>NC_066315.1:108142822-108451155 GCF_022539315.1 Serinus canaria | reverse complement strand
TTAGCCACGTCTCTGGTTTTAGGAATAACAACAGATTGAATTAGTGGTCACTGCAGCTGCTTTTGAAAGCTTTTTTCAGCTTTTGTCAAATTTGTCAAATATGACGGATGAGCTTTCGTGAATTTTCTTGCAGAGATGTAGAAAAAAACATTGCTGTTATGTGCACTATTGAAAACTCCTGGTGCTAATGGGAGAGGAAAAGGCCTTCCTTTACACTTGTTTACTGCTTTCTATCATGTCGAGATAGGGATCTGAAGCTCAAAATAACAGCCTGGGGCTGCGTGGAAGGACAAAAGAAAGGATGCACATTGACTGACTCACTGACAGCCCCTCCGGCTTTGGAGGAGCTAGAAGAAGCTGTTGTACCAGACTGCACCCTTCAGTCTATCACAGACTTTTCCTCAGAGTTGCTAAGGCAAGAGTCCACCTTGCTCCCACCCGCTCTGCTATGTAGAAGGCAGCTTCGGCAGGGAGTGGGGTTGGATACTGAGGCAAAACCTCAAACCACTGGAAAACAACCTGCCAAGCTTGCCAGAGCACTCTGCAACAGCATTTCTAACATACTTAACATAAGCCTGTGATCGATCTACAGGAGGATTTCAGATGTAATCTCTTCTTTGGAAGCCACCATCATCTATAGCTCCACGGAGCCTTATAAAATACAATCAAAGCCTAAGTCAGACAAAAGGCGGTATTTCGCAGTTATTTCACAGAAGTATAAATGATTACACAAGGTGCAAGTAGGGTACAGGAGAGACCCGACATGCTCCCTGTCCAAGGATAAACTCTGAATTGTTACACACTGTTTGCCCGCAGGCAGGTTTTAACTTAGATCATTCCTGTACTTTAGACAGGGTTGAAAAGGTTTCTTTGTTTCCCCGAGGAACAGATGAATCTTCTATAAATAACCCTGTACAAGGTTCACAAATGCTGTCTGAGAGCTTTCCCCTTTTAATGTAACAGAATATAAAATCAGATTACCCTTTGCCAGTTTGTTCACCCTCCCTCTAAAACTGCCAGTAGCAGAAAAAAAAAGCTGATATAAAGGATATAAGGATTGGTGAAGAACAACTGCACTCATGCATTATATGCAAATGGTCTTATGCTGTTAGCCGGTTATTTTTTCACTTGACTATAAAAACAATTTGAAAAAAATTCAGGTTCAGCCGCAAAAACCCCTCCACCCTTAACCCAATTTATCACTTTGTTTGCTCAGACTGCACCTAAACACATAAAAAAAAACAAACAAGCAAACAAAACTTAACACAGTGCAGATAGATTAAATAAAACCTAGGTATCTCAAGATATTGACTCTGAACACTGCTAAAGCCCTACAAATTTTCCCTTCCTGCCTAGCCTCCAAACAATTGCCTTGAGTCTCCTGCCAGAGGCTGCCTAACACCTCCCAAATCCCACAAAAGCTCATACATTAATTCATCTAGGAGATATTGAGGCTGCTCTAAACAGTTGCACTTTTACACATGCATGCATATAGTGGTGTGTCTCAGCTCAGGAGCACCTAATTTTCCATAATCTGTGACCTGGCATAAATAGTGAAAACAAGCCCTGCCGGATGAATAGAGGAAAAGGCTCAACTGCTTAGCCGGATCACTGTTCGGAAAGAACACTGCAAAGCTGACTTAGCTTCTGAGGCCAACGAGTGATCCTGGAAACAAGGGAGCTCAGAAACATGCAAGGAAACTTTTCATCTTTTTTTCTCATTTTTCTCCCCCTGGAATAACTCCTGAACACTCACTTAAGTGACACTTCTGCCTGCCATGAGCTGCAGAAGGAGGCCTGTGCCAAGTGCCAGGCTGGGAAAGGGAGCAACTGTTGAGCACAGATGTAACTGACAAGGCATTTAAATAGTGGTAGGCAGAGGTAGGTTATCTCAAAGCTGATGATTCATTCATCGATTACTTTTAAAAACACATTTCCATTACCACTGGAGAAGGCGTTTCCTGGAGTGTGGGCAGCTGTGGCCCACATTCCTTGTGCCAGCATGATGGACCATCAACTACCTCTGTCAAAGAAAATAGGGAAAGGCTTAATGGCTAAATGTTAAAATCAATGACCACAGATATTTCAGAGAAATTTATTTTGCTCTATTTATAAAGGTTATGAAGGATTCTAATTTTTATCTGTTTTCAGCCTGTTCTTTCTTTACCCAGTACTCTTATGATAGCTATGATGGGGATGTCTGTGGCAAATGACAAGAGAGGGTAACAAAAGATATGAGACATGTCCTTGTGCTGGTGAACAGACACAAATGTAGGTTAATTTTAGCAGGAAGTTAAGGTGCTCAAGGAGTGCTGGGCTGTGGAAACAAAGCTGTGATTTTTCTTGCCATATTCTCTCACATCATTCATTCCTGTGCATGAAACTTCTCTGCCAACAGTGGAAATGAGTGCTGAAGCCAAGTGAAAATTATAGAAGGACTTGAACAAGACAAACATCACACAGTGACCTTAATGCAGTTGTCAAACCAATCTACCAAAGCAACTGTTGGGTTGGTTTTGCCTGTAATAAAGAAAAAAAAAAGGCATATTCCTTCTAGGTGTTCTCAGGCATGTGAACACTCAAAGAACAAAGTGGTGTGCTACTTATTTCTGCAGGTACTGGGAAATATATGATACATTCAGTAATGCATATAAGTATTTTGGGATCTGTCTAGGTTCTCCTCATTCGGCTAAAAGTTGCATCTTTTAATTGGGCAGTTGCATCTGCCCAAAATATATTACAACCTTTTCCAACTGTATTAAATACAGTTGGAAAAGGTTGTAATATATTTTGGGCAGTGTCTTTTTGGTGATGACAGAATATTATTTTTTCTTTATTACTGAGAAAATTTGAATATAGAATCATAAAAAACTAATATCTGGCAATTAATGAATATATTTTCCAGTATCCAATATATTTTCCACAGCTTGATATTTTTACAGAAGCAAAGTCAAGTATGACCCACTTTTGAGTAGAAAATAAAATGGGAAATGCAGTAGGCTTGGCACCTCCAAGATGAAAGCATCAACACATTCAGTTATCTTTCAGTTTGCATCTGGCCTGCATTAAAGCTAGTAATCTCCTGTCAAAGTGATTTTCTTGGAAATTTCCATCACAGATTTTGTTTTGGAGAAGTTATCAGCATTTTCTGGGCCCAAACTCTGCAGTGATTATTATCTCATATAAACAACATTTACAGTCATGTTATTAACTTGCTAAATCAAACATGTAATGACAGCAGAAGGACAGGAAATCCTGTCCTTGCTATTTACTCCTATGCTATCCCCTGATGAATAATAAAAGCAGATCTAAGAATTGTGTGTCATCTTAGGTAAAACCCACAAAAACCAGGATAGCAGCATTCATCGTTATAGAAACTGCAACAAAGTATGTTCCAGCACATGTGCAATCTTGTCAGTCAGAATCAAGTCAATGAATTTCCTCTGACAGCTACTGGTTTCTTTTAGCATCCAATAAATCAGGAGGAAAACAGTAATACCATGCCACTGGCTAGACTCTAATTTTGTCTATTAGTGCATTACATTTGGTGTCACTTGGTTAAGATTTAGATCTGAATTAGACCCAAATTCAATTTCTTTGCATATGACGGCATTAATAATCTAATGTAATAAAAGGTCATTAGCCACTCTAAGATAATTAAGTGCTAGGATTATTAAAAAAATCAATCAGGGACTAAATCTGTAGGGTGTTTCTTCTGGTAAATCACAAATGCATTTAAAATCTGACTTAATGTAAGAATGAATAATATATGGAAAGCATTAAATCAGGAAGGTTAAAAGAAAAGAGCTTTTTTTAAAAAAATAGGAGACCAACAAACCAACATTAAAATACCCAGCAAATAAGCCCTTAAGTGCCTGTCAAAAATATTTGAAAACAGAAATGGCATTGTCATTGTTGACGTGAAGAATGGAAGTCTCATGAAGACAGTGGTAAAACTGCGTTAGAGATTTCAGGGATTGCTGATGATATTTTTCCAGTACTCAATTTTAGCACACATGGAAACCTGATTGTGGTGGGAAGGGCTGGAATAAGCACCAGGCTGGAAGGTTGTGGTGGCCTGAAGAGAGACACAATGCTCACAACCAATTACATCAAATGAGGTCACAAGGAGAACAGGCACAGCCAAGCTCTGTTACATGTGCACGTGTTTAGGGCTGAGTAGGCATTTACAGAATGTTTGCATTTAATGTGGATACACATATACAAATAAACTCTACATATGCCTGGTTTTATGTTTCCTAGAAAAAATTAGTTTAGAAATAAGGAAAACAGAGAATGTATTAGATGAGAAAATTAACAGTATCGATGAAAATTACGATGTGTATCAGAAGACTTCATTATATGGTGTTAAGTAGTATTTGAAATATTAAAATGAGCAATTTTATTTAAAACCTTTTCTGGAAAAGGAAAGAAGACAATAGTTAGAAGTAGATAGCAAACATAAATATGTCAATAAAAATTACCACAAAAATCCAAAGAAAATTCAAGCCTAGTAAAATGAGGGACAACAGAAGGAAATCTATTGTAGAAACAAGAGAAGGTAAAGCTGCAGGTAAGATTTGGTGCTAGATTAATAGGAGAGTGCTCATGTTAGCTACAGTATTTGGTAAGGAGCAAAAGGATGTATTTACATCTGATCAGGATTGTGGATAATTTGCTAGGCCAAAATGCAAATGTAAGTTTTAAACTGCATTAATAAAAATTATTTTTAAAAATAAATATTTTAAAAGGAAGGAAGAGAAAACTTCCATACAATAACCCCATATGAACTGGCTGAAGAATTTTCTATCTTGCTGTTAATAATTGTTAATAATCCTGAGCATGCAGTGGAAGTCCTCCAATGCTGGACTCAACATGTTTGACCCCATCAGTTATAAAATGCAAAATATGAAGCACCATCAATAGAAATATACTGATGCTTACTAATTTGTTTTAGAAACAGGACTTGGCAACCTCAGTTCAGACTGTACTCTGATGAACTTCAATTATAATTGGGTTTTGTAACTGTGCTGATGTAATACACTTCTATAGGGTATTTAACTTAGTCTTTCATGGCCTTCAAACTAATATAAAATAACATTATATAATATAAATGAGATACTTGGGAAACAATAAATGCTGTATGGCAGATCTTACAAAGTAGCATGAGAAACACACATACTTGACCTTACCATAGGTAGTATTTTTATGGGCATTGTGGAAACAAATACACAATCACCAAGTGACTGTATTTGCAGATGCTGGAGGCAGAGATGAAGAGATAAATCATGATGGCAATGTAGATTGCACAGCACAATCTGCATTTCAGGATAAATTGGACCCATTCAGAGAAAGCAGATCCTAAAATGTCAAGAGCAATCTCATATATCCAGGGGAAAAAAAAAAGTGTGCTATATTTCTGGAAGATTAACTGGTGGCTGAACACAATCTGGCAGCAGGTTGGAGAAGCAGCTTGCACTTCCCTGGTAGCTCTGCTATCAAAGAAGCCAAATGACTCTTGATGAGAAAAACAACAGTATAAACTGAAAAACAGGATATTTATTGCATTGGATTCGCTGTTCTTAAATGCAGAGCAAGTGAAAGAAACTCTGCTAGTGCAACTTGACTATTTTTTTTTTCTTATACAAGGCATAGCATACATCAGATAACCTGTGCCCACAAATAATCTGCACAATGACAAGGGGATAATGGAAGGGAATGAGAAACAGGGCAATGTTTCCCAAGCACAGGATCAGGGGTACATTCTTCTGGTGTAACCTGAGCATGCATATAATGAACAATGTTAAACCACAGGGCATTTTCCCACCCACACAGAAGCTGTGGTTTTACAGTTGAGGATACATGTTGAAGCACAACAAGGGATGTTGACCCTTGTTGAAAAGAGCACACCAAGTCGCCTTTCCTCTTTGTTCCCTTGTCCTAGTTGAAAATGCTAAGATTGTAGAGGATTTCCTCATATGAGTTTCCTGTCATTTATGCAAGTCAGAAAGAGGCAAGGATTTCCTACTCCCAAAAAGGAGACATTACACCATGCTCGTATGTCAGGCAGCAGTACTGTTGGCTTGAAATGTGAATTTTAATTTCAGTGAGCTTATTTACATCATGACCCTTCATCTATTTACCTGATTTTAATGACACTATTATATGAGAAAGTAATCTAAGACATTTAAGTTATTTGGTGTAACTTTCTAAAACCTTAATGTCTTAACCTTTGTTAGAGTGAGTCACACAATTAAGTAATTGCGTAAGGTTAATTGAAGTAGACACATGGTGCCTGGTGAAAGCATGTGTTGACATGAAGCTGGTTTTATAAAATCATGGTGTAATTTCTAGCTTCTGCTTGTACCTTGAGAAACTATAGTTCCCCCAGGGAATACCCTTGTGAATAACAATAGATGGCTGAAAAGATAAGCCACGTATGTACTGATATCTTTAATGGCTAGGATTTTCAGAGGTTTTAAATCCTTTTGTTAATTTATGAAATCACTTCTTTCATGGCAAAGTGGCAATACAGTGCCCAAAATATACTTTTTGGTATCAACATTTAGGAAAACTTTCGAAACCTCCTTTGCTATTTTGATTTCCCCATTCTTCATATTTGCCTCAAGCTCTGATCCTATCTGTTGTCTGGGGCTTCCACACAGATGCATTGATCACTCCACTTCAGACCTGCCTGTCTATCACTTACCCCCAGAGTATTGCCCTGTCATCCTCATCTAACTGAGATTTGAGTCCAATGCCTTTACCTTGCAGTAGTGTCCTTCCCAGTCCAGCTTTCTTTCCTGACATCCATGTGATTTTTTCTCCCACCTGTGTTTCTATACAAGTCAGTAACCCATGTCTGATGGCTTACCTTTCTAGATTTGTCTATTGTTTTGCCCTGCAGTACTTATTGCCTGACCAGTGAGTGAAAGCACTCACTGCTTTCCTGATCAATTTGAAATAGAAATTATTTGCAATGAGTAAATTATTTTCCTCCATGCGAGAATGCATGCTTGTCTGAATGTTCAATTTTTCTGTGTATCTTCCCTGCAATTTCCTCTGAAGAAACTTTTCCTGGGAAGGAACCAGCAGGCCTGAGGTGGTGCCTAGCTGAGGAATACAGACAGTTTGATTGATCCACCAGGCTGGACTTTTGTGAGTGGAAAGAGGCCCTGGGGAATCATGAATAGGAGGAAAAGGGGAAGCAAGCTATCATAAAAACTTCAAATTACCTTAGAAGGGCATAGCCGCAGTGACCACACTCAGATTAGTGACATTACACCTCTTTGCCAGGCTCAGCTCAGGAGCATAAGATGATTTGATGAAGTATAGTAGGTGTAGAACTAACAGTTAATTCCCATTCCTCAAGAAATGACCTAATTAAATTTTTTTCCCTTAAACTAGAACAAAAATTGAAATTTTGAAATCTCCTACCAGCTGGCATTCTGGGGGTAGAAAAAGTCAGGAATGTGAAATACCTTTCTGATTGCAAATGCAAAAATTTAGGCAGGCTGTTTAGAAGTGGTTGGAAAGTTTGCATTTCATCTTGCAATGTCTAGTACAGGACACAAGACATGGAAGAAAAAGTGATTATGTCCCCTGGTCAGGGCTTTCTAATTTGGGAACCAGTATTGTCATGCTGAATCTATTGCACTCCTTTCCTTCCTTTATTTCCCTTCCTTCCCAAACAGAAAAAAAAAAAAATTATGCATTCAATTCTAGTTCTCAGGAGGGAGGATGGTTCTCTCATGTGTTTGCATTATGCTGTCTGGAAGCTGCTGGAGTGGACTGCTCTGATTTTTTATCCAATTCGACCCCCATCTTTTCCCAAGCTGAGGCCTATAGCCTTACAAAAATATAGGAGCAATCATGTCTTGCACAATAGATCCAGTGGCTTCTGATATAATTCAGAACAGAATTCATTCCTTTGTGCTTCAAATTATAATGCAGCAATTAAGATGTTGAATAATATCATAGATTAAAATATGCATGATGGCTCCTAAGATAAATAGTATTTATTTTTAATGCTGATCTTATTCAACAAGCACTATGGTTGACAGATATATTAAAAGGAGAAAACCTTATAGATTTTAGAGGCTATTTGGACAGTTTGATATTTTCCTAAGCTTTCCAGGCACAGAGAATAAAAGGAATATGTAACTTTAACATTTCCCAAGAGCATTTTTGATAATGCCATTAGTAAAAAAATAATAAATCTCTTAAGTAGAATTTCTCATTTGCTTTTCTCTTCCTCTTCAATGACTTTTTTTTGGTCAAAAATAATAATTTACAGTGGAGAGTCTAAACAAGGCACTTTCTAGGAATACAGCGGATTCTATTAACTAGAACTCAAATAATAATTTGTTTGGAAACACTACTTCTCACACCTTAAAGGATACAATAAAGAGAGTTTTTAAAAATTCTGTCTATTTGATCCCCCTGTGATGGGATAGATGAATTGCATCTACTTGACTGGTGCAACTGGTAAACTCTGTCAAGCTCAAAATGGTAAACTCTGTCAAGCTCTAGACCTATCTATTGTTTCCAATGCACTGAAATACATTTTGCAGTGAAAATCTGAACTACTGATTCAAAGATGAAATTTCTTTAAATGATAAGCAAAAGTTTGTTTAGACTTTTTCATTTGTTGATCTCTTAAACACAGTAAAAGAAGTATGTTTGTGTAAGGACAGAGAGGTGATTCTAATAATAGCAAAGACAGGAAATCTCAAATTGATTGTATCCCCTGGAGTAATATCTGGTGAACAATGGAAAACTGATATTATCATCTCACAGCATTTTATTATTATTTTATGACTTTGCACTACTTAGTACTGTATTTATGTATCAAAAAACCTCAGAAAAAAAAATCTTTGTGAACCAGGAAAATACTGATTTCTAGCTGAGAATCTACTATTTGGTTCATTTTCATCTTCTGTCTCCAAGAATAATTACTTAAATATGTTGAACATAGAAGAGAAAATCCAGTTGGATACAACAATAATGTGCCATGACTCTCTTTTAAGGAAAAAAGATGAGAAAAAAACGTAGTATTAATATGCCTTGGTAAATTCCTCTGTGTAAAGCACATTGCCATTTGACTTAAAAAAAAAAAAAAAAAGGATTCACCTCAGGTGAACAGATGTAGTTTCTTCATGAAATCACATATCCACTTGCATTTCCACATTCCCAGCTGTCATTTCTCTAATTATTGCTCTGGTGATGGTTTTTTGCCCTTATCTTTATATTGCTTAAATTTAACATCACTCTGATAGCTAAGCTCAGTGAAAGCAGAGTGGAATCTGAGGAACCAGATTTAATTAATCAGTTTTAATTCATACTTTCAGTTATTTGTTTACATTTATGTAAACATTTATGTATGCACACTGTAACCAGTGCTTGCCTCCCATCCACTAAAATACACCTGCTTGCTTTGGATCACCTAAAATCAAAGCTTCACACTATACACACACACTAAGTCATAAATACTGCAGTAGACACCTTTTACAGGGACACACTACATGTAGGGCTTTTGCATGTGACTAGGACTGCAAAGATGGAGCAGCTTTGGAGAAATCAGTACAAATGTTGCCTACAAATGAAGAACCAGTTTGTTAGTCCTTTGTTAGTTTAGTGACTCAGTTTCAGGAAGTGGCGGGCAACAACCCCAGGAATTTCCCTGACAAAGGGACCCCCAGAAGAGCATCTGACTACAGATCTGACTAGTATAAAAGAAATGAGCAGCAAGGATGACAGACTTTAGGTAGAAATATCTGGATAATTAGGAAAAAGGAAGTATGAGAGTGTGTGAGAGAGTGCACGCGAGAACTTCATGTTTTCTTACAAGGAGAGCGGTAATATTTATAAATGTCCAAAGTCTTGTGGTGAATGGATCCAAAGACTGTGTTGCTGAGTTTTGATTCAGTTGTTTTACTTAATTTCTTCTTCTTTTCTACTTGTCTCTCTCTTTTGTTACCAGCAAAGACTAGAAGATTACTGCTAATCCTGGGCTGATTCAGGGGGGTGGTACATGGCTGGTTCTGGGGAACAAAAGAGAGGTTATGGAGAACGACTACTTTGGAATTCCCAGCCAGAGCAGGATCACCAGGAGCTACTCCTAGCTCTCTCTGAGTACCTGGAGCTGTTCACTGTATTATCAAGAGCTGTATTATCATGCCTGGAGGGAGAACTGCGTGATCACCCATTCCCATCCTGTGCCCATCAAGGGCACTGGGATCCCAAATAGTCAGGGAGAGTGTACCATTGATTTAGGAGAACAGGGGATTGATCCCTGCCACCACCTTGAAGCATGTCTGGGCAAACTCTTCCCATTAATCCTTGTGGCTTCAGATCTGACCTTCTGCTTCAGCCAGCAGACTCTGTCCAGAGAATCACCTGGACCATGTCCCCGGCACCCTGCCCTTGATACACACTTGAGGCCCCTGGAGCAGATCTTACTGCCTTGATGTCCAAAATCTTCCTTCAGAACTGGGTTTTTTCCTTGTCTTTTGGAAAGGACAAGCTGTGTTGATTCAGCTTTGAAGGAGTTCCTCTTTCTTCTGTACATGTGTTGTTTTTCCTTTGTCTTGCAAGCTGCAGAAGGGCATTTCATGAGCTTTTCCTGATTTGTGGAAGGCAGTGAAACTCAGAGGGCTGCTGATGCATGGCAGACTGCAGGAATCACAGCTTCGCTCTGGCAGCAATTCATCTTCCATACCAGTGTCTGCTGACACAGATGACCTCATTGCTCAGGTTTGTGAAGGTCATAACCAAATCCAAAAGCTGAAAAATCAGGGTCCCAGATTAACCTTGAGGAGTTACCACACAACAGCTAACTGGTTGTAAATCTACATTGGTACTGAATCTGAAATTATTTGAATTGCTAGTTTATTGAAAAAAACCTCAACCAACCAACTCCACCCCTCCAATAGATAGCTTCTTGTGTGATTTCAGCTAAATCTTAAAATTTTCATTTCAAGTTATGTTGCAGAGGATTGCTGTGAAAAACATTAATTCTGTAACTCAGAAATTTGAACTGATCATAAACTCAAATGTGCAGTTGGAGTTTGCAAGGCTGGGAATCTATGTTGTAAACTTTCAAGGACATAGTTTAACCTGTAACTACCACAGGGAAACAGCTACATCCCATATTTAAATGACTACAAATGAAAGTATTGGATTCAACCTGAGATTGCAGCCCTTGCAATTTTATATTCTTTTTCCTCTGTTTTAAACCTAAACAGTAATACAAATATTTTATTAACAGATGCAAAAACCCCTCCAAATGAACTTCCTCAGCAGTAGCTGAGTTCAGCAGAAAGATCTAACTTGGTTATCTGCATATAAGAATTGCAAAACTTACAAGTTCAGTAAGCTTCCAGCCCAAAGGAGTACAAAAGCACAACTGGCAGCAGGAAAGAAACAGCAAAGAGTAGAGGCTAAGCAGTTTCAGCTCCAAGTTTTACAGTCATGTTCTGGTTATTCTTACAATTGAAGCAGTGGATGTATTTTTGTGTCACAGTGATGTTTATGCTCTGATCTATTAATGACACTTTCTTACTAGTTGTTCTCTTTTTCTACTCCCTGATTAGGCCTCCCCTGTCACTTTCCATCCTATACTCTCTTGACTTCTGTTCAGATACCATTCCCTTTGATCCACTGCTTTCTCTGTAATAGCCAGTATTTTCAGTTAAATAATTCAGATGGTTAAAACATGGATTTGTGATATTGTATTATCCCTTTGTATTTCTGTCCACTGTCTGTCCTATATATTTGTAGATTGTCAGAATCTGAAAGCAAAATGTTGTGCACACATTGCCAGACTTAGGGTGCTCAAAGTCATTTATCATATTCCTTCTAATGAATCTTCTGCCTTGTAAATTAAGGTATTTGAATCCTAATTGACTGCCCCATTTTTTAGTAACAGATCTGGGATATAACACCCTGAGCTGCTGTGTTCATTGAAGAAGGGGTTGTTCATCCCTCCTCAGTGCTCCAGGCAAGTCCAAGGCTGCATGGAAAGGTTCCCAGTCACCTTAGAAATGACTGGACATGGCACTTGGTGCTGTCTGTCAAAGACTGAACTTGATGATCTCAGAGGTCTTTTCCAACCTAATTGATTCTGTGATTCTGTTACCTTGTCTTAGGAGAGCAGTCCATGAGATGGCAGAACAGTATTAAACTAGCGTGACAAAACTGGTCCTGTAGACAGTGTCCTACTGGGAGAGATCATCCAAAGACAGAGACATTCTAAGCACAAAATTTTTAATAGTGGGTAAAAAGAAAATTTGTACAACATGTTTGCAATCACAGAGAATAAATTCTGAGTGCACAAACATAAGTTTAAAGATATAATAAAAGAATATAATAAAAGAACCCCTGCTATAATAAAAGAACCCCTCTGACACAATTACAATTAAAATGAATGATTTGTCATTCTGTAGTGGCTACTGAAGACTGATAAAAGCCACATGAAATTTGAATCTCTGCCAGAAATTTAAATGAAAAATTGAATTTCTGCCAGAAGGACGTGATGATGGTCAGAATTTTAAGATAATTTTTAACCTCAAGTCATGTGTGTACAGGATTGGGAGTTCTGATCCACTTCACTCTACTGGATATAACTCATGTAGTGTTCAGAAGTAATGGATCAAGAAGGATGGGAAACAAGCACCATTTTTCCAAATTGTCTGTGTGGAGGTCCTAGTTTAATGTATCTGTGAAAACATGATTTTGTAATAGCTCTTGGGAATTTCCAAATGTGGATAAGCCATAAATATTGTGGAAGTAGGCTTTCCTCTTGTTCTAATAATCTATCAAAGCAAAACCCCCTTTTTTCTGCAATAACTAGTAGCTTTTAGATAACATTCCCAGGAACCAGTCCTGAACATCAGCAACTTGTATGGCCTATTATTTTTTTTTCTTACTGTCTACATTAAAAACTATTTTTTCATTCATAGAGGAGGGGCTTTTTTGTGATGCTTACGAGCTCTGTCCCAAGGACTGTCCCTGGCAGTCTATTAAAAATCAGCCCTACTACAGTACTCCTTTTCTGTAAATAACATGTTCAAATCACTTATTTCACCATGGATAATCACTGTTGTCTTCCGAATGACTTCCTTACATAGGTGACAAATGCAAAAGGACTTTGGGTGATAATCCTGCTTTAACATGCAAATCTCAAAAAAAAAAAAAAAAAAAGAAAAGGAGCTATTTCATCCCATAAGAATTTCATGCAAACAACTGAGCAGTGACAGGTCTGCCAGAGAACACCCAAAAACTCCTTAATGTTTAACAGGGTCACAGAGTAGCTCAGGTTGGAAGGGACCACAGTGGCCGTCTGGTCCAACACCACTGCTCAAGCAGGGTCAACCCGGAGCAAATGGCATGGGATTGCATGCACACAGTTCTTCAGTATCTCCAGTGAAGGAGACTGCCAACCTCTCTAGAAAATCACACCAGATTCACCCACACTGTAAAGAAGTTCTTCCTCATGTTCAAGTGGAGCTTCCTGTGCATGAGTTAACTGTTCTGGGGCGTTTTGTGTGGTTTTATCCGGGATATTTTTTTCTGCTTTTATTATTGTTGTTTTGTTGGCGTGGTTGTTATTTTTGTGGGGTTTTGTTTCTTTCCTTTTCCTTTTTTTAATTTTTTTTTTAAATAAACTGACAGAACTGCTTTCCTTAGGGGGAGGTTTTTGGGGCCACCGGCCCGGACCGCACCAACTGCCCTCTCCGGGGGGGGACGGCTGTGCTCCTTCTCCCCCCTCCGGCCGGCCACCGTCGCCTCCCCCTCCCGGCCCGGCACCGCCCCTTTGGCCAATCACATGAGCGGGCGCGGGGGCCGCCGGGAGCGGGCGCTCCCCGAGGGGCTCGGCTGAGGCGCAATATGGCGGCGCTCGGCGGGCGCTGAGCGGGGCCCGGGTGGGACCTGTGGACAGGCAGCGTCTAGGGAAGGAAGGAAGGAAGGAAGGAAGGAAGGAGGGAGGGAATAATCCAGGGAGTTGCAGAGGAAGGTGGCGGGGCCGTCTCGGGCGGCCCCGAGCGGCGGCCATGGCCCAGTGCGTACAGTCGGTGCAGGAGTTCATCCAGGACTCGTTCGTGCCCTTGGTGGCCGCGCTGTGCAGCGAGGAGGCGGAGCGGCTCACCCGCAGGAACAACCTCAGCTTCGCCGAGCTCGTCAGGCCCTTCTGCCGCCTCACCTCGGAAGGTCGGTGCCGGGAGCGGAGCGCGTTGTTTACACGGGGCGGGGGAGGCGGCGCCGCCGCTCCCTTCCGCCCGCGGCCTCCGGGGGTCCCGCACGGCTGTGCCTGCCGGGGCTGCGCCCGCGGGACGGGCCCGACGCCCCTTCCCGGCGCCGTGGCGGCGGCCGCCCGGGTGGGTGTCCCGGGTGTCGTGACAGGCTTGGCGGAGACACGCGTTTGCCGGGGTTGTCGCAGGTGACAGCTGTTAAGTCAGCTTAGTTTTATTCGGTCTGCGGAACCGGGGAAGTTTGGATTCTCCTGTAGACATCCCACGGCTGAAGAGGATGGTGTCTGTAAATTCATCTCTTCCAGACGGACTTTTGTCTTCCATTAAAACCACTTTGCTGTTACCTCCCTAGTACTCGTACCTGACTCTTGCTGGAGACTCTGCTGGATTTGACACTTGCCGTAGCCAGGCGTTGAAAGTACGGCCAGTCTTCTTTCAGAAACATTAATCGTGATTTGAGTTGCCAGGCTTTTCTTTCTCTTGCCTTTAGCTTTTTGGTTGACGCTTCTGTGAGTAAGACCTGTGCAAAGAAGGAATGGGAATCGAGCTGCTTATGTGGCAAAATGACCACGTGAAGCAGCAGGAAAACTGGAGATTGACCACTTAAGAGAAACAACAGAGTTTTTTAGCTGTGATGCTTTAACCTACTATCTGGAGTTTGTTTGTTTTTAATTTAGGTAAGCTATGCATTTCAGGCTGATGCTCATTACAGTAGTGTGCACGACAACAGTTTGCAGAGAACTGCTTGCCAGAATAGTGATGCAATGACATTTGTCAGATTTGGTTTCTGACAGACATGTAGCTCAGACTGCAGCCTCTGCATGTCATGTGCTGAGAAAAGAGTGCAAGAAAATGAAGCTTGTACTGTCATTCTTGTTAGATTTTTGCATTTCTCTCTTAAAAATGGCAGCAGCTTAAAAGCTACTTAGTGTTAAAAATCTGCCTTAATTTTCAGGTGAGTTTTAGTAACTTATCAACTGTAACTTGTCCATAAATGTTTTTCATTTTGTTTAACAATGCTTATGAACTATATGAGAATACAGCAGAGATGAAAATAATACGTGCAGATGCTCACATCTTTAGAGTTCTGAAGTGAATTATCGTTTTCTTTTAGTGAAAGGCTCTCAAAATGCATCTAGTAAACAAAACCAGGCAGACTACTGGAAATGAAGCATTCACTTGAAAGGTTAATTAATTCACTTAGTTGCATCTGTTTTGGTCTAGTTATTGTGACAGTTAAGGAACTTACAAACCTGAATTATCTTCAGTGTTCCCTGGGTGAAAGTTGGCTCAGTGAGTTTTGTTGCTGCACTACTTTGTGTATTCTGATCCAGCAGGCCACAAGCTTGATTCCAGTTCCTCACTCCAGGAGTGAATCCTCTTCCTACTGCCTGGAAAAAATGTTAACTGCATGCTGACTGTAAGTTCTTGTGTTAGAAGCAGCATGTGTGAGGGTAAGGACAGAGAGGAAGAAAAGCATGATTAAATGATCTGATTGTGATACAGCAGAACGCATGTACATGACATACTCTCTGTTTTACTGCTTCTGGTTGTATTATTACTATTATTCTCATATTATGTCTGGTTATGATATTGTGGTGATAACTGTTCTGGGATTCTGTGAGGAACAGTGGCTGTAAGCCAAAATACAGGAAGTTCTGCTTCAACATGAGGCAAAAGTTCTTTCCATTGTGGGTGGCAGAGCACTGGAACAGGATGCCTAGGGAGGTTGTGGAGTTTCCCTCTCTGGAGACATTCCAAACACACCCAGGCAGTTCCTGTTACCTGCTCGAGGTGATCCTGGCTTAGCAGGGAGGTTGGATTAGATGATCTCCAGTGGTCCTTTCCAACTATAACAGTGATTCTGTGCTTCTTTAATTCTGTTTTGATGTCTTCCTTTCTAAGCACAATTTTTCTTAGGGGGTGTGAAATGCTGTCAATTTTAAATCAATCCGTCTCTCTTTCCTTAGTGGCTATTCCATTGAGTTTGTAACAGAAAATTGGATTGATTAGTATTTCATCCCTTTAGAAATAAGCTGTCCCTTGTTTATGCAGAAGTTTAAAGTACATGAGTAGCTTTCTTGAATTCTTCTATAACTTGAAAAGCTCAGTCATGGATTTGCTACTGCATTTTTAGAGGCCTGTTACAATACATATTTTTGTCTGAAATGAGGAGTTATGTAGTTTATGAACCAGCTGGAGGCTGTGTGTTCGTCAGCCTTCTTGCTTAGAGAAGCAGTGCAGGTAGGAAATTAATTACTGATATATGTGCGAAACAATTCTGGTAAACAGTAACTAAGCTGAGCTCTGTACTGTGCTTGTATCAATCATCCTTCATGTGCTAACAGAGATGTGAAGGACCAGCATAATCCTTAAGGTAGTGTAAAACCACACACTGTTGAGGTTGCTCAATTTAAGGAGGCCAGATTCTATCTAATTTCAAGTAGAACCCCACAAAGATATGTAATGTGGATGCAGTGGGAGCACCCTTTGCGCAAATCAGTATTTAATCTACTCATCAACTTTGGCCTATCAGTGACTTGCTAATATTGGTGTAGCCAAAAATACCCTTGCAGTACTCAGCACACTGTGATGGTAGAGTGTCCCAAGCACAAATTCAGGGTACTTTCTCCTGTAATTTTTAGCCTGTTGGCTTCTGTAAGTAAGTCACCTCCTGTTAGTGAAGGAGAAATGTTTAAAAAAGTGAAAGGACAGCTTCCCCAAATTTTCAAGTTCCTTTAATAAAGGAGACAAAAAGTATGCTGAGGATTTTTTACCTTCATATTTATTCTCAAAGTGGCGTCTTTTTTAACTGTTTTGTTTGTTAGTAACAACTGATGCCTGATTTAACAAGTGTATGCATTGTATAGATTGGTAGGCATATATTGTGTATATAGGTAGGTTTTCTTTAAAATAGGATCCTGTTTTTAAGACTCTTTAAAAATATTCTATGAACTCATACTGTCTTTGTGGGAGGGAGGATTACAGTACACATGTCAATTAGCAAGTATCACTTTAAGATAGCATTGGTTACTCTTCAATCAAAGTGTTTGACCTTTACAAAAAAAAAAAAATAAAGCTTCTGATAACTTTATCTGATTCTAAGCCTTAAATATGCACAAGATGTAAGGAAGTACAATGGGAACACTGTGCTTATTTGAGCTTAGTGTGATGTTAGGTATTCCTTTTTCATGCGTATCTTAGCATCTTCAACTTCTAATTAGAAAGATACTGTTCTAATACATTATACTGCTGCCAGTTTTGGCAAAGTGCTTTTTGAAATGATCTTATAAATATTTGAAGAAAATGTATAACACTAGACATGACTTTTTTTTTGTATTAAAACTTTTGGGGGTTCCAAGTATGTCTGTTATTTCAGTCCTTATCATTAAACATATGCCAGAGATGTCATCTTTGTTTTGTATGGAAATGTGGTTGCTCTTCATTATTATGTTTGTTGATATTTAGGACATACAGCAAGGATGAGTTGTGTTGTTACAGCTGTGCTGGTGAAGGCAAACTGGTTTCCTAGTTGTTCCTGCCACTTCCTTTGCTAATTTGATAATTTCAAAATAGGGTTGATAATTGACCTATGTGATAAGGTGAAAAAAGCCCCATGCAAAACAACTGCTTCAGCTTTCTGCTAGACATGCTGAACTGAAATAAGTAAAGTTTAGCCAGCACAACTGCCTTTTCTGGTGTTAGTAAAGCCTTACGATGTACGCGTTCAACCTGAAACTTACAGCTGAAAAAACCCACACAATTTCAGGTTGTTTTTGTCAGGATGCGTTTTCTAACCTGCTTTACTATGTTTTCCCATGAGCTTGAGTGTTGGTGAAGCTTGGGAGTGAATATGTGATTGAGGGAGGTAGAACTACACCAGTCAAGATTTGAACGACATTAGAAATCTGTTTTAACATTTAGGATGGATTGTGAACACATCTAGTGTGATCTGACTTTAGCTATGTACTTGTTACTTCTGAAGAGGCTTGTGGAGAAGGTGTGGAGTACTTTCCAGGTTGGAGCAGATTGAATACTCAGTTTCAGACCTTTATGATGTGAATCCTGTGGTTGAAAGATGAAGAAAACACTAAGAATTTTCCTTTGTGCTGCCTTTTACGTGCTATACATGAATTTGTGAAAATAACATGCAGAGGAGTCAGGCTGTGCTGTGTGGCACATGGTAGCACCAGGTGGCTTAGGCAGCCGTAGTCAGTGTGTCCTGCCTGCACTCACAGTCTGGCTTGCTTGATGGTGGTTGTAGCAAATTTGAAATAGGGTGAAATTACATGAAAAATCACAGCAGGCCCAGAATTGGAAGGAGTGTTGAAAATGTTGTGAACAGTTTTTTAAAAACAGATGGCTTTAGGGAGCAATTTTCACCAAGATTCTACAAAGGAAGCTATAGTGTTAAAAATTATGAGTGGTTTAGGTTTAAAGGGACCTTTAAGATTATCTAGTTCTAAGTTTACCCTGCTGTGAGTTACTTTCCATTAGACCAGGTTGCTCACGTCCCTATCTAGCCAGGCCTTGAACTGTTCGAGTGTTAGGGCATCACAGCTTTTTTGGGCAACCTGTTCCAATGTCTCACCATCCTCACGGTAAAGAATTTCTTCCCAATATCTGATCTAAATCTGCCTTCTTGCAGTTTTTAACCATTCCCTCTTGTCTTGTCACTGCATGCCCTTGAACCTCTCCAGCTCTCTTGAAAGCTCCCTGCAGGTACTGGAAGGCTGCTCTAAGGTCTTCCCCCTTCTTCAGGATGAGCAACCCCAACTCTCTCAGCTTGTCCTTTAGGATATGTTAATTTTGTTTGAATGAATACTATGTTATCCCTGTCAAGTTTCTTAAATGCTATTTATTTGTGTGTGAGGGATTTCTTGGAAACTGATGATTGAAACATGATCTGTTGTGTGAAATCCATACATGGTTCCTGTGGTTTTTCCATGAAAGTTGATATGTTCTACAAGGGAGTGGTATCAGTGTAGGAAGTGCACATACTATGTTAGATGGAGTGGATATTCTTACCAGCTAAGATCCTATGTTCTTTAATCAGTCTGCCTAGATGAGCCTAATGTTGAACATGAAGTAATTTTTTGTTACCACCTTCCCCCCCTCCATTTTTGGTAGTCAAGCATTATGGACTGTGATCTATAATTGATGATGGAGAAGTTTAGTGGAGCAATTTTTAAAGAGAAAATGTGTTGGAAAAGACTTTATGATAACTCTTTTAACTGTCTGTTATGCTTCTCAACAAATCCTCTTCTTTTTCCTTTTTAGTTCACATGAGAGATCCTAATAATCAGCTTCACATCATTAAAAACTTGAAGATTGCTGTCAACAACATCATTACTCACCCACCTCAGCCCGGTGCTATTCGGAAACTTTTGCATGATGTTGTGTCTGTCAGTCAGCCTGCGGAAGGACTGGTAGCTAATGTGATCACAGCTGGAGATTATGATCTCAACATCAGTGGTATGTAATGGTATTGTATTTTTCATAATGTAAACTGGAATTGGCTGAGAGGTTTCCAGCCTTTATTTCAGCTTCATGGCATGTACTGAAATTACTCAGAGTTTCAGTTTTGAGACATTGCTTTTACTGAAGCCCTGGATTTATTGAATAATTTTGGCTTTATATAATGCTGAAAGAGTGGTTGATCTGAATTAATGATTTTAATTTTCCTGGTGTTATAGTTCTTCTCAACTTCTGTTGGTTGTGTAGTTTTCTTGTTACAAAACTGATACAATGACTTGTTGCACTTGGCTGAATAAATGTCAGAACTTATAGTGTTGGCAGTAGTGTACAGCTTTATCTTGAAGTTAGTTATCCTAGCTTCTTTTATTTTTTATGATAAAGTCATAAAAAGTTTAAAGAAAAATGGCTGTGAGGAAAGGTGTTTGACTGTGTCTCCTTTGATTCATTTTTTTTTTCTTCTGTGGAACTTGTGCTTCATATTTCACTGTCAAAATGACTAGAGTATTCTAAAAATGTTTTTTCTCAAATCTCCAAGGGGTGAGGTGTTGTGAATAATGCTAAATGAGACCTGATCTTAGGAGCTGAGGAGATTGAACTCCTCCCAATTAAGACCCTAATCCATTAAAGCCTCTGAGCATGTACTTAGTTCAAAGCATGTATGCACTGCCCTAATTGATTACGTGTGTAATTGATTGTATTTAAAGTTCAGCCTGCAGTGAAGAGTTTGGCTCTTCTATAGCAATAGACTGATAAAACTTCATGAGGATTAGTGACTGATGCTGCTGTAGTAATTTTTTTTAAATGTTGATAATGGAAAAATGGCATAATGCTTAAGTCTTGGCTACCTAATTTACAAGGTACATCTTCAACTTGATGTCCTGTGTTGGTTATAAAGCAAAAGACCCAAGCCTGGAAACCTCTTGATTTGGAGGTTTGTTTAAAATCCCATGTTTTTACATTTCTGTGCCTTTGTTTGTAGATCACACTGGTGAATTGCCATTTTGCTATGAATTTTTTTTTAATGGAAAGTTTATTTCAGTTCTAGAGATGGAAAGACCCTAAGAAAGCAGAATGATTTCAGTGAGGAGACTTTTCCATGAGGTTTTTAATGACCTTAGTTTAGAAGTGAGGTGTTGAAAGGAGGGAAGAAAAATAGTGGGTATATTAAGCAATGCTTTTTAGTTACAGAAGCAAATATCTCTCCTTTTGTTTTCCATATTTGCTGCTGGAGCTTCAGATGTACAAATTACCATGTTTGACTATCTTTTATCTCTCAGTGATTAGGTTCTTATTTCCATTCACACTGGCTATATGCTTATTTGACAGGAGGAGATGTGTATAAGGTGTTTAAGATCATAAAGAAGGACAAATTAATGTAGTAGCTTTGTCATTCAGTGGAACCCTGTTTCACAAAACACTGAGTGCTGTTGATAGAGGAGTTTCTATCCCATTACAGTGTAAGAGAATATGAAGAAGTACCAAGTAGGGTTTCTTTATGCTTAGATTAATATGAGTATTTACTAAGACATTTAGGGTATTTTTTTCAACTTTCTTAGAGCATTTAATTCAAACCAAGGGATGCATTCATTTCTGACAGCAGAACATAATCATTTGGCATTGCAAATGGGAAACACTCTCATCAGTTCTTAAGTTGTTCTTTTTTGGGAGTGAATTAGTTTTCTAGGATAATGATATTAAAAGATACTTCCTTAATTTTAATGGTAATCAAGTGCAGTCTCTTTTGAAGAAAGATGAACACTGTTTAGAAAGCTGAGTTATGATGTTTCTGGCACTGGGGTCATAATCCTCCTCTTTTTCTGATAAAAGTTTTGGAACTGCTGTGTTGTATTGATTTAATTATTTGTAATCCTTCTTCCTTACAGTTTTGTTTAATATTCTTATAGTTCCATAAGCTAGTTCTGGGAGACTCATTTGGTTGCTGAAAAGTTGCTCGTGTTCAGCCATGCCTGCTTCTCCCATGTACTGGTGCATGTAGGAAGTGAAGAAAAATGATCCCATTAAAGAACTAAATTATTTGAGAGAAGGATAGACTTTTTTCTACTAGATCAGTTCCCTGGCTATGTTTGTTCAGGGCTGCATGATATAAAAGCTGCCATGAGGCACTGGAGGAATATGTTTGACATGAAAGAGAATTTTGGGTCAACCACTTTAAGCAGCTAATGTATTCAGATACTTTTAGCTAGTACTATAGGCTTGGAAATCTCACAAGTTAGTGCCTTAGAGTATCTTCCATCTAGTAAAATAGAAATAAAGAGTAGATACAACTTAAATCTTTGCTACTTGATAGAATTTCCATTTTTGTTCAAGCCTAGAATGGGGCTGAACTAGAAATTAATATTGATTTCCATTAAAGTACACTGTCAAATGTTGAGAAGCTTGAAATATTAATGATTAGGGTTAGCTGGAGTCAAATATTCTCAATGCCCCTCATGGGCCTGCATGGTGTAGATTTTTTCTACTTCACGCTACCAGAGTGTAAAAGCCGAGAGTGTGTTTGCATCTGACCCTTTTTAGTGTAATAATACCATGTTTTTTCTATCAGATCGCTCAGTTAAAGCTAGTGTTCCTTGGTACAGTAATTGGAAAGAGACACTGATGGAACTGAACAATTCCACGTTTTATTCAGGTATTTTTTTGTGGTTGGTGCTGATTTGCCAAATTGCCCTTTACTCCTTTTCCATGTGCCCCATCCACCTTTCCTTACCATCTGCTACAACTGTTCAGCACTTTTCCAGACGTAGATGTGTGTTCCTCCATTTTTTCCCCCTAACTGAAAAATCGTTGGTGGTGGTTGTTTTAATTTTTCTTTTAATCACATTTCTACTCTTGTTAATCAAAATCATTTGGTCTTTCCATATAATCAATAAGGGTGGCGGTGGTAAATTACCTGATGCTGTTAAAAACACTGGATTGTTGGATCCTCTGGAACTGTAAACTGTCACTGTGCTGTATTTCAAATGTACTTTCTGCTTTTCTGGGGAATGTCTTTCTCAGGGGATAGTGACACTTTTTAAGTTGAAGCTCAACTGCTGACTGTATTAGAGCACATATGTCTCTGTTATATTGACATTCTTTCTGGAATATGATCCTTAAAATAGAAAAAGCTTTGTAATACATTTTTATGTAGTTAATGAGACTTATTGCTACCAAACCACATTGGTTATTGACCTCTCAAGGCTCTGCATTGTGATCTGTAAGAGCCAGGTTTTGATGTTTTTCATTTTTGTATCTTAATATAGTTTATGCCTTTGGTTAATAATAGCTATCCTTTCAGTAGTATCTGTTCAGATCCTGCTAAATGCCTAAAGGGTACAAAACTTCACTAAGTAGACTTTCCATTCTTAAGCTGTTATGTAGAAATACTATTTTTTTTTTCTTAGTAAGTTCTGAACATGTTAACAAGTTTGCCAAAACTTCAGTTCTTTCCAGCATACTGGAAAAATGCAGGGTGTATGGATCTGGGTACCTGAATGGCAGTGCTGGTCTACACTGCTGTAACGTGTTATGAGGTGTTAGAGCTGGGAAATTTTTTTCAAATACTGCTTTTGTTTTAAGTATGGTGCGTGTTTATCAAGTATCTAGGATAAGTGATTACAGCCCTGTGAAATGCTCAACTGAATCCGGTTGATGTTGCTGTGTAGAGGGAATTCAGTTCCTTTGAGGCTGCTTCCAAGGTTTTTAAATAGGCCTAATGGAAAAAGAGGGCAGGGGAAGCAATCTACAAAACAAAGTAGTACTTTCCTGTTTGTAACTGTCAGATTTTAAAAAACACGTGATTTTTTTATTTTGGTGTGATTCAGCTGTAAAGCAGAAGTGAAATTTTTTTTGCCTTAGGTTGTTTAACAGTGTTTACTTTGAATCAGAGTTACTGCATGGCTTGTGAAAAATGCGTCTGAGTCACTTTCTTAAGGCTTACTTTTAATAATAACAAGCTGTGTTTTCCTTAATTTAAATAGTTGGCATGTTTGCATGTAGGACTCAGTAAAGCCAAGAGCTTTTTATATCCTAGATGAGTACTCAGAGAGCAGTTTCTGAAAAGGCTGTAACCAAAAGTTGGAAGTTTGTCTCCTATTAGGCTTTTTTTTTAATTGACATGTGCTGATTGCTAGACTGAATTCAAGTGTGGCTGTATCTGACTTCTATGAGACTGAAGCCAATCTAAGATGGCTTGACAGTGTAGGATTAAACAAAATACATTAAATGAGTGCCATACAAGATTATTCCAACATAAAAGTGAACCTGTTTCCAAAATTAGCTTAAGAAAGCTGTCGTTTGGCTTGGTTTTTATGAGGGGGTGCATGAGAGCTTTACAAAGCATTAGAAATTTTTATTTACCTTTATTTTATTTTTATTTACTAAAGTCTAGCAATGTGGGTTTTTAAGGGTCATATAAAGAAAATACCATCAGATTTTCTTGACAATTTTTTTCTCTACTAGTTACTGTTTTCTAGTTTGCAGGTGAGATAACACTGGATTCCAGTTACTTCATTGTGAAATCAGGGTATTGAACGTGGATTGATTTTGCTCTGGAGTCTGTTTCCCACTCAAGGGAAAGGAGTTGGAGAATAAAGATATAATAGAACAGGCTTAAAAGAAGAAATAATAGTTCATTGTTTGACCTGTAGCTGGAGTGGAAATAAATGGACAATATTTGGTTCACATTTTTTTTGATGTTCCAGACATCCTTGGTTTCCTTTGACTTGTTACTCTTAGGAAAATGAAATTCCTATTGTAAAAAGGCATTGAACATGGCAGGTTAAAATTATCAAGCATTAATGGCACAACTTGGATCTGAGGTTTTATCTTCTTGGATCTTTGCCAGCTGAACTGTTTGTTTTAGCAAGGCATGGGACTGCTGTCAATCCAAGTCAGCATTTGTAGAAAACAGGCAGCATAGGGTTTTGGTAATCCTTAGCTCCTCTACATACTCAAAAATGGATTTTGTTTCTTGGTCAATTCTTACATCCATAACCCAGAAATTCAGTGACTGTTAGAAGAATTTATTTCTTTCTTTGCCAAGTGTTTGGATGTTTAAAGGGATGGCAAAGAGCTGTCCTTTTAACAAGGACTCAATACATGTGAGCCTGCAGTGGTGAGGAATGTGGTGCTTAAGGTGCTATTCAGTTTCACAGGATTTGATTCAAGTGTTACTGTTTCTCCTACTTGTGTTGCATCTAAAATACTTTCTCCTTGGACTGTTCCCCCTTCTTTCCCCTGCCATGCAAACCTTGTCAGAGTTTGCAGGCTTCACTTTCAGGTGTAGTCTTTCATACTTCCTTTTCATTAATGGGTAAACAAATTTCACTGAATAGTCTAATTAGTCCTGTTTTATTGTGTATTTCAGCTACTACTCCTTGGTTTGAGTCTTACAGAGAATGCTTTCTTCAGTCCATGCCTGCATCTGATCATGAATTCTTAAACCACTATGTTGCATGTATCCTTTGAATATTATAGACTGCTCCAGGGAAGACTGTTACAGAATGTAATGCAGGAGACACTGAACACTTTGCAGTAACTCTTTCACAATTATGATTTGAAGCCTATATATTTTTCCACTATGTTTGACTACACAGACTGATTTCATAAGGGCGTCAGGGTTTTCTTTGTGACTGTTTGGCCTGGGTTTTTTTGTAGTGTTCTTATTGGGTTTTTTACGCCTTCTCCACACACTCTTTTTGTGTCAAAGTGAGCTCAAAGACAACACCTGTAAATGAAACTCCATCATCCTCAGACACTTTCTGCTGTAGCTCTTTAAGTATCTCTTGGATGTCCCTTATCTACAACAGAGGAATGTGTTTGGGATGCATCTGCTGCTTTTTAATAGCTTTTTGTAAGCAGATGGAATGGTGGAGGTTGGGGAGATAATGTTTTGGAAATTTGGTGAACTTTGAGCTATGCTGGATAAAAAGAAGTCTGGAAAGACTGGAATGATACCCGAATGCTTTCACTTTTTTTTTTTTTTTTTTTTTTTTAACCAAAACTTGGGCCCAATTTGCTTGTCTACAGGGAAATTGAGAATAATCACTTTTTCATGATGTAGCTGGTGTTAAGCTTTACAGTAATTATGATACTGCAGGTTTTATGACACTCTGTTCCTAATTCTATACTGAACATTATAATTTCAGTATAGTGGAAAGGTATTATAATGGCCACACCTGTGCAGGATTAACTTTGCAAAATACTGATTCTGGCTTCTGAATTTCAATAACATTTAAATTAGAACTTTGCTTTCTGGCTTCTATGAAGTAATGTCTTTTTATTTGGTGAGTAGATGTAGCAGAGCAGGATATTCCTTATAAATGATTGTGTAGTTGCATTGAGGTAAAAATCTGAACATTTCTGCTTTATACCCAGGTGGTGTTGCTGTGTTTATAAATGCCGGTCATCACTGTTGTTCAGGTGATAACTTAAAGGCCCAACTCTCCTTGGAAGTTGAAAGCTAAAATACAGTGGGGATGAATTTCAGCTACATGTCTGCTCTGTGAACATCTGGTCTCTATCTAAAATCTTAAATTGGCTATCGTGTAGTAGCTTAAACTTAGATTCACCGTCAGAATTGGAGCAAACTCCTGTTGCATCTCATTTTACAGATATTACTTAACTGATTGTTATTTATTGAGAGTAAGGTCGAATTTTGATTGCACATACTTTTGTGGCAGCATGTTTTACATGCCTAAGTATTGTACTCATATGTTCTATTTTATACACTTCCTGTTTTATTCTATGATCAGTGGTGTCCTTGTGTTCTTTGGGTATATGTCCTTAATGAATTCAGGTATGCTGGTAGTTTCTTCTAGTGAACCTGACCCTGTGGAGCAGTTCCTGAAGCTGTCCCAAGAGCAACATCGGATTCAGCACAGTAGTGAATACTCATATCCCAAGTGGTTTATACCAAATACGCTCAAATATTATGTGCTACTGCATGATGTAAGCACAGGAGAAGAACAAAGGTGGGTCATCTGCCTTCAGTGAGCTTACAGATGAGCTCTTTGACTAAAATGTTTGTGTTGATAAATTCTGTTGAGACTAGACATGCAACAGGATCCATTAGTCAGCATGCTATTATCAAGACAGATATTTGAAAGTATTATTTTTAGATCTTCTTGTGTTCATGTAAAATGAAATTAATCAGTCCCAGCTTTTGAGGTAGGTGCATTCTTTGGTAGCTTTCTTAACTAATTCTCAAAGATTTTCAGTTTTACTGTTGCATTACTTTAAAATTGTTTTAAAAATAGGAGAGTGTTCCTTTTAAGCACTATGGATAATAGTCTAAAATAGTTTGTTGCTGTACATGCTCTAAAGTTAGTTTGATATCAAGACAGGATAAATGTTGTTTTACTGTTTCAGAGCTGACTCCATTTATGAAGAGATGAAGCAGAGATATGGAACTCAGGGTTGTTATTTGCTGAAAATAAATTCTCGGGTGTCTAACAGAGGAGCAGATGAACAGATACCAGATCCTTGGAGTCAGTACCTTCAGAAAAACACTATCCAGAACCAGGTATTACAGTATTCTAAAAACAGATTTTACTGTGCTTATGAAAGACCATTTTAGTTGCATTAAGTTTCACCTTAGTGTTATGTATGTGTTTCTACAGAATGAGTAGCAGTCCAGACACTTCTGACACAGCTGTGGCTTTTTGTGGGGGCATAAGATGACAGCTCCTCAGTAGGAGCTGTCCTCTATGCTACTTAAGTTGACAGTAAGGATCACTGAAATTCTGGACCGTCTGAGATAAACTGTCAGGAGCACAGAAATCGTAGACAATAAATAAGAAATAATAAGAGCTCTAAGAGGAAGTAATCTCAGAAGTGTCCTGTTCATAGTAACTTTCTACCTTCATTTTTATTTGTCTTCCTTAGTCTTAAATTTTTTTTCTTTTTGCTGGGTTTTCTGTACTTCACTAAGTAGTCTGGGTGTGTTGTTACATGGGAGTATGTGTGGTTTTTGTGATAACTTCTTGTGGGTCTAGTCTGGTCTGTCATCTGCTAAGATTGCAAGGGATAGTGTGTTTTGAGTTTGTCAGAAATATCTGTACTTTTGGCTTTAGAACCAAAAATACTCTTTTTTGAGTTTGCTTTTGACTGACTTGCAGTTAGAAGTCTTACGATTAAAAGGTTTCTGGAATCATATTTCTTTACCAAATGTAGCTGTCTGTTATAGGTAGCTGTTCTTGGCATCAGCTGCTACTGCAAAGTCAAAACATTCTATAAGCTAAGAGGACCAGTGAGTCCACCATAAACTAATCAGATATTTTTCTTTTTTTCTGTCCCATGTCAACTGTGCAATATAGATCTTTGTGTGTGTGAGCTTATTCAAGAACTGCTTTAGAGAATATATTTTTGCTGCTGTAGGCATTGCTGTGCAAGTGTTGGAGTTACTTTTGTTGACAGGGAAGCCAGTTAAGCAAGTTAGAAGGTGCTTGCTTCATTTGGTGAATATAACTTTCATCTTTAAAATAAGACAGTTTCTTAAAGCCTCAGAAACTACTTAGAGAAGTTAATACATATGAACAAAGATGCTGCTGTAATAATTCAGTCAACTTATTGGCGTTGACTACTACTGTTTAATGACTTCTGTATGTGGTAGGGTAGTCTTAAAGTTCTGACTTTTTCTTCCTTTTTTCCGGCAGGATTCCTATGAAGATTATACTGTTGTTTCAAACAAGAATACTGATCACTTGATATCAGATGGCATAGACAGCGAAATTAAAGGTATTTTTGTAACTTTATGAAAATCTTGATCTTATAGCATTTAGACAACTGTCTTTTGTCTTGGACAGTATTTAATTAGATGGTTTGTTAGGCAGCTCAGAGTAATGTTTTTTAAATGCTCCAAGTGTCCTCAAAGAAAAATGCTGTGGTACTGACTTACTGGACTGGTGACTTCTCTTTTAATGAGATGGTTAATGATTTATTGGGCTCATATTTTGTAAGTCTAAGCATATTGTCTGCAAACTCTGGTCATTAGTGAAAACAGCATAGAATTAAATTGTCAATTTTCATAATAATGAAAGTTTTGGTTTGTGTGCTTTGCTCTAACTTAGAAGCTGAGGGTTTGGAGTTTTTTTGTCCTTGGTTTTGATATTAAATCTGTAAATGTTAGGGAAGTGCTTAGTTTGTAAGTTGTGTGGAAGCCCTTGCTTTGGAAGTCAGTTTGTGGATGGGAGAGGATAGTAAATGAAACTGAGTACAAATTATTGCACCCTTAAAAACAATTAAGATAACTTTGTAGGATTCAGGTGAGAGGCATCACCAAATAGGGAAAAAGTGAGGTACCCTTCATTGCCTGGCCTGCCTCAGCCCAGATCCTTCATATCTCACCTGAAAGGCTTGTAGCAGACCCTACAGTTGCCATCTCTGAAGGCCTTGCACCCCAGATGTAGTCTGCGAACTACCAATTGAACTTTACAAACTCAGGATTAGATTTAATGAGTAATATCCATTGAGGATTTGCTTTCACAGCTCAGCTTTTCTTGGTGCCAGATAGAGCAAGCTGATTTTCTTATAAATAAGAGAACTGCTTAAGTCTTAGAGCAAAGCAGTGTCTCAGTCTTTGGAGGAAATTGTTTTAGATCGTGATTGCTTGGAACAACATGGAAAATTAGGTTTGTTTTGTTGGTTTTTTTTTTTTTTAACCTTAAAACATAAGCAGAAAAAAAGAGAATGAACCCAATGAAGCCATTGTAGTAATTGCTGCAATCCCAACTTTGATGAATGCTTTATTTTGATTTTAATGTTTCCATAGTTTTCCTTCAAAGTTGTTAATACTACTCAGCATACGGGAAGATTTTTTTGCACTGTAGTTGAGAACCAAAACCATACATATTTAGTCATGTTGAAATTCTTGAGATTGCCTGAACTTTCTGAGAATTGCAGGAATGATGCAATACTCAGTGCTCAGCTGCTGCCTGCTTAGCATTGATCTGTAGTGCAGAACAGCTGGTGAATTGCTTTGCTTTCCAGAGTTCTGAGTAAGGGAAGCTTGGAATTAGGTTAGTAAAAATGACCTTTAAAACCCAAAATATTTAAGTAGCTTTATACTTACTGGAGCTTTTATTTCAATCTTTCAACAGACAGCTTGTCAAATAACTTTAAGACTCACCCCCTTCAACTGGATCATCCCAGTGGCAGTTTGGATAGCACTGATTACATGAAGGCTTCTACATCACTTCAAGACTCAAAGAAGTCAAATTCTGGGACACCTCATGGTGCTTGTTTAACTCTCACAGATCACGATCGAATTAGGCAGTTCATACAGGAATTCACATTTCGGGGACTTTTGCCACACATAGAGAAAACAATTCGACAGCTCAATGATCAGGTCAGTCTACCCTTAAAAACACTTTGTGCTATTATAAGGAAAAATGGTTAGGGTATAAGTCCAGTTACCCAGAAATCTGTTTTGACAGTATTACTTCCTTCTTCATCTAAGGATTCAACAGTCTTCCTGAAAACTGGTAGTAGATTTAAGCGAAATAACTGAAGTTTTCTCATTATTACTTAATTTGTCTTTTAAAAAAACAAGAACTAATTTGTATCAACAGCTCCAGTGTGAGGTGATTTCTTGGTGAAAACCTGCGTGACTTGTTTCCAGGGAAATCTGTTGTATCTTAATATTCTATGCTTTTGGATGAATCTGGCATGGGGAACAAAATAGACTTGGTGTTTCAACATCAGAATACACAACTAAATTTAAGAAATTTATTTAAACAATAGTCATCTGCAAAAAAAGCTGTCCCCCTCAGTTGCTGCTTGACACGGAGGAAATGCAGGGACACCGTGAATTGTGTAATTCTGTTGATTTCAGCAGTTTTTGCAGCTGAATATGCTTCTCTCAAACTAGCAGTTTTGGAAGTGGGATTAATATCATGTCCATGGTCAGTCAAGGTCATGCATTGAAGTAATTTGCATGATGGTGAAGTCCTTTATTTTACAAGCGTTTCACTCTTACATGGGCTTAAGCAGCTGAAGAGATGTATTGACTTACGTTAGTACAATCAAATTACTGTATTTACATTAAATTTTGGACCCAAATATCAGTCTGTTGTCTGAGCTCTGATTTTATTTTGATTGGATTGTCTAGTTTTAAGTATGAAGGGTCATGTCCTGTTAGGAATGCTCACTCCCTGAATTGACTTTTGGGAGTTGGTACATGCTGACCATGTTTACATTTAGTAAGTTTTATGGAGAAGCATTAAAAAGAAGTGGTTACATAATGCGTAGCAAACAGGAATGCAGTGATATATTCCTAGTCCTCATAAGAGAAGAGAGATGTTCTGCTTTTTAAAATTTAAAGAGTGATTATCGATTGCCTTATAGGACAGGAGTGGTAATTCCCTGCAGAAGTTTCCTTCTGAGTGGAAATTATCTAAGAATGAAGTTGTGTAGTGTTGCTTGCCTCATACTTTTGACACGTGAGATTGATGTTCGTGGTGTGATAATGCTTTATGTGGATGAGAGAGAAGGTTCTTTCTTGTAGTATGCACTTAGTCTAGATTTTAGGTTGGACTACTACCCAAAATTAGATATTCTAATTATTTAGAATTTAGTTTTCAAGCAGATGTAGCAAATGTTCAAGTTCTTAAGATGTCAGTTTTACAGAAAGAATGAAAAAACCTCAACTGTCTGAGATAAACATATGAACTATGAATATATAAAAATAAATATAAGGACTTCTGTCTCAATGTCAGATTAATTCTAAGAAAGAGTGTTCTTAGTCATTTTTACTTCTTTTATTTATTTCTGTTTAATGGAAGAAAAATCAATTTACAAAGCCATAATGAAGCTTGGCTTTTTATATTAGTTTAACTTACCTCTCTTGCAATATAGTGCTCTAATTCAATGTCTTCCCCCAGTTAATATCCAGGAAAGGCTTGAGCCGATCACTGTTCTCTGCTACTAAAAAATGGTTTAGTGGCAGCAAGGTTCCAGAGAAAAGTATAAATGAGCTCAAGAATACTTCTGGTTTGCTGTAAGTAATCTCAATCTTTATTTTTAGTTCTAAACTGCCTTTAGTTCTAAACTCCCTCCCACCCCTAAAATGTAGCCTTTTTAGGGGTGGGAGGGAAAGCATGTGTTGGTTTGATGGTGTTCTGCAAAGTGAACTAAACCAGCAATGTTGTGAATTAATTCAGTTAGAAAATCATGAAAAGTATTCTGCCTAAATATGTACAATAAAGGAGCAGCAGAACTTAAAGAAGAAGGGGATAAAATAGACTGTTTGCAGAGTCATCTGCCTGCTCTATTTACAAGGAAGCTTTCTAAGTTAATAGGAACACATGATTTTAAGAGTAATAGTCATAAAAAGAAGCTGTGGTTTGTCATGAGGGATTTTTTTAAGCATTTGTACAAGCTTTTCCACCTGTCATTACAGCCAAACCCCATGTATAGGTGTTTTTGCTTATGCAAAACTATGCAGTTTGTTCCAACCGAGTATTGAATGTATTGCTTTTACAATGTGTTCAAGAGCTAAACTAAAGGGAATTTCCTACTTAGTGCACCTTTGTCTTAGTATACACTAAAACCAGGTTATAAGTGTTACCAAGATACTAATTCTGTATTATTTGGTAAATCCCTCTGTGAATTAGGATGTATAATCTTGAAAAACACTCTCCAACTGTCTTTACCACAGAAATCTAAATAATTTTTGTCATTGTCTAGTCAAGGTTAATGTCCTACGCACATACAGCTTCAAATGTCTGTGTTGCGTGTCTTTGGATTCGTAATCAAAATGTTGCTAATTCCAGCCTTCTGTTTTGAACTTTTAAGTGTAGTTCACTTCTACAGCATTTGACATGCAAGTGTTTGTGAAAATGTGTTTGATTATCACTGAAGTAAATCATATATATTGGATTAACCAAAAATTAGATTGATGCTTGCAGAGGGCAGGAACTTGCAGTGTTTTGGCATAAAGCATAGTTTTTAGTGGACTTACTTCAAGAGGAATGTGGAGAAATAACAACTTGAAGCCAAGTGAACAGTCAAAGTCTTATTTTTTTTTCCTTCTCATACAGTTCTTATTAGCTCTAATGGTTAATCTGACTGAGCAGTTTCAGTGGTATTTATGAGCTCCATTCAATATTTCTTGGCTAAGAGGAGTGTGTGCTTTCAATGTTACTGGAACAGTGAATCTTGCTAGTCAGAAAGTAGGATGTGAAACCAAGTTATGTGTGGCATCAAGGAAGCAGATTCACTTTTTTTGGCTGTTTTGGGGCAAGGCTGAGAGAGGATGACTTTGAATTTAAATATTTGTGTTTATAGGTATCCACCAGAAGCGCCAGAGCTTCAAATCCGAAAGATGGCAGACTTGTGCTTTTTGGTGCAACACTATGAACTTGCATATAGCTGTTATCATACAGCAAAGAAGGACTTCTTAAATGATCAGGCAATGCTTTATGCAGCTGGAGCACTGGTTGGTACTTCACATAACATGAACATTCTGTGAACTTTTTCTAATAATCTCTAATATTTGTCTGAAGGTAAAAAAATGCAGTCTCTCTCCTCCACCTCCAGATTTGTAAGGGTCTCCCCAAATCTGCTGCCTATCTTTAGGAAACCCTAAGGTGTTGTAAAATCTGTTTTCTGCTATTATATGAAGGGAATAAAGGTTTGAATAAAAACTGGAGAGTTAATTCTTAAAATGTGGGAAGGAGAAAACCTAGAATGCAACCTCCAGAAAAATTGATCCTTAAACTGATACCTCAAAGCCAGATGTAAAATAGCTTTATAGTATCTCTTTTAGACTTAGGCAAAATAGTTATTTGCCAGAAATTCAAGACTCTGTCACTATAAATATGGTATTGTACGTGTTTTCGGGGGGCTTAAAACTTGAAGGCTGTACTTTGAGTATGTCACTACTGAATTTCACTCTAAACACATACTCATTCATAATTTCCTCCTAAGAATGAAGGTGTTTATGATGAAAGTAATTTTCAACAAGATAAATGGGAGTACTGGGGGAAAATGAGTAATTTTATAAATTTTTAGAAGATACACATTGTAAACTTTAGTCTGGTTAACTTGCTAAAATTTGAAACTTTGCTTCATAGAGGTATGGAAGCATTGTTGTATACCTTTGCATCTTGATTAAAACTTTTACTTAAATGTCAATTTTTACAGTTCAGAAAGTTGCTCTGCATTTAGATAATCTGAATAAGCAGAATAATATTAGGAAATCTTAATTTCCAAATGGATGGAAGAAGTCTTAATGACAAATTTGTTGCAATTTATTAGTCTTAATGTTTACTTTCTGCAGAAAATCTTTGCTACAATATTTTCAATACATGAGAAAATAAGTAAAATTTCAGACTCCATGTTTACTAGAGTTTCCTTGGAAGCTGATAATGTAATTTAATTTAAGCAAAACTCAAAAGACAGGCCTCATCTTAAAATACATGGTAGTGCTACTTTGCAGGAATAATCTTCCTGATAATAGGAAGTTCTTTTGGATTTTTAAAACTGCACTGAATCAATGCTTCTGCACAATGTTGGGGGTACTGTCAACTGCAAACACTTATCTGTGTAATTCTCTGGCTAATTATAAGCAGAGCCATAAATAGACTGTTGTGTTACAGTTACAGTGTATTGGATACTTTTATATGCCAGTAACTGATTAGATGAACATCTTGAATGCAATAGCTATTGAAGCATGTTCCTCAGTATTTTGAGGTTTATGATTTGTTGAAAAACCTACATTGACTCTACGGAATTTCTCTTGTAGGAAATGGCAGCAGTATCAGCTTTTCTTCAGCCTGGAGCTCCTAGGCCATATCCTGCTCATTACATGGAGACAGCAATTCAGACCTATCGAGATATCTGCAAGTATGTTGTTCACTTTTGTAATGCTCTTTGTATGGTGAAAGTTGAAAGATCTGGTGGCTTAACTTTCTTGCCCTGCACAGTAATAGTGCTAGATGATCACAGAGTGATAGTAACATTTTAAGGAGTAAGATAAACAAACATATCTAGGATAGCATGAAAGGAGATCTGGGCTCATCTTAACAAAGTGCTTATTGAACTTGTGTATTGAATTCACATGGTGGATTTTTAGGTAGTGGGGTGGCTGCAAGCAAGGTTTCTGTGTGAAGACAGCAGGAGCTCCCTGTGGCAGAATCAGTTTTCACTCATCTCCAAGATGAAGCTGTTGCTGCCCAAGCTGGCAGTGCTGCTGTTACCTCTGTGATAACACATTTAAGAAAGGGTAAAAATAGCTGTACAGCAGCTGTGAGAAAGGAGTGAGAAAATGAGAGAAACAGCCCTGCTGATACCAAGGTCAGGAGAAGGCAGGACTTCCCTGCAGCCTGGTATGAGGACCATGCAGATTTTCCGTTGCAGCCCACGGAGGTGCATGGGCAAGGAGGTCTACCCTGTAGCCTGTCCCAATGCCAGAGCAGGTGGATGTACCTTGAAGGTGGCTGTAGTCTGTACAGAGCCTGTGCCACAGCAGGTGGTGTCAGGAGCTGTGACCAGTGGGGAAACCACACTGAAACAGTTCCTGAAGGACTGCTGGAGCAATTCTTGAAGAACTGCATCTGTGGGAGGGACCCCACACTGATACAGGGGAGGAGGATTTGGAGGAAGAAACAGCAGAGGAGAAATGCTATAAGTTAATGTTAAAAGACCACGGCTCCTTTTCCCTGTTCCCCTGCCTTGTTTGTGGGGAGGAGGAGGTAGAAGAAATTGGAGTGAACTTTAGCCTGGGAAGGAGGATTTGTCAGGAGAACGTGTTTTATTTCTGCTTTTATTTATCACTGTGCTATTCCGGTATTAATTGCCAATAAATTAATTTAATCTTCCTCAAAACAAGTCTGTTTTACCCATGACTAAACGGTGAGTGGTCTCATTGTCCCTTTCTCGGCACATGAGGTTTTTAGTCTTTTGATCTCCTTCCCCTATGTTGCTGAGCAGGGAGTGTGACAGAGCAGCTTGGTGGGCACCTGGTACATGAGTAGAACTTGCCAGTACAACCTGCTTCTAGCTGTTGGACTTCTTGTTTATCAGATCATTTTATTTGGTACTCTTACAAATACAATACCATTCTAAAAAATGCTCTCCAGCTTTGACTTTCATAAAGCTTCTGTTATAGTAGGATTGGACACTTAATGTATCAATCTGTATGTGGTTGTTTTGTGGGGAGTGAACTTTGATATATTTTGCTTTAAGAAGAATAAGCAACAGAACCTCAGTCTGATGCCATCTGTAGAAAATTAGTAAGATTTGAGAGAAAAAGTTCTCTGAGGTTTATTTTGATTAAATATTTATTAATATATGCATGTTTTTACTTTAGGAACATGGTTCTGGCTGAACGCTGTGTACTGCTTAGTGCTGAAATCTTAAAAAGTCAAAGCAAATATTCAGAGGCAGCTGCTCTTCTGATTCGTTTGACCAGTGAGGTAAAACTTAGTAGCTTTTTCTGTTTCTGCCCTCTCACTATTTGTTTTCTTACCCAAACACTTCTAGGTTACCTTCTGATTCTTGTGCTACAGTATTTTCTAGCCAAAAGTAGCAAATGAACAGGTATAGAGCATGAAGTGAAGAAAACAGTGTACACTGTAAGTGAAGGAACTAGTACAGTTACTTTTTTTCTAGTCAAATGACTTGCTTGACTTCCTTAACCATGCTAAATATGTTGTCTTTGGCTTTGTAACTAATTTTCTTTGACATCTGCATAGCTCTTGGATGTTGTAGCTTACCAACTCATGTGTTAAAAGTATTAGCATGGCTTGCTAGAGCCATAATGGACGCTGTCCCATGTATAATCAGAAGTTCTCTATAGTTTAAGCAACTAAGAGATTACTGTAGCTCAGCTGGTATGAATCATTAGAACCTTGCTGTGTAAGTGAAACCCTACACTTCTGTGATATTAATTGGTGGAAATTAAGCATGGATTAGCTTCTAACCCAGGAATTGTATTGCTTTAAAAGGAGTGAAGAAAAATGTATTTCCGGTAATAGTGTAGCATCTCCTTTAAAGCTTGGCGGAAAGTTTAACTGGTAGTTTAGATTTCACGGCCAGCTGCGCCAAATGTGATGCTTCTGAGACCTTCCTTGGACTGCTTAAGCACTGAATAAATCTGTTTAGTTCTGTAATTTTCTTTCTCAAGTGTCTCCACAGCTTCATTCTTTATTTCAACTTAAGCTTGCTACCAGTGTTTACAAGAACAGACTAAGATATTTAAGCAAGGAATTTAAATCCTATTAGCTCTGCACAGTCATTTTGCATCTTAAAATTGCGCGTAGTGTGCCTGTGGAGCATTTTGGTAGTTGCAGGGAAAATCTTCACAGGATGCTATATTGGTGTCCCAGAGTATATTTGTAGGCAAGATACGTGAGCATCACTGATAGTGTGGAGTTCAGCTGTGGTAAAATCAAGTAGATTCAGTTCCAATTGGTTAATGTAATATAGCTGTGTCTTGGCAGAAGAGAAGGATATAATAGTAAGAAATTATACATTAAGAAAGCAATAGGTTTGAAAGGTTCATGTGATAAAAATTCACCAAGTTTCATCGCTCCCTGTATTGTTCAGTCATCCTGGTAGAAGTCTTGTTTTTTGGTTATAGCCTTAATATCTACGAGGGGAGGGGAAAAGATGGGAAAATGTTTCAGAGATAATGGTAATTGTTTGAAACTGTAGCCTGAGTAACTGAAAAAGCAGAAAATACTTATTTTGTTACTCATACTGAAACAGGTTCATATATGCTTCACTAGAACAAATAAGAATATGATGGCATTGAACACTATTGTAAAATACTTTTAGTCTTATTTTATATGCTTGCATATGTATAGAATGTTTGCATATAAAAGAATCTTCAGCTTCACAGAACTCTTACAACTTAGTATCCCTCTTAGCATTAAAACAAGGCCACTGTTACCTGTATGGTTTTATTCAACTCAGCCTAATTCTTCTTTTTTCCTTTTAAACAGGATTCAGATCTTCGCAGTGCACTCCTGTTGGAGCAGGCAGCCCATTGTTTTATAAACATGAAAAGTCCCATGGTTAGAAAGTTTGCATTTCATATGATATTGGCTGGCCACAGATTTAGTAAAGCAGGCCAGGTAAGTATTATCTTTCCACATGGAAAATATGCCTGGTATTAGACACTTCGTAAGTTTGTCATTAGTCTGGAAAAAGATGCTTGGCTTCTGACACTTCTCTGTTAGTCTGCAGTATTCTGTAATCTTCTGAAAATGATTTTTGGATTGATCACCCTAGCCTTTTACATCTGTTTTTGAAGGAATGTTGAAGATCGCTGACTTGAAACTTAAGTGATGTGTGTTTTCATTTCTGAGTCTCATTTTATACACAGTAATTTGCTTTTTTGGGCAAAGGAATATTTTTAGTCTTAAGATTGAATTGCGAGAGATGATTATTTGTTAAACTCAGCTTATTAGAATAATAGCAAAATTTAGATATTTCTTTTTCCTGGTGACTTGAATCCATGTTCTTTATTCGAGGTGCAGGTGCATGAACAGTTACTGCACAACAAACCAAAGCATCTCTGTGGCTGTTAGACTTAAGTGGCAGTTAAAGCAATACAGATCAGGTTGTTTTTACTCCCATTCACATTCCTTTGCAGGCAGCTCTAACAGTGGTAGATAAACTTTTTTGAATAAAACTTCTGTGCTTAGTTTCTGCATTAGTTGTGGGATACATTCTATAAAGATAGCTTGTGCTTGTTTCCTGCTTGGAGTTGTTATTGCAAGGCAATAATGCAGGAGAACCAAAGTGTCAAATTTCTCTTTTGAACAAACCCCTGTGGTCTTGGCTGGGGATTTTCTTCCACCCTACCCAATCTCAGTCTCACTGTCCTGGTAAGGACCAGAAAAAGTATTTTTGCATTGTTGGCTTCTGTGATGTGAGGAATAGTAGGAGTACTTCACCTCTCCTTGGTTTTCTTCATGCAATAGTTATCCTGTCTGTAGTTATGACAGAACAGTAATGACAGGAAGCTATTGATCAGTTTTTCATATTTTCATTCTTTTATGTCCTGTTCCTTTATCTGGAAAAGTGAATGCATTTTGTAAAGTTTTGACTTTGTGTAATGGCCCTTTGTTGTTTGTGTCTAATACAGGTAGGGATTCTGGTTTCCAAGAAGTACTTTTTCAGTGTTACAGGAAATCTAGCTGTTTTGTTTTGTTTTGCTTAGTTTTATTTTTTTATTATTTTTTTCTTAGAGGTACAAAAATATGAAATGGTACTCAAGAGAAATCAGCCAGGCTGTTTAGCTGCAGACCATAATACCATATTTTAAAATGTCACTAGTACGTGCTGATGTTAAGGATTTACTGCTTGTACTCTGCTGTCATCACTATACCACTGTGAATGTATATTAGATTTTTTTTCCTATTAGTGCTGTAAGTAAGGGAATCCTGTTGCCATTTTTTAGAAGCTGAGACTGAGCTGTACAGTGAATGTCTATACAGCTGTTCAATACCTAGACTTGGGATTGAGTGCCTGGGTCCTGAGGTGTGTGCAGGAAAGGAACTATGTAGCTGACTGGGATCAGTCCATCTATCTCCCAGTGGCTGATATGATGATTGGTAATTTTTCTTCTATGTAGGACTGTGTTTTGTTGGTTTTCTTGGCATGGATTTTTGTCCCAGATACGTATATTAAACAACAGTTGGCTGAAACTATCACACTGAAAGTTCAGTCTGGGTGGAATGAAATGTATTAAATGTAGCTTATGTCCTGAGGCTTGGCAGCAGAGCTCTGCAGACTTTAGCGGTCAGTCCTAAAGGAACTTCGAACACTCTTTTAAACAAAATCTTTTCTTATTTGCTTTTCTAACTTACTGCCTTTTACTATGGTCTTTGAAAATGTGAACTTAATCTGGAGGCCAGGCTCTGTACTGTAGGAACAAGCACTTCTGTGCTTCGATTAGTATTGACCAGATTCTATGAGGCAGAGTTCTGAAACATTACACTTCGCTTAGTGGCAGGGATGTGGTAAAAAATACTTTGCTGATTTACTGTTCAGTCTTCATAATGTTATAATTGCAGTCAGTGGATAACAGGATGATTTGGCAAATTACCTTTTTTCTTGCAGAAGAAACATGCCTTACGTTGCTACTGTCAAGCCATGCAGGTTTACAAAGGGAAGGGCTGGTCTCTTGCAGAAGACCACATTAACTTCACCATTGGTCGTCAGTCCTTTACGCTTCGTCAGCTGGACAACGCTGTGTCTGCCTTCAGGCATATTTTGATCAATGACAGTAAACAACCTCCAGCTCAACAAGGAGCTTTTTTAAGAGAATATCTTTATGTCTATAAGGTAAATGATTTCCTTGTCTCTGTTTCTTGAGTAATAAGTAATTTTATTGCCACCGATTTGCTATTAAAATCATTAAATGATTTTCTGTTTTATGTGCTTTGTTCCAGAGTTGTTTTTTTTTCTTTTAATCTAGTTGATGTGGTCCATTTTTTACTTCAGACTTAAAAAAATCCGCACATGCTGCATTTCATGTGTGTAGTACTTTCACAGACAGGTATAAGTATGGTTTATTATCACAGTAATGTATGTGTTTTTATTACAATAAAGTCTTCTTTTTGAGGGTCATAGCTGGATTGTAGCTCTGGTAAGTTTCATAGTTTTTTAGAGGAACTGGATCTGTTCTGTTTTGATCAATTTATAATGATTTTGAGGGCTTTTGATAATACATGTTTAATAAAGACAAGGTAACTCTGTCATCATCCATATAGTGAATTGCATTCTTTAATAAGGATAGAATTTGATGGATCAAGTGACTCATTGAGTTGAGTTTATGTTCAGGGGTGATTCTGGATTGCAGTATACCATATACATCATGGGATGTTTAGTGCTGATATTGCCACACACTATGCAGCCATGTAGCTACTGTCTTTTATAGCTTATGAACAGAATTTCTGTGGTGTTTAAATTATGGCAGACCTTACTCAAAGGCTGGTGGTTGAATCCACAGCTCAACTTGGTGAGAGTCTTGTTTAATGGTGGTGGGACAGTGAATGTAGGTTATCAAAATCTGAGTTAGAGAGTCAAGCCTTGCAACAAATAAAGCTCATAACAGCAATGCAACCACGGTAGTGATTAGATTTCAGGGTTAAAATAATTATTGTCCTTTTCCCATAAGGATTTCACAAACTTGAAACACCTATTATAGAAAAAAAAAACCCAAAAAACTACGTCAAACAGTTAATTGAAATTATTTATTCCATCTTAAAAGTATTCCCTGTTCAAACATTGAGTGTTTTTAACTTGGCTTCCTTATCATTCAACCATTGGTAATGTACATGACACTCTGTTTCTTGCTCCTTTGCTCCAGAATGCAACCCAGCTGTCACCTGATGGTCCCTTACCACAGCTTCCTTTACCGTATATTAACAGCTCAGCAACTCGTGTTTTCTTTGGCCACGATCGACGACCAGCAGAAGGTTAGAAAATATTAAGTAAACAGGAGTTGGTGCAGGAGTTGGTGCAATTTAAAATAAGTCTGTCATTATGTAAAACTAAAGTAACTGGGTAACTTAAAAATATTTCGAAAGAAAAGCTTGAGCTTAATATCTACTGGCTGGATGTTTTCAGACTTTGTTTGTAAATATGAAGTCTATGTATGTGGTTGTGCAGATTGTCACTGTTTTTCACTCATGGGAAGCTTCAATGTAAATCTGTAATGAACTTCATGTAAGGGATTATTATTACTGTAGCAAATACTGGACGCTAGTGGCGATGGTACAAATTAGCTTTACAGTTAAATTCCTCTAGGATGAAATATTTGAAACACTCTGATTCCTGAGTGTAAAGAAAGCTGAGTGGAAATTCTTATATAATCCAAGGCTGTACTGTGGCGTTGTAGTCAGTTATAAAGTAAAAATGATCTGTAGCCTGTGTATACTCTGTAGCATGCTAAAATATTGGAATGTTGTGGTATCCAAATTGAACTATATGCAAATTAATCTCAGTGTTGTCTTCCATGTGTGCATTTCAAAATGCCTTGCAATTCACTTTTAAAAATCAATTGTAGTATAAGAATTATAGTGACCTAGAACTTTAAATATTTTAAGAATAGTTACCAAACTGCCAGTGCTGCCCTCTGATGCAGCTGTTGAACATCGCTGTTCTCACCTTTAAGACCGCCTTTCTCTCTGCAGGTGAGAAGCAGGCAGCTACGCATGTAAGCCTGGATCAGGAGTATGACTCAGAATCATCCCAGCAGTGGAAGGAGCTCGAGGAGCAGGTTGTGTCTGTGATAAATAAAGGAACAATACCATCAAACTTTCAACCAACGCAGTTCTGTTTAAATCGCTACTCAGATAACTCCAAATTTCCGCTTGCTGTGGTAGAAGGTAAAGTTAAGATTTTTGCACCTCACAAATAAACTGGGTTAGATAAATTTGTATTGATATTTCCCGTCGTATTAGAGATTTGAGCCAACATTCGTGTGCAAGTTGTTTGTATGTGAATACTCTGAGATAGCCTTCAGCTTGTGATGGGGAAAGCCCGTTGTCATTATTTTCTTGCACTTTTTTGATAGAACCAATAACTGTAGAAGTGTCCTTCCGAAACCCTCTGAAAGTTCCGCTTCTTTTGACTGACCTTTCATTGCTGTGGAAGTTTCAACCTAAAGACTTCAGTGCAAAGCAGGATGGAGAAACAAAAGATCAGGTAAAGAAAGCTTCATCCTTTTCCAACCCAAACAGCTGCAGGTATGGAGTATATATTGAGTATTCAAAATTCTGTAATATGAAAATATTAAAGCATAAACATTAAGCATAAAGGTTTAAGTGTAAACTAAAAAAAAAAGGCAAGAAGAATAGTAGCTACTGAAATAATTTTTATATTATCAAGATTTTTCTAGATCTGTAGGGCACAAAGCAGCCACGTTAGCAAAATATTCTAATGTGTATTGTAAAGCTGAATGCAAAACAAAATACTTCCAAGATTTCACTATATATGTACCTCATCTATTTTGAGTCACACTAGCCTTGACTTGCAAATATGAGTGTCGGTAGGTAGATTATCAAATACTTTTTCTTATTTGAGCTACTGTACATAGTGAAATGTGTGTTCTGAAAAACTGTGCTCATATAACATAGAAACATCTTAGTATCTTTATTAGAAGAGAAATGAAAACTTATTGTATTAAAAATTAATACAATAAGTTAATTAGTTAGTTTTGAATACTTTAGATGAGCTGTTGTGCTACTGATTGACTTAATACTTCAACTAATGCTTCCAAAAGCTCTGGACTGTTGTCATATTCAGGTTTTAAAGGTTTTGATATATTCTAATACTGAATAGTTCAGTAAATTCCTAAATAATTCGTTTTCCTGGCCAAAACTTTGGGAACACAGTGATCTCTAAAGGTTCTGTAAGTATTTACCGGAGTTATAAACATGATTCTACACAGTTTAAGTCTCAAGGCTTACCATACACTTTCCCTTCTGTTCTGATCTGAACTGCTACTTTAATGGTGTGATAAATACTTCTGTGAATATCTGTGAAACAGACTGGGAATGGTTCCAATTCATAGTGCTAAATCTTAAATTTCTCTTAAAAAAATGTTTACTGAGCTCTCAAGCTGCTTTTTTAATTTGTAAAGGCTGAGAAGCTGAGCATGCAGCACTTGCTTTTCCAAACTGTTTGGAAATTTGTGTGATTTTTTTTTTTTTTTTTTCCCTTGAGCACTTTAGGAAGGGTATTGGAAATATTATTTATAGCACTTTCTCTGCCTAGGAGTAATAGTGTCTAAAGAGCTGTTTCTTCTTTTCAGGGTATGTGTGATGAAGATATGGTAGGAACTGAAGCAATAGCAGAATTTTTAATTAATAGTGAGGAGACAAAAGTGGTAAGTACTGTACTTTGTTTTAAAAAGTCTTTTCAGTGTTGAACTTTAGTGTGCATTTCAGACTTGTTATGATCTGAACTTAACATTAAACAGACAGAACACATGACTGAATCAGAAATTCCAGTACCTCATGTATCTTATCACTTTGTATAAAGGTGACAGGATCAGAGACAGTGGGCACAAGAGGCTCCTCCTGATCATCAGGAAATGTTTATAACTTCATTTATAACACTTACTTATTTTGTAAATGTGATGGTGCTTGAGCACTTGGCACAGGCAGCCCAGAGAGACTGTGGAGTATCCATCTTTGGAGATGTTCATGGCCCTTTGGATGTGGTCCTTGGCAGCTGGCTCTAGATGGCCCTGCTTGAGCAGGGAAGTTGGGCACGATGACCTCCAGAAGTCCATTCCAGCTTCAGCCATTCTGTGATTCTGCCCCTGTTAATTACAGTGAAGGTTAACTTTTAGGAATTTTTTTAATGTGGTGAGCGTTTCTCAGCTGTGAACTGGTTTGGTAAATTCTGTGTATATGAAATTTTCAATCTAGTAATGGATCTATATTTACTGTTGCAGTTATAGCTGACACAGCTATAAAGTAAATGTAGCCATGAGTGTGTTTAGCAATTGGACATTTAACTGTAATAATACTTCTTTCTAGTAGCAACAACAACAAAAATTTAACGTATCTCCACAGGCAAGACTAAAGCTCTTTCCCCATCAAACAGGGGAGCTACATATTCTGGGAGTCGTTTATAATCTTGGCAGTGTTCAAGGTGCTGTGTCATTAGATGGGATAGATCCTTCTGTTGGATTACAGACAGGTAAGTGTATTATTACCTTAAATTGTCTGTTTCTGGAAGGAGGAGACATGGGTTCTGCAGAGTAGAACTAAATTCTAGTGTCTAGTGTTTGACTACCATGAAACAAGGCCTTCCATCAGGTAGGGATGTAGAAATAAGAGAAACAACTGAAGTGGGAAAAGAACAAATTGGCTCTTGTAGGAATCCCACAAGGAAGGATCCATATTTCATTACTTCTTTTAAATCTGCAGAATTTTTGACACAGTAAAAAAATCAAAATTTAAATATTCCATCTAAGCCATGTTGAATCTATAACAACTTCCACTGACTCTCTTGCTGCTAATTTTTCTTCTGCATCTTTTTGCATTGTTAACTTTCAACTTTTTGTCTAAATGTTTCACTGAAATAGTTTTTATAGATTCCTAAATTTAAATTTGGCTGACAGCTGTTTTTTTAGCATCTTGAATTCTCTTTCCTTTACATTGCTGTATAAATTGACAATTAATTGCATGCTACCTGATCTGTTTTGTTGAATCATTCATCTGAAATTGTCTCTCACATGGTGAATTTAGTTGTTAGATGAAATGGAGGTTAAAACGTGTGCAAGTGTCTGAAAGAAATAGAAGCTTGTTTAGAGGGTGGAAACCTTTTGAATAAAAATCATTTGGAGATTGGTAGCTGTCTTTAAAGGAAATAATCCTCTAAGTGACTTTTCCAGCCTGGCAGAAATTGGGAAAGGAAATAAATGCCATCAGCTTCATGCATTATGTCAGCTGCTTCCCTTCCAGTTGTAGTCAAACTATTGAAGGGCAGAGAAAGTCCACAGTAATGGATAACAGACTCTTGGAACTTGAGCCAGCCATGTATTACGTGACTGTAAGCTCTGAATAGTTCTTTGTTGGTGATGCTGCTTAATCAATGAACACCTCACAGGCCAAATAACAAAAATTAACTTTTGAAATTTGATTGGGAGCTTTGGATCATTTCTTACAGACAAAGTCAGGAATTAACTTAAAAAACCCCTACTAAACAAAAGTTTAAAAAACTGTTTTTCAGGAAAGTTTGTTTCCAATGGGTTGTCTGTACGAGGAAGACAAGATTTAGAAATCCAAGGACCTCGACTTAATAACACAAAAGAGGAAAAAACATCAATTAAATATGGACCCGATCGACGTTTAGATCCCATTATTACAGAAGAAATGCCTTTGTTAGAGGTATGTAGCTACTTCCTTTTGGCAGTTTTGAGAAAATAGCTAAATGCAATTTATAAATATAATTCTAACAATGCCGGCTTGGCTTTTCTTAATGCCTAAATCTTCCCAGGTAATTTCTGATCTGTTAGTGACAAACTTGTATGGGTTTTTTTAAATTGAAACTTGAAGCTTAAAATTAGTATCCTTCTGAAATTGCTGTATTCCCTTTAGAATTTTGGTACTCAGATTTTAAGATAAATGAGGAACAGGCAAATAAGCTTTTTTCTGTTTGCTTGCCATTCGTCTAGAAAAGTTATTCCAGCTGCTTAATTAAAATACAGTGCTTTTCCTTTCTAGGGTTATTTAAATGGTCTGGGTAACTGGTTAATGGTAGGGGCCTATAGAGTAGAATGGATCAGCTAGAAGGGACTACAGTGATCATCCGGTCCAGCTGCCTGACCAAGTTACAGTATGTTAATGGCTTTGTCTAAATGCCTCTTGAACAGAGTGGTCGATGCTTGGGTCATCGGCCACCCCCCTGGAAAGCTATTCCACTCTTTGACCGCCCTCTCCATAGGGAAATGCATCTTAATGTCCAGTCTAAACATCCATCCCCTGGTGCAGCTTTGAGCCATTCCCACATGTCTGATCACTGGATTTTAGGATGAAGAGGTCTGCACCTCCCTCTTCACTTCCCCTCAGGAAGCTCTAGGCAGCAGTAGAGTTTGTGTTAACGGTTGTTTTCAGTTGGGGCGTTCCTAACTTGGCTCAGTGTTCAGGTTTTTATTTTCTCCTTTTCTTCCCATACAGGTGTTCTTTATAAATTTTCCTACAGGGCTTCTCTGTGGAGAAATCAGAAAAGCGTATGTAGAATTTATGAACGTGAGCAAGTGTCCTCTTACTGCACTGAAGGTTGTGTCCAAGCATCCAGAATTTTTCACTTTTGGTGGAAATACTGCTGTTTTAACACCACTAAGTCCTTCAGCCTCTGAGAACTGTAGTGCTTACAAGACTGTTGTGACAGATCCTACCTCTGTGCGAACAGCACTGCTGTCTTCAGCTTCTTCTGCAGACTTTGGGGTTGGCACGGGAGGTTCACCTGAAGTAATACAGGTCCCACTTCCTGATGCTGTTCTTCTTCCTGGGGCTTCAGTGCAGCTGCCAATGTGGTTACGGGGACCAGATGAAGAAGGTGTTCATGAAATTAACTTCTTGTTTTACTATGAAAGTATTAAAAAGCACTCAAAAATGTGGTAAGTTCTTCTAATCTACCTTCTCTCTCATAGTTATTAGCCACATTAGATTCTGTGATTGTAATGGTAAATGTAAATATTACAGAATTTTTCTCAGTTGCTGTGATGATGTGAAAATGGCCTGTTATCTGCTATTAATGCAATATTTTTTCTACTATATGCTCTGATTTCCATAGGAAATTGTGTAGCCTACACTGCTTTTATTGAAGTAGTAAATACTAAATTATTAAATTAATAGAAGGAGGGTTAATGGAATTCTGTTAAAACAACCTTTGTTTATATTTAGTTCCTCTGGAACCACATTCTTCTGAGGTGTTGGGTTAAAAATCGTAACCTAATTTGTTTCTTCATTTTATAAAACAAAATCTTGTCTGCCTTGAAGGAAAGATTTTATTGTTAGTTAAAATTTGGTTAGTAATTGTGTTGTGATGAAGGATATTCTCTTTCCAGGGGTTTTAAATACCAAGTTTGACTTCTTCACTGTTGTATAGCTCCTTCTTGGACCATTTTGAGAGAGTCCACAGTAAAGTTTGACACAACAAGCTAAAACAGCCCCAAGAAATTAATTTGCCACTTCCTGTGGGCAGGTTTTCAGAAAAGGGGGGTTCCATCATGTTTAACAATTACTTGAGAAGACATGTCATCAGGCCCTGCTTTCTCCTTTTCCCTGTTTTTGTTGCTGAGCATAACACCATATGGTATGGAATATGCTGTTGGTCAGTTGGGGGTCAGCCATCCCAGTGTGTCCCCTCCCACCCTGTTGTGCAGCCCCAGCCTGCTTGCTGGTGGGGTGGGGTGACGAGCAGAAAAGGCCTTGATCCTGTGTAAGCCCTTCTCAACAATAACAAAAGCATTCCTGTGTCAACACTTTCTAGCACAAATCCAGAACATGGCCACTTACTAACTACTATGAAGAAAATTAACTATCCCAGCCTAAACCTGCACACTTGGTGTCTCTACCAGGGTTACTTCAGATAAACTCTAGTAAGATGGACTGAATGGCTGAAGCTTGCTTTCTAGGCTAGTTCTGAGAGAGAAACAAAGTTTGTGTACTCTAAGGCTGGTTTGGGGTGTAAACCAAAGCAGAGTAAGTTGAAGATGGTTGAGAGAGTGGATCAGTAGCATATTCTCAAAAGTGAAGTCATGCAAATGCGCCCTTGGTTTTGATTCTTCTGTAGCTTCTGAAATATCAGAGTTAGTATTTCATTTGGCTCTAAGCTAGTCTGTAGGAATAGGGAATTTGTCCCCTTAGAACTCATAGTATTCAGGAAGGGAGGTGCTTGAGAGATGGAAGAGCGTTGTTTGAGTAATGTACTTGTTCCTTACTGTACTGAAGTTTTGAGGGGAACTTAAGGCAACTGCTCTGGTTTAAGAGTGCTCCTTGTAGATGGAGCATAGCTTTTAAGTGTTGAAAAAATTATGTAATTTATACCACTCAAAAGCTATACAGGTATCTGTATATCTGAACCTTAACTGCAAAGCTTAAAAGTTTCTTCTGTAATTGTGACATTGTGTAGTAGAGTTTAGGAAGCCACTGATTTTTCCCTCCCAAAACCAAGTGTCACACTATGTTTCAACATATTCAGTAGGTAATGCATATCAAACTTTTAAATGCCTCTAAAATATTTCCAAGTGCAAGTTATGGTAACTAAAAGCTTCTACATTGGAAAAGCTCAAGTGTTTTGATGGTGTCTATGAATGGAATTGTAAAGATTAATTCATCCTTGAAAAAGCAGGAAGATAATTTTCACAAAGGGGCTGCTGTCCTGGAGGTTGAGCATACCTCGAAATAGGCAGGGTAGCTGTGGTTTGATTCTCTTTTTTTTTTAATTCTCTTTTCAGGAGAATTTATTGAATGCAGTGGTATTCTCAGTGCTTTTTAGTAAATATTTATGGCAAGAGATGTGACTAAGTAGTGGTCTTTCTTTCACTTATTTACTCAGAAACTGTTTTCCAGAGCACTTAGTGGCATTAAATAGCTTAATATCTGTGTGCCAATACATGTCTGTTTGCTTTCACTCTGCCAGTTGTCTTACATCTGAAACATTTCTGAAGTGTTTTTCCTCATGGAACCTGAACCTTTTTGTCCAATGTTTCACACTGGCTTAGACTGCATTTTTAAGGAGCACCTACACATGCAGCAAGATGGTTAAAAATAAAAATAAAGTAGGTTTGATAGGGTGTCTTCAGTGAAAAGAAGTATCTTTGGTGGTTGGAATGAACAAATTGTCTATTGGCCTTAATATTGACAAACATAAAAGCTAAATTTCTTGATGTCATGTTCTGGGCAGTCCTGGTTGTTCAAAATGTTGTCTTTTTTTTTTCTTTTCTTTTCTCTCCTCCCTTTCCTAGTCACAGAGTATTAAGGCACACTGCAGTTATTTGTACCAGTCGGTCTCTGCACATTCGGGCTACTGTCTGCAGAAGTAATGCACTTGGGGATGAAGAAGGCAGAGGGGACAACATGTTGCTCTTTGTGGATGTAGAAAATATCAATACTGTAAGTTCTTATTTGTATTTATAATAATAGTACTGTCCTGAAGCTCAGCAGATATGAACCAAGACTCAAGTTTTTCTACAGTAACTTTGCAAACAACAACAACAAAAAAAACCCTTGTGTATTTGATCATTCAGTTACTGCTGGAAAGAGTATTAATGTGAAGTTATCCTAACTCTCTGGAATATCCTAACTCTCTGGAAGTCTCCTATACTAATCATATTGTAAGACTATAGTTCATAGTGTTTTTAGGAAGATTTATTCCAAACTGATGAATGTTCTTGATCTCAGCTTCCAAGGTTATCTTATTCAGAACTTTGTCCCCTTTCAGTGGAAACACTGGTAGAATTAGTGGTAATGTTGAAGTCAGAATTTAAGCTCCAATTTGAAGGAAGTTTTTCTGTTTACATTTATCACCAAACTATAAAGACATTTTTACTATTATAATCCAAATACAGATATGTCTGTTGACTTACTAAAGCAGATGAAAATACTCAGTTTTTGAAACCATGCTAATTTAAATTTACTCATTTTTTTGGCAAAGCTGCTCCCATTTTTTCAATCACAAAGCAAGGTAACTGAATTGTCTGTTCATAGAATTCATAGACACTTAGTTGGTAATGGAACCACTGAGCTGATTTGTCGTTTTCTTTTAAAGGTGTGTACACTCTGGTTTTTTTCTTCATTTACTGAATATTGTCCACTCCTTCAAGGAGGGCAGAATGTTTTTATAAAGGACTTACCAAGTTAACAATGTGAGGCTTATTTTTCTACTACCACCTCACTCTTTACAAGAAAGGAAGCCAATTCCCAAAGCTACATTTGATTGTATATATATGTAAACCCAAAATAGATCTTGAGTTTCTAGGATTTATGATACAGCAATGCTCCTAAAGTAATCCTAGAAACTAAGCAGCCTTGTGGACAGTGTTCTGCATTGGAGTTAAAAAGCCTAGTTTTTGTTAAAGTTGTTCTTAATCTAAAGTACTAGCTTGTGGGTCTTTTTCTGGGGGATCCTTATTTCCTCTTTGTGTGGCTTTGTTTACTGGAATTGGAAGTTGCTGTGATCTGGGACTTTGTTTACTTTACAGCAGGTCTTAAATCTCTCTTTGTCTCTAAGTACTACTGTGTGTTATGAGTGGTGTGAATAATGAGTTAAATTAAGATTCTGACAGTGCCTCTTTGCAGTGAACACTTACTGTGCAATGTAGCACATCACAGTTGTGATTGGTTTTTTTTTGACATAACTTTTGTCTGTTCCGTAGAGTGAGACGGGTGTCAAGGAATTTCATATAGTGCAAGTTTCAAGCAATAGCAAGCACTGGAAGCTTCAAAAATCTGTTAACATCTCTGGAGACAAAGGTGTGTATCTTTATCACCGAAATGATGGCAAGTCTAGCTTCTGGCTGATAAAAACAGTTAAAAGAATTTTACAAGGAATTGAATTTAGCTTTTATAATAATTAGTTTCTAATAACTTTGTCCATTCCAAAATACTAAAGCCCCTCTTTTGTTATGTTTCATGAAATATGTATTTACAGATAACTTATTCAGACTTAATTAATTTTAAAAACAAGCTTAATTTACAGGTAAATTATTTCTGTGATGTAGAGAAATCCATGTGTGGGGTAGCTTATAACTTTCCTCACAAGGAATATGGTTGTGTTGTATGCCATTGCTATGCCTGATTAGCTGTGCTTGTTGGCTGTCATCAGTGTGTTGTGTGTTTCCTGTTTGTGAATGTTCAAGACTTTTGACGTTTGTCTAATGGACTCTGATTATGCTGAGAGCGAATAAAAAAATTTTGCTTCTTTTTTCTTTCAGATACTAAACTGGCTAGCAGAGAACGAGCAAAGTTGTGTTTTAAAGCAGTGAGATGCAAAAACTCAGAAGGTAGGTTTTTTCTTGAATGTGGTAACTTTTTTAAAAAAATACTTTTTTGCATACTGTATGCTGAAGTTGTGACTTCCCATGATGCTAAAACAGTGCTTTCTCTTTTTATCCCTTAGAAAATTACACATTTGCAGATATTGTCTTTGGAAATGAACAGGTAGGTGGATGGGTACAACTGCATATTTTGTCTTGTGTAAGGTGTCCCTGTCATGTGCAAGGACAAAGAGAGGTGGTAAGGTAACTTAGGCTAGCTTGTAGTCAGGAATATTAGGATCCCAGCTCCACAGCTGAGCTACTTTGGAATCATATTACAATGCTGGCTTTTTTGCTAATGCTTTTCCTTCCTTTTCAGCTCTTTGGAGTACTTATTTTAAATATGTCCCAGACCTCTAGTTTTCTAGTAGAGGCCTGCAGATATTAGATTCTTGTTCTTAATTATCCTTTTGCTAACACAGGCTAAAAATTCTAATTACGGCTTATTTGAAAAACTGGGAAATTAATGGATGTTGGTGCCCGAATTTCAAAACTACTACAGGAGGTTGCAGTGAATTCAAGGAGTCTGTTTGATTTTTGTAGAAGTTTAGGATTCTAGATTACCATGTTCTTCTAATCTTTTTTAAACACACAGATACTGAATAATCCTCTCAGTAAATGATCTTGGTACTACAAACACTTTCCCAAAACCAGAGGAAAGTAGGCCTCTTGCATTAGGTCAGAAATCTGCATAGTGGATTTAGTCAGTTGAATGACAGATTGCTTATTTTATGCTGAGCATATATTTTTCCTGTATTTATTCAGCTTTTAAAGCCAAAGAAAACCTATTCACTGCCATTTCATTCCATAGGCGTATATATTGAAGTCAGGACTAAAAATCTGAGGTAGATGATACTTCTGTGCATTTTTAGAGTTGGAATCTGAGCTACAGGAACTTTAGCTTTCCTTGAGAACATTTTATTACAGTGGAAAGACGGGGAGGGAGTCCTCCTCTCTGAGCAGTGGCTCCAAAGGTGGATTTTCTCCCTGGGTATCAGCATTCTGCTAGTGCAATAATTAGCAGTTTTGCAACAGCATATTCTGGAAAAGCTAGCATATTTGAAAGGGAGGGGCTGCAAAGCTAAAGTTCCTTGCTTATCTTGTTGCCTCCAACTGGACACAGTATCATTGCTCTTAGAAACCAGTTTCTTTGCCAGGCTTTTGGTTTTTGAAGAGCTTGGTACGCATGACAGCACAGTGTTTCTGTTTGTGCCATGTATCTGTGGAGATGTGCTGTGCACATCTGTTATCTCTGCTATTGCTAGCAAAGTGTATGTTTCTAACTTTGGTAAATAATTCTAGCTAAGCTGAGGAAAATATTAGTAAACAAAAATGACTTTTGTGTGACTTAGTTGGATGTTTCAGCTCTCTTTAATAGATTTGATATATCACATAGGCTGTTTTGTGATGATAATCAAAGCTCCTATTTCCAAGTTTGGCATTTGTTCTAACCTAGCAAGTTATAGCGCTGTGTGCCCTATATTTACATTTAGCAGCCCTTTAGCTATTCTGATCTCTAACAGGTCAGGCACAGAAACCAAGCTGTCTGGCATCCTGTAGCTTTGCAGAGGGAAGCCCACTGGGATAATGGAACTGAAATGCTATAATGATGAGCTAGCTCTGTTAGAGTAACTTGAGTCAGCTCACATCATGTTCTGAACACTTTCTTCCTTTTTTTCTCTTGTAGATAATAAGTTCAGCCAGTCCTTGTGCAGACTTTTTTTTCCAAAGCTTATCCTCTGAATTTAAAAGAACACATTTGCAATCTCATACTCATGCATCTCAAAGGGCAGTGAAACAATCATTTGATGAAACAGTCAGATTGATACAAAGATGCAGTGAAGTTGACTTGAACATTGTGGTACTGTGGAAGGTATGTATGGTTGTGGCCTTTGTGGTAATTTGGATATGAAACATTATAGCTAGAAAATAATTTTATGTAGTATCCTGAACTTTCAGACATATACATATGGAACTTACAGGTGATTTTTTTTCCCTGAAAACAGTCAAACTATGATGATACCAACAGCAAAGATAGTCTTAGTATCTATTACTGTAATAAGTATCCCTACATTACTCTGGATGCACCCAGTTCTTCTAATCTCTCTTTTAAAAGAGAAAATTATGAAATCTTAAACTAAGAGACTTGTTAATGCTTGATCTTACAGGACTGTAAGAGTGACCCAGGCTGTTTTGAAGAAAAAAGTCTCATTTGGAGCAATGGAAATTGGCAGAAATATGTCACGCTAGTCTCTAAGTTTTGATCAGTACAGCATTTTCCACCTAAGTTAGGGAGCAGTCAGTAATTCTCTGTTATGAATCTTATGATAGTTTCTGGTCTGCAAATGTCTTTGTATTATGTTCTGTAGGCATATGTTGTGGAAGACAGCAAGCAGCTTATTTTGGAGGGCCAGCATCATGTTGCCCTTAACACAGTTGGGAAGGAGGCCTTTTCATTTCCTCAGAAGCAGGTAATCTACTGTGAAGTTTTCCTTTACAATTGCTTCTTTCTGTAAAGACTTAATGAATTCCCTAGTATGTAAGTGGAAGCTTTTGTAGAATCTTAACATCAGATATGTGTTATTACTAAATAATTCAGGCTGACTCCAGGTTTGCTTAGTCTTCTGTATTGAACTAGCCAGGCCCAGTTGAAACATGAGAAAAGCAATATGCAGGTAAGCATATTAATGAGCTCTTGTTGAGGTAAACTCTTTGGTGTTTCAGGTAGAACTAGAAACTTGTTAATGGCATGAAAGGTGGTGATTATTTCATAACAAAGTTAATAGTAAAATGGTAAAGTTTATAGTTATTTTCCTTGTTGAAAGAAAACAGCATCTGTAAGAAACTGGTGGCTGTCTTCTGGTACATGAATTGATAACAACTATGGAAGATACAGACAAGGTTCTGTAAAAATGTCTGTACTAAATTCAGTTTGTGGATGAAGAAGACTAATGTTTAGAATAAGAGGAAATAAATCTTGTGCTTGTTTAGACTTCTCCTGAGCAGCATATTGCTGTTCCCTCTTGTTTTGGTGCCATGCTTAATGTTTTTACCAATATTGCAAACGTAATATATAGCTTTTAGTGAGCTCTTTAAAGTTGCAACAAAGAGTACTATCTACTTATTTTGTCAAGAAAACAGTACAGGACAAATGTCTTCCATAAATACCGTGCTATAATGCAAGTAGTGAATTACTCTGAAGCTGTGCATTTGGCTTTGGTTCATCAGCCTTTAAGTATTTGTACATGGCTAAGATATTTTTTTCCACTTAGTGATTTGTGCAATGAAATAAATGGGAATTGGCACACATGTGCTCTAGCTATGCTGAGGAGTACAAGAGGCTGTATTAATCTAATGACAGCTATCCCCTCAGGTATTACTTTCCCTGTCTTAATGTATATGTAGAACATTAGATCACACTGTAGACATCTAAGGTTAAGAGACACAATACTGTGAGCTTCTGATCTCATCAAGTTCTGATTCTAAAATGAATAGGAAGAGAAAATAGAAATTAATCATATCTACATCCTAAAATAAAGAAATGACTGATTAGGGTATGGGTAGAAATTCCCATTTCTTGTTGACTGGAACTCGGTATCACAATCAATTTCAAATTAAAGAAATTGATCCTGCCCTAGCAACAAGAAGGAACTGTATGTACTCTCAATGTTTTTTTGAGGAATGTATGCTACTATATTAGCATTCTCTGTCTAAAAATCTATTTCTCATCAGGTTTTATTACAACTATCTTCATATAGATTGTACATTGATTATTGTATTCACTTCCTTGAGCATGTGGAGCACACTTCCTTTGAAGCATTCTGTAATTTGGTTGAGAGCAAGAAAGCATCTGGATTGTGATGCAGTTGAAATCTGCTATGAGTAATTGGTTGTTGAAGTTTTTTAATAAACATGTAAATTCTGTGTCCTCATGGTAACCAAAGCCCACAGTTAGCATAAATTTCAAGAACCTGTGATCTCGAGACTGCTAAGAATTGAGAAATTGCATATCCTCACATACTACTTTTTTTAATTGGCTCATAATACTGTGGGGAGAGCAGATAGACTGCTCTGAGGTAGGAGGTGAGGTGTAACTAATTAATTGATTTGAGACTTTGCAGCAGTTTACTTCATTCAGTCCACATTTCAGAATTAAAAGACTCCCCAAAATAGAATTCAATTATGCTAGATATAGAAAATAATGTACTTAATCTCTTAAGAGTTGCATATTGTCTTTGAATTATTTTGCTCTTTTAAAGTAACACAAAACATTGAAAAGCTGGGGGGAGCCGTGGTAGAAAATTTACCTCTAAGTGGTAGAAACTTTACCTCTAAATACCTCTAGTATTTTCAGTGTATAATTTTGTCTTATAAGTCTGTATTTATTCTCTTAAGTCATTAACAAGGTTGGAAACTACTCTAGACTGTTTCTGATTTGCCTTGTGCTGACAGTATTGAAGTTGGTTGTTTTCTGAGGACTGGACAGCAGAGGGAGATGGAGGTGCATGCTTTTTACCAACACATGTGGGTTACTGGTTCATAAATGATAGAGGGCTGCTCTGATCTGGGGGAAAAAAAATATAAATTCCAGACTCTGAACAGGGTGTCACCTAGGATGCAAGAGTCCACTGTCTGCATTTATTGCTGAGTTTTGTTTGTTGCTTCTGTATAGTGACTTTGTTCTTGACTTTTTAGCTTCATGCTGTTGTATCCAGCAAAGGAATTGTTGTCTGTCTGGCAGACACAGACAATTATCCTCAGCCCAAGAACAGTCTTACAGTGGACATTGAGGAAACATGAACAAAATTCCTCTCTGCCTTCCCCCCCCCCACTTTTTTTCTTTTAGTCCTCCGAGAAATGGCTCAGATCTTAGCCAAATTAATCAAACAACTCTGTTGAACAAAATGAAATCACTTCCTTTATATTTTGGTCAAATTCTCTGTACGGGTTGGCTTCTGCTACATTGTCAATTGTGATGTATCTCAGATAAACTCTTTGCCAGCTTCCAGATATGTAGTTTGGATTCACAGAGGCTTCTACTACTGTTCAGGGAAACAAAGCTTCAGTAAAGCACTGTAGTGAACAACAGGAGATTGATATTTTTCAGCACTGTCATGTTTAAGTTGTTCCAGCAATTGCTGGTAGATTGGTATTTGGGTGAACTGGCATAAATTCATCCTGCTATGTCTGTAAGATGTTAGACTGCTGATGGAGCCATGGTGATGGGTGGTTACTTCTGCTTGGGTCCTTGTGGGACGTTTAATGGACAACAGGGATGTGGAACAGACAGCAGGGTGCAATTATTCCTGTACCACAGTAGCACAACTTGCTATAGGATTTGATAAAATCAAGATAGAACTTCTGGTTACAGTGGAACTTGGGGAAAGGCTAAAAATTTTTTTGGGGTAAAATTTCTGTATGTAGAAATTTATAAACATATAAAAAAGGTAAGCAGCAGTAAAATTCTATACAAGTTTTTTGATGCTCAAATTCATGTGCTCTTTTCTTCCCATGTTTTTTCAAAATAGAATTAGAGATACTAATCCATTTTCATTCCAACCACTACAATAACTATGACTTTAAAGCTGGTTTTCTGTCACTGAATACAGATGTTTTTTGTTGCGGTTTACACTAGAGGTTTTTTAATATAACAAAATAGCACTACTTTTGAGCATGGGCTGCTGGACACAGTAGGCCTACCTGGAGATGTGATGAGCTACTTACACTTTTATGTTCTAGAAGTTTGGAACCATAACATGTAGTGTGCTGAAGGAACACTTAGAGAATATTGACTTTGTTAAAGCGTTCATGTGTTTCATATAGAAATCTCTCTGGATTATATGGAAAACATTTATCTTCTTATCCTTCCTGTCATGTGTATCTTTGAAAACATGTCCATTGGCTGAAGGTAGGGGAAAAAATGCTAAATATAGTTTGTTACCTTGAATCAGAAGGTGCCACAAAGTGATAGGTTAATAGTTTATATGAAGAAAAAAAATCACGTAAGGTGTAAGTAAAGTGAATTGCTTTGAATAGATCCATTTCAGGCCAAGAAATAAAAGCTTCACTTACAAATTCAGCTGAGTATTTGTAAATCATGGCTGGTTTTTTTGACTATGGTAATGCTGTAGGTTCTATTTCTCTTCTCACACACGCTTTTTGGAATCAAGTAGTTTTAACAAAAGGTTAACCTAAGATTGCACCTGAAACACAGCTACTCTGTCTCTTCTTCTTGACCTCTCTGCCTTAAATTAGTGAAAGCACAAAGACTTCAAATGCATTAAACATCCAGTCACAGTTAGGGCTGTTAATATTATTACTTACTGCTCTCTTCCCTGTTTTTCTAATCTGGTAAATTCAATCCAAAAGATTCTGAAAGAAAAGTGCAGTGTAATATGGTGGGATAGAAGTAATAGTGGAAGTAATAGGACATTTGACACACTTCTGGTTTGCAAAGACTTCACACTAATGGAAGGTGAGAAGCAGCCTAGAGATTTGTCATTTGAATGTTGGCATGTTGGGAATAGCATCTGTCCTTTCCAGGTGTGCTTCAGGATTTCACATGATGTTCTTCTGGGCTGCACATTTAGTCCTGTGAATTAGACCAGTGCTAGCCCAAAGTAAAATCCATAAAATGTGTCTAGAATAGATGCAGGCAGAGAGGATAATTTTAGGTAAGACAGCTTCTTAAAATGTATGCAGCTTAGTGAGTCAGCAAGAGTTTGGTTGGAAGCAGGAATTCTTGAAATGTAGGAGAGGGTAGGGTTTAAGTAACTATTTTTTTTCCTATTACTGGAAGTGACATCTTTTGCTAGTTCAGGACTTTTTTTACAGAATATGTGGGAGGAGATGCTTGAATAAAACAAGATTGTTGGAAGGATTTAAGACTTTCCTTAAACCACCTCAGTAGGGGGAAAGCAAAGTTCTTAAGGGTAAATCAACATCAAGAGCTGAAATACACATTTTTCACTCTGTTTTATCAATTAATGGAGCAGATACAGTACCAGTTTGGGAGATCTGGCTTATATTATTGTCATGAATGAAATATTACAAATAGTTGCAGCATTTGATCTGCTGTTTTACCCATTTTGGACTGCAGAGCTGAAGGTATCTGTTTTCAAATGCATTATTCTTGATATCAGTAAAATACTGTTCCTGGAGCTGTCATTTCTGTAAGTTGAGAGCTAGAGTGAATATAGATGAGTCACGTGTTGAAGAAAGCAACTTAAAACTGTGGTTTTAAAATGGAAATTCTCAGATCTAAAATGGGAAAGGGGAAAAAAACACATCATTTAGTCTCACTCTTACTCTACTGCTTTCATATATTCTACTTTTACTTAGGCTTAGTTCCCTTTAAGATTTTCCTATTTAGGTTTTCTTCTGTGCATACTGTCCCCTATAATTGACCTGCCCTTTAACAGAGCACGCCAGTCCTTTTGGCTATGTGTGACTTGTGGTTTTGGGCCGAATATGCTGATTTTCTGTACAACTTGGAAATCAAATTACAGTGCTTACCTTTTTCTGGTGTGCTTAAGGGCACATTGACCCAGTCTCTAAGAATACTGTTTATGAAACTGAAAGCTTTAATTTGTGTAATATTTGGTATAAAAATACTTTAAAGTGACTGTATGTGAAGATACCATCACTTCTGTCTATCTGATGGAAAGGAGGAACTTCTCAATTTGGAAATGCATTCTAAGATGTTAAGAAATTTATTATGGGTAGATCTGTCTGTTATATCTATTAAGAGATGCTTTGAATTGTTAAAATGTTGTTTTTTCAACTTTTAGCTAAGAATAATTGCAGGAGAGATCTGAAACTGGTGTGAATGACTAAAGCACCATTTCAGAAGTGTATACAGAGATGATTTATAGTTATTTCAAACTAGCAAAATACCAGATTCTAATGGTCGGGACTTTTTTGTAACACAAATAAGTGAAGATGTTGAGATTATTCTACTTGAATTAGAAATCTTCTGTTTAGATTTGAGTGGATTTGTTTGAAGCTGGCCTTTGTAAATGGCTTTGGCAACAAGAAGAGTTCTAAAAATAGAAAACAACTTTCCAAGCACCAGTTGTGCAATTTGTAGCTCTTGGGACATACCTGAGAGAACACTTTTTCTGGTGCTAATGCTTGTTGTGTGTTTTTAGGCAAAACCAAAAAAGCTTTAAAATGCAGCTATAAAATGTAAAACAATAACAAAAACACACACTCCTCCTCCAACCTCTTCCTGTCAAGCCTCTCTACCCCTACCAGCTTGTATAGATGAGTCACTCAAATTACACCATAACTGTTTTTTGAAAGGGACAATCCTAACTGTTGATGTGGCTTTCCTGTATGCAGTTTATGCTGGTTACTGGAGCTTGTGATACTTCTGGAGGCTTTGCAAAGAACCACACTGGGTCAGCAAGCAGATTTTAGGGGTCAGAATTTTTTTTCCCCTTCCTTTTAAAAGGCAATACTTCATTTGGGCTGAAAATCAAGGAGTTCAGCAACAAAATATCACCTGTTCAGTTCTTGATTTTTCTTTTGCTTTGTTTGTGAGTATAAGGCTGTTACTGCTTGGTGTATCTTCTTGAAGGGAAGGTAAGGGTGCCAAGTAGATGTGGGCTTTTGGTTTGGTTTTTTTAAGCCTTGATCCAATTTCACAAGCTTCAGAGTAGGTCAGGAGTTTAATGCATCCTTGAATTTAGCATGTATTAGCAGTCTCTAGATAGCTTTCTCATCTGTATGCACATGTTCTTGGTTGTTGTTTGGAAGTCCTTAATTCTTTTCTGAACCATTCACTAGGTAAGAGAAAAATGGTCTAAATGTCATATCTTAGCCTTTGTTCTAGTACACCATCACAAAAAGCCTAGAGTCTGAGCAGCTAAACTTGGAGAGACAGATAACTTTTCTGATTCTGACACCCAGAAGGTGGCTGGAATTAAGGTTTAGCTCTGCTGGAAAATAATTAATTTTGCTCTTTCCAGTCCTTTGTCAGAGGTGTAATATTAGAACTAAAGGTTTGAAGTATAAACAGCACTCTGCACTTTCACCAGTAAATGTTTCTGCTGCATTTAATGATGTTCTTGTCTACTTGTAGAGGTAAATATTCGTATTTGTCTTTTGTAGGGTTTTAAAAAAATACTCGGGAATTCTGATTGGGAGGACTTGGAACAGGTAATTGACTCTAGGGCAAACTACAGCATGTAGAATATTGCTGTGTGGTTGAAGACAGCCTTGAAAATTGGTTGGACTATTAGTTGAGGGGAGAGAATAATTTAAATGAGAACCTATAATCTCTGCTGTGTTTCTTGCTGTCAGTTTGTATTGTTATATAGGGTAGGATGGAAACACCCAATTCATTCAACACTTAAAATATATTGTATTGTTACTATGGAATATCTTTTTTTCTTCTCAAATTATTTTTAAAAAAACTTCTTTTCCTTTCAAAGAGAAGACTTACAAGCCTATGAAAACATTTGGTGTCTTCCTGGTATTGTCATCATGGTGACTAAGGTGTTCACACACGTTTCCAGATGCCCAGTGTGTTTGGTTTTTAAATCAGGTTTCATTGCCTGTACTGTTTCTTTTCAACTTAAAAGGTGATACAATCTATCACCTTTTAATGAAAAGTATTAACTTTATTATACTGTATCAACTTACTGGTGGCTTTTTAAAAATCTTGTTCCTCGTGTTTTTAGTAGGCAGTGACATTTACTGCTGCAAATTCTTTTTTTCCTTTCAAGATGGATTTTCTTCAGAATAGGTTCATAAGGAAGTACTAAAGGGCAGCCCCTTCCTAAATAAATCCTGCTCACAAACCAGATTAGATGATGTTGGACAGAAATGCTGCACCAAACGCAGGCTGGTTGCAGCTTTCTGTATCACTTAATTTCTTCTGCTTCAGAGACTCATTCCATCCAAAGGATTAGGGGGAATCCCAAGTAGTGTGTTAGAGCTTGTCTTGGGCTTTCAGCTGGGGACAAAAGGTAACTTTCATATCTGCCACTGCTTGTTATGCAATTTCAAAGAAACTCTGTTATTCAATCCTTCTGTCAGTGTTCAAACTTTCCTGTAAATTTGTTTGCTTTACTTTGGATCTGTTCTGGGAAACTTGTGCATTGGCTTTACTGTTTTGAACTTCCTAGGGCAGGTGATGATTTTTTTTGTTGTTAGGTACAGCTGCTGAACAGGGAACAGTGTAAATGCTGTCCCTATTCCTTAGAAACAAAACCTAAGCACTAGCAAACCACTGCAACAATACCATGCTTTTATGAAACTTCCACAGATAGTGTTTTCATAAGCAACTGTGAAATCTGTCTCAAAAAAGGGTAATAGATAAATCATACCAGTTCCTCATCCAGCATGCTTAAATACAAACCACCTTGGAAAAAAATGTGAGCTTCATGATGCTGCAAACTTGTTTCCCTTATGAGTTATAGTTCATAATGGAGAATTGTAACTTCTGTGGCTGGATTTCTTGTACCTTATGTTACTATTTTCAGTGTAACTCCAAATTTGTTTCAGGAACTACCAGAAACAGTTCTCTTAAAGTTTTTTCGACCAGAAAACACACCAGTACCTGCAAGACCAACACCAGAGCAACTTTCTAATCTTATTAAGACAAGTCTTCATTATCCAGAGTCTTTTAATCATTCTTTTCATCAAAAAAGGTTAGTGAAACATTACCTTTAGAAACCTAAAAAATATTGTTAATTGGATATAAATCCTTTTGAGAGATGCTGTGTGCGTTATGACATTAAAGTCTGGTATGCAAGTGCAAAATCTTGTTCAGTTTTTAAACTCACTGCTTCAGAAGTTTATAGGTAAAATGAAAGTTTGATGTAAAAAAGAATGGACTGTAACACCATAGCTCACAGTTTTAATAAGTTAACAAATAATGTTATCAAACGTACTGAAAAAAAATAGTTTGCTCCCTTTGTGCTTATTTTTGTTGTCAGAATAAACAGTGTGATTTCTTTGAGAAGCCAGACAGAAGGAAAGATGTACTTTTTTAGCTCTAAGGAGCTGTTATGTCTGCAACATCTCATTTGCCAAGATTAGCTGCACATGGTTCTAACTTACGTCAGAAGGAAAGGTGTTAACAGTTCAGATCTCTGGGGCTTTTCTCCTGGAAGAATATCAGTATTAACCTTTGTCAAAAAGCCTGCTGCTACAGTGAATTGGTTGGAGCCTGTAAAATCCATGAGTCTTTCAAAATTGCAATGATATGAACAAACCCCCTGGCTTAAGTTCTGAACATTAAATGGGTTGTACTTGAAACATGTACCTGTTTAGGCTTGAGTTGTTTATCTGAAAGCTCTACTGTGTTACAGTTTTTTATAACTATGTAAGTTGTCAAAAGAAAGGGATTTGTTTCTAAAATCTAACATTTAAATGTTCTATAAGGTGCTATATTTTAATGACAATGATAAAGAATGCATTAGCCCTGTAAGACATTCACCTCTTATTGGTTACAGTCTCAAATTGTTCTTTTCTTACAATTCAGGTTTAGGATATTTAAGCTCTTTAGGCAATGGCAAGGAATTCTATGTATTCAGCAAGTGACACAAATCACTTGCTGAATACATAGAGTTGTTTTAGCTGCAGTAGTTTGTGTTCCTGCCTGTTGATATCTTGGGGTCTTTCTGGTTGCAGCATTATTTATAGAAATGATAATAGTAATTGTGAACAAGCAGAATATCAATGAACTGTATTAGTTTTATCTAGTATAAAGGCCTGCATTAAATCCAGGTATACATGTGCTATCTGTTCTGGTTGGGCACTGTTCAGGTTATAACTTAAGGCCTAGTGTCAGCAATTCATCTGTGGGAGGCAGTGCAGAAGAAAAGTATCCAGTCAAAGTATGCCAACCAGAAATGCAGAAAATAGTGTACTGGACCATGTTATCCCATTCTGGAATGTCTCATGTCATACAAGCAGATTTCCTGTAAATTGAGATGGTATTTATGCTTTTTGTCTCCTTTCTCAGCTGGATGAAGGGAGGTGGTAACTTCATTTGGCCCAAATGAGCCAATGCAGTTTGACTTAATTGACAACTTTTATTATAAGTAGCTCTAGTCAGTGTAAGTGATTTCATTTCTACCTACATTGGCATAATTAACAACTATATATAAATTCCCTGTTACTGGAATTCATTTTAATTGTTTTAGATATAATTAAGATTATCCAAAATAGCTTTTTTTTTTCTTTAATGTGAAACTGTTTCTCTTTGCAGCCTCTGTCTGGTACCTGTCACTCTCCTACTTTCCAATTGTTCCCAGGCTGTTGTAGATGTGATGATTGATTTGCGGCATAAACCAACAAGGTAATGTGCAGATGTTAATAAACCAGTATTTTTTAAGAACCCTTCCTAGCTTGGGGAGTCTTGTAATATTTTAACTATATTGAATATCTAGAATAGGATTTTTTGTACAGTGGCTTCTTTGAAAGAATTGAAGTTGATAAAGGGCTCATGCAATTAACTGTGAATCTTCAGTCTCTGCTAATACAGGGCCTTTCATTGTGACTCTTGAGTAGTTAAAACTCAGCAGATCTTTCCTAGACAAAGGGAAATGCTTTTCCACTAGTGAAATAGGGGCTTCACCAGCCTTTATTAAACATAAGTTGTTAGGTTTTCATTTTTAAAATTCTGAGTAATTTGTAGCAACTTCCTCTCACACTTTGGCTTTGTGTAAAATTTTGGAGAACCTTGGATATTTTTAAGACTTCCTCTAGGTTTAGCAGCTAATTCTTATGACTGCCTTTGTGCTTAGTACTGTAGTATTATGTGGGAAAATATTATCATTGAGGAAATGTTCATGAGTTGCTTCTAAAAGTTTTACTGAAGATTTTTTGTGGGATAGAGAATTCAGTACCATGATATCTATACCACTGTAATTCTGCCACTTCTGTTTAAACAAGGCAACTTCAACTCATGAGTAATGCAGGTGACAGCTCCCCTTCTGCCCTCTTAGATACAATACTACCTAGTCTGTTTGCCATAAGGGAAGGGAGAAAGATTGTGAAGACATGCAGGGGCTTAGTTACAGGGGAACAGTGGCTTCTTGCCAACAGTCCTTGGAGCCAAGTAAGATTTTAATAGCCCAGAGCCCAATACACATGTTCATTAAATGGAAGACAGAAAATTTGTGTGGTTCACTTTTCAGGTATAGTTAGGGAGCCATTCACTGATCTTTTTTTTGACAAGATGGTCATGTTGTGTTACATTGGAAGACATGTCTTTGGAAAGATAGTGTACTCCTCATGTACCTTGGAACTGCTTAAAAAGAAAGCCCCTCACATGCCTTCCTAATGTATCAGTGCAGTGTCTCTAAAGCAGTGTATGCCCATGTTGATTATTCCTGTGTGACATGCAGTCTGATTGAACTCTAGCTCATGGGACAGACCTAAGAATGACTGAAATGGGAATTCCTTAAACTGTGACAATTTGAAAATTGTTACTACATTTAGTGTTAGTGTTATGTGCCAGTTTTGTAGAGAGCTGGGAATACACTGAGTTCTTCATTATACATCTTAGTGGAATTAATGTCCTGTGTATAGCGTACAGTACATTAGGAACCAAAGAAACGCATTAAAGGTTTGTAATGATTCATCTGAGCTAAGGGGAGAGCCACTGTAAGGGTTTTTAAATGAGACAGAGAACATTAAAAAATATTTGGTAAGACCCAGAGTTAAATTGAGCTGATGGATGGACAAAAGCATCCCTAAATTTACCCAAGGGTACCCTAGATACTCTGAGTCTGTGTGTATTTATGTATTTTTGGGAACGGGTGTGAGTGGATAGGGATGTAGTAGGAAAGAATACAGACACAGGTTATCTGTTTTTTGAAGTTGCATTACAGTATCTCAATTAAATTTAAGTGGAGTTCTGTCTGAAGCTGTGATGGCAGCTGTTAATCCTTGCAAAGTCCAGCTTTGTCTTACTATAAAACTTACTCTTAAAGATAAGGAGGGTTTGCAGAACAAAGAAAGCAGTATGCATTTGGGGAAAGCAGTGATTTAAGGGTAGTGATTATAGGCAAGCAGTCAAAAAGACTTAGCAGCATCAAAGACAAATGGCAGTTGGCACTCATCCAAGGAGAGCCAGCATAGTAACATAAGTTCCCCACTGACTTCTGAAAAGTTTTTAGAAAGTGTCAGTCTTTGTAAGGGCCTGGTGAGGAGGACACAGTGCTGAAATCTTGGGAAAATTTGGAGGGAGTCCTGTAAATTAGTAATACATACTTCAAGTGCAGAGAGTTAACATTTTTTATCCTTTTTGTTTTCAGCTCTGAAGCACTAGAAATACATGGATCTTTTACATGGCTTGGGCAAACACAGTACAAGCTTCAACTTAAAGGCCAGGAGGTCTATAGCTTGCAGCTCAAAGCTTGCTTCGTACATACAGGTGTCTATAACCTTGGAACTCCCAGAGTATTTGCCAAGCTCGTGGACCAAGTTACTTTGTTTGAAACAAGTCAGCAGAACTCCATGCCTGCACTGATTATTATCAATAATATCTGACCACTTCCTAAAAAAACCCAAAACAACAAAAGCACTAAAAGAAAAAATAAATGGGATTCTTTTCTTACATTGCTGGTTGACATTTTGCTGCAGTTTTTTTGAAATAGCACCTCCAACATCTAACTTGTTACTAAAGATCGTGTAGAAAAGGAAATAGCAAAATATTCAGATGACTTGTCAGTTTGTTTCTTGATGCAATGCACGTTGGACTGAACATACGTTTATCCTTTTATAATGTATTTCTTCTCTGGTAATTAAGATACTCATAACATAAAATACTCTAACTGCAGGTCTGAACATACTTGTATGTCCTATGCCCTGTCAAAAATGCAGCTTGACTGCTGTTCAACTTCCAGCATGGTGTGTTTAATATTTGTGGCTGCATTAGGATATGATTCAGGAAGAAAACCTCATTGGCTTTTTCCTGTCTAAAGCCATTAGTCATGATAAATCCCAACCTTACTGTGAAGTTCAATAAGATCTCTCAAATCCATTTCTGGTTCTCGGTTCTTTAGTTTAAGATTTTGGTTTCATATTTATGGAAACTGGTGACTTCTCAAGGTTTACATAAAAGTCCACCTAGGGTATTTAAAAAAAAAATTTTGAACCGGTTTGAGTATTTTCTCATTCATCTCAAAACAGAATGCACTATTTCACAACCATGAGATTGTCATTTAAATTGTCACTTACTTTATTATGTAACTATAACAACTGATCTGTTTAAAAAAAATCTCTACTCAAGATTTTCAAGAAATGTATTATATTTATAACAAATGTACTGTAAATAGAATAAAGCATACACCATATTCACTGTATGGACTGGTGGCCTTTTTGCTTCCCTTTGCATGCAGTTGTAGCAATCCACAGGTGCTGCTGCTATCACAGGACAGTGCTGGTGTATGAGACAGTGCATCTACCTTCTGATGCATTTTATTCTTATTAGGTAAGATTTCCAGTTTTACTCGTGTTTGGTACTACTGCATGACTGTCTCCAGGACTCTAGACTTCCTGAAAGTCTTGGAACCCATTCACAGCACATAACCTTTCATAGTCAAACTTAATAGGACTATGGATCATGTTGCTAAATCAATAGAATACTGAAATATTCTCTGTCAATGAATTTGTTACTTCAGGCCTCAGGTCCTTTTCTGCTGATGTTCAGCATGAAAGAATAATCAGAAGGTTTCTCAGCATTGTAGCTTTAAGCTGTGCCATCATTGCTTTTCCTGTCTTACACCCATTTAGGGAAAGAATAATTATTATTGATGACATTCAGCTGTGCTCTGTAGGCCACAGTGTTTCAAGTCACAGTGTATATTTTAAGACAGCCTGTCCAAAGTGGATTATCAAGAGCATCATGTTTAGAAACTGGATGAAAAGAAGAGACACCCTATAGAGGGAATTGGGCTTCTCTGATGGAGGCTGGAGATGGTACAAATGGCAACTCACAGTGAGATCCAGCCTTTGAACACTGGCTGGCAGGTAAACAGGTAAGAATTTGGGAATCTCTGAATGACAGAGCAGTGAGATGAGATGATGCAGGGCAAAGCAGCTCGTGGAGCTTCTCAGCACTGCAGACCCAAATGCGTAAGCTCTGACGTTCACCTGCATGTCTGAGCTGTCTGTGATTCATCAGTCTGAGAGACAGCAGGAGCTGTGGGTGTCTGGGAGAGGAGGGTCCTTGGTAACCTGCTTTTCTGGATTTCAAATACAACGGTGGAGCTTTTCCTTTCTTGGAACTGCAGTAGCAATGGTTAGCTGGAGGCATGGTCTTTGTCTCTCCTGGTGTGTCATTAGAAATTCTAAGTGTGTCTTTGGGAGCTGTAAAAATCAGTATGATTGCTTAGGAGAGGAACTATCATGGAAGTAGAGCTAAGCATGCCTCCTTAGTGGATTCTCACATGGGAAACTCTGTCCACATTGTGGACTCCCAGTGAGGATGGGAAACACTTCTATTGAAATGAAAATTAATCTTGTCTTGCTATTGAGTAAATAAGTAATCTGCAAATGCATGCTTGTGCTTCTGTTGCAGCAATGTTGTGGCTCACAACAGATCATAATATTACATCTTACTTTTGAGATAGCTAGAAAAAGCTCTCAAAGACTGTGAGATCAAGGGTTCTTTTTTGTACTAGGAATCTACTGAATTTTTCTTTCTTGCTACCTTTGTAACATAAAACCATGAAACTTGCCAAGCTGGGGGTTTTGGTGAAAAATAAAATGCCCTGTTTCCATCTGGGGAATACAGGAGCAATTCTATCTTGTATTACTTAAAATACAAAAAATAATGCCATATACTAATATACATAAAATTGGGATTTTCTTTTGAGCTGAGTAACCAACAAACCTGTTCCTGAGATGAGGTGAATTCTGCCATCCCTTCCATACTTCATGGAATGTGTTGCTCCATCCTTTGCTAGGGGAATTCAGGTGGTTGTAAGCTGCTTTGCAAAAAATTGCTGAAATGCTGCACTGACAAGTTACTATTTTGTGGAATGCAAATCTGGAGCGACAGGGTTTTACAGAGTCAGTCAGAGTCTGTGAATCCTGTAGGAGATGACTATGCTAACATAGCAAGGTCTTGTGCTTTTACTTGTCTCAAACAGCAGTTTGCTGTTTGAGACAAGTAAAAGCACAAGACCTTGTGCTTCCTCAAAAATAGTAGAAATCATTCTAAATGGAGTATTCCTCTTATATTATTAATATTGTGTACTTGTCTTGGCTGAAACTAGGACAGTATTCTATTCTAAAATTTTTCTTAAGGGATAGTTATGCTGATAAATCTGTGGAGTTTTCTGAATTTGTTGCCTTGTCCTGTAACTTAAACTTTTCTATACTTCAAAACAGGAAAACTATAATAACTTTAATACTTAAATTACTTATGGACAGAAACTCACTTTGTCTCTATCTGAAATGAGATTTTTAAAATCCTGTCTAAATATTGAGTAATGGAATAATGACTTAACTAGCAATAAATATCTAAAAGTTTTGTAGCAAAAGCAGTATTGATTGCTTACCTTGTGAACAAAATGGCCATTTACTTACTCTTGTGGTTGGTGTAGTTTTACTTTATTGCTGTGTTACTGGAAAAGTGTCTGGCAAATTACATAAGTCATTTTGTACCATGGTTTAGGACAGGTATTCTCCTGATACTCAGCATGTGTGAGAACCCGTGCTCCCTAAGAGCTGGTTACAATTCCAGGTCTGGATGTTTGAAAATAACTGGTCTTTGCCACACAGCCTGACTTGATACCAATTAATACAAAATCCACTGAAGTCCCCTTAATTTAAATACATTTTTGTGAAATTTAAAATCTGCCAGATTTCTGAAATCCTTCACTTCTCCTGGAAAGACTGTCTGTACAGTGAAACAAGTAGACACATAGGGTCAGTGAAAAATTTATAATGAAAGATGAGGGGGAAAAATAAGCACAATTATTTTTTTTTTATTTCAAACTAATAAAACATTATCTTTCTAAGTAGAAAAAGGGCACTGAACCAATTTATCCATCACATTTTTATAACATGTTTTTCCTAAATAAAAGGAAATTTCTCTTAATAGATTTCCCAGAGACTTCTAAAAATTCCACTCAAAATAACTTTTTCATCCTGGTTTTTTACAGTGATAAATGAGATAGAAAGTATGTAAAAAATCAAAAGCAAAATCAGAAACACTGACTGTGATGCCCAAAAATGTTGGTAGTTTTTGGCAAAAGCACCTTAGATGTGCACTGGGAAGGTTATAGATAAATTGCAATAACTAAGATGTACCCACTACAATGGCTTTGAAGGTATGACCATTATAGGCAGGGAAAATAAACTTCTTATTCTCTCTATCAAGAACTTTATGCTTGAGTGAGGACAGATTCAGCAACTCATAACAACCTCATGATATCATTCAAAGATTCAGGTAAAAATAGCAGGAGGGAAAAATAATGTAAGGCGAGCTCAGTTCTGTGTTTAGAAACTTCTCAATAGAAGATTGAAGAGCTGTTTCTCTCTCACACAGAAAACCAAATAGTACTCCTTATTATCCCTCCTGTCATAGGTCATTGGTAATTACTTTTGTCTCTCAGGATCCAAGATTTGAAGCTAACAAAGGAAATGAGCACCAATTCATTTTCAGCTTTGATAGTAACTAGTTTTTGCTCAGGTACAAATGCTCTAGTACCTTGACCTGTGCCTTGAAACATCACCTTTCCCCCAAAAAAAGCTAAATAATTTCATGATGTTTTTGAAAAAGTTCTAAGTATTAGGAAATTCTGCTCTTTCTGGAAGAGTAGAACTTATCTGCACTTTAATTTCATTTTTGTGATACAATTTTGCCAAGCCCAGTAGCAGAATAGAGAGGTTCAAAGTAACTGTTCTTTGACAGTCATTCAAATTGTCTGCTGCTCCAGAAGAAATGCTCAAGATTCCAAGATGAAAACAGAAGAATTTCAAGTTTGGATTCACTGAGTAAAAGCTAGGCTGGAACAGAAGATTATTTTTTCAACATTCCTGTTTTTAAAACCATGAATACAGATTAAACACTGAGTGTTTCCTGATCCTATTTTACTCAAGATTTATTTACTACACATTTCTAGTTTACAGGAGTAAATAATTAATTTGTAAAATGTCACTTGGTTAATGAGTTTTGCTAATTGCTTAGTGGTAGCTGAAGAAGTGGAAAAATGAACACAGTTTAAAAATTGTTGCTTATAGACTAGCAGTGTCAATTCAGCTGATGCTTGCAAATGTTATTCCTGTGGATTTTCCTCTTTGAAAGTTAGAATGAATGAATTGTTCTCCTCCTGATTATTGTGGAATTGTTCCTTACCCTGTTTCCTCCAGGGTGATGAAAATTCTGCTTAAAGAAAAAAAAAAGAAACAAGAAAGACTGTTCCTATAGATTTTTACTTACTGAGGGAAATAACTTAGTGATCATTAAACAGCTGCCCCGTGATCCCCAGCCCTAGGATGAGAGAGGTATTTCTGTATATTGAGGAGTCTGTAGAGGAAGAACCCCTTCTGACCAAAACCAGAAATACTTCCTGAAATTCACAGGCAACATATTTCTTGCTATCCTCATGAAGAAAGCATCAGTGATAGACCCAGCTTTCCCCATTTGTCAGTGTAGCTGCTGTTGTTTGGGGCATGCCAGAGGGAGGGACAAAAGTGTACTCAGGACATGGGCTCCACTTATAGTTGCTGACACCAGGGTTGTTTTAGGTGCATTTAGTTTTAGTAGCAATTAACCTGAAGCTCTTGAACCCAGAAGATGCTTTGAAAACAGCAGGTTTTTGTAATCTGCACTGGTAGCTCTCACAATGTCAGGGAAATACTTGAAAATATGATTTGCTCCTACCAAGAAGCATGGCTGTTCTGCAGCCTTGAGACAAGTTTAAAAAATGGACCAACAAACAAACCTCCCCAAAAAAACCCTAAAAACCCTCTATAAAAATCTATCCCAATTGTAATGCCATGGGCAGCTGGAGGGAGCTGCCAGAGAGAGGAAAGGGCAGTGGCAGTTCAAAGCACTTCTGGCTCTGCTTGGGAGGAGCAGTGAGAGGCCTGCGAGAGAAGACTATCCCAGAAAGTTTTCCTGCTCTGACAGAACTGATTGAATGTGTCAGTCAGGTTAAGAGAACAAGACTCAGGAATCACAGTAATAATGTTTTTCATTTTAACATCTGTCCTCAAGGATCACAGCTTTTATTTTCCAGATCACAGAGGGGAGATGTCACTGCCTTAGAGGTTCATGTTCTCTTTCTGTCTGCTTTTCAAATCCACTCTCTTCATCTGTAGGTCACATGGGTGCTAAGCATTCTAGATGAATTGTATCCTCAGAGCTACTAAAAACACTATTAAATTTATTTGTTCTGTTATCAATGCAAATTAGAGTATCTTGTTAACTTACTGAAATTCCACTTAGAAATACATATATTTTTAGAGTAATATCTAGAACTTTTTCAATAATGGATCTGTAAGAGATTGCAAGGAGATAGGGAATAATTTATTGTTGCTTGTCACCACATTTTTTCCTACCAGATAAGACTTTTTTTTTACTCTGAAAGCCAGAGTTCAGCAAATATGTGTGGGTGTTGAACATACTCCTGAGAAAAGTTTACTTTTGTTTAGTCTTTTATGTAACTGGCTATGGGCTAGAATTTCTTAGAAGTCTTGGTAGGTATTTTCAGCGTTTTACAATAAAATTTCTGAGAGTGTGAAACTTGACATTGAGGAAGGTTGTCATGAAAACTCATTCATTTCCTTAGCATGGAGAAATGCCAATTAAAACCAGGATGTTTAAATCCCTTTCAGTGAAGGTCTTTGCACAGTGTTGTGTCTCTGTTACACAAGACTAACAAGAAAGAATATGTGTGTTGGGATGACACTGGAAGGGCAGATATGTAGTGGAAACCTTCACTGTGCTACCATCCTCTTCCTCACTTGGGCTTCATTAAGTATTGGTGGAAATGAGAAGCAGTAGTGAAGGAGCAGCTTTGTGGCTTCCCAGCCCCAAACAGAACCTTCACAGTGAAAACTTGTGCATTTAGGTGTGTTGGTTCAAAACTAGTATGCTTTCTGTGAGTTGATGCTCTGCCTGTGCTGTCAGTGCTCTGTATCTCAGTGAGAGTGAGGAGGGCAAGACAGGAAGGTTCCAGTCTTGTGGAATCCCTGCAGGACCAAGCAGCTCTGGAGAAAGAGTATGGAACAAGAGCTCAAGCACCTGCTCTTTGGCTGATTACATGAGCAATCCCAGAGTGAGCTGTGAGACCAACACACCTGCACTGGCACCCTCAGGGCAGATGAGACAGCAGTCCAGAAACTCCTGCTTGCAAAACTAGTTTAGAAGGAACTTAGCAACTAAAAGCAAGTTGCTAAATCCCAACACTTTGATGGTCAGTGAAATGAGGACTGTGTTACCCACATCCTTGATCAGGGCAGTTTGCCAAATAGAATTGTCTCCTGTGAGTACAGTTGGTCCTGCTCATTAAGAATGCTCTGCATCAGCTATCTTAGTAAAAATCCTCTATGCTGCCACAGACAGGTAAGTTTGTTAAACAGTTCTGGGGTGTTCAGTCCTGTGTGGCTGCTTATCATTGTACAGTCAGGTCTGGTGTTCCTTATACAGCACCTGTATGAGGCATGAATTGATCAATGGAGCGTTTCCAAAGACACAGAGATGACAAATGACAGCACTGACAGCACTGGCACCTGAGTGCAGAGAAAAAAAGGCAGTGTCTCCATTTCAAAATTCTGCTTTTACACATTAATAGTGCAAAACCAACTGTTTGACACACTACTGTTGTTTGACATTGGAAATAATTGATTAATAGAGTGTCTGTGTCTATGAAACTAATTTAAGATTGCTATATTTCTTTAGGAGCAGGAACAAAAATGCCTAAGTCCATATTTTCATTCTACTAAGAAAAAATGAACTCTACCCCATCTGCAAGTAGGACAGTCACTATGCAACTAAAAAGGGACAGAGGGGGAAAAATCCAAATAAATATTTAATCCAAATTAAATTTATTCTGTCCTGATACTGGACCTAAGACAAAGTCATAGCGTAAATGAGAACTCTGAGCAGTTGCTGCACCTGTGGTCAAGAGAAAGAAGAGGGTGGAAAATGGTATCTGAAAAGTTTTATAAGTTTACTATTTGAGATTTCCTTTTCTAAGTTCATTAGCAGAATGGAAGAAGGAGAGATATAATCATCATTCCTCACCTTTGGATGGGAAAAGGAGATAGGCATAAAAGCCTTAGCCTCCTTCTTCCTCAGATTCCTGTAGAAATATCAGGAAACATCAGAAGGGGCAGATATGCTTTGGTGGGTATTTCTGGCAAACCCAGAGAATATGCTGATAGAGCTTTTCATTTTTCACATGAGACTTGTGTCCTATAATAGAGAGCTTCTCTAAAGTGTTCTTTTTTGAGATTAAATCTGTATTATCCTTTATACTGCTTTAAAGAATACTAGGCTGGAGGTCAGTGGGCTTCAATGGATAATCATGGACCTCTCTAAAATTGCTGTTCATGACAACTGTCTTCTGCAAAAGCAAAATGAAACTGGCAAAACAAACCTAAAAATTACAGAAGGAGAAGCATTTGTATTGTGGTCCAGGCAGAAATCCAAGGCAGGAAGTTTTTGGGCAGAGCTTTAAAATGCAAAGGAACAATTTAAGAATCAGGGAAGGTAGGGACTTTCAGGATTCCTGATATTCTCTCTTTGCACTCCATCGAAGTATTGCTTCACTTTAGTAATCAGTGCAAACCAATTCAAATTTGCTACTATTGAAATTGGCTACAATTCAAATTGGCTACTATTGAAATCAATTCCTTGGCTACTAATTTTTCAGGTCAAAAATGACCATAAGGTTATACTACTTCCTAAGAAAGCCACTTTCTTTAAAAGTGTTACTTTTTGGGATGGAAGAGAATATTTCAGTAAATGTTGTTACTTTGCCTCCTATCCTATGAATTCAGAGACTGGTGATATTTTGTAGGCTTTTTGTTGAAGTCAGAACAGTTTCCAGGTGGGCACTTGCTTTGAAAACAAGATTTAAGTTTTCTGGGAGATGTGCTTATGTTGGGAATTGCATACTATGCCATAATTTTGCTTGTAACATCGACAGTCTATGGGACTTCTTGATTTGCAGAATTGGAATAAATCAAAATAAAGGCATATTTCAATGGAGGGAAAATAAAAATGGCAAGAAGGCTTTGATTTGCATTCTCCTCTGTTTCATTATCATATTTTGATAGGAATGAAATGTGAACTTTAAGGAAAATATTTTTTTTTTGTACAAAAATCAGTAGTTTTAAGTAGAGGTGCTTTTTTATTGGAGTTTTTTCCTTTATCATTTTTGGAAAATGATAAAATATGACTATTTAGGAGCAAAAATTTCAACTCAGCGCCTGTGTGTCATGGCTTAGAGGACACTCAGAAATGGTGCTGCATGGTTGGTGCTGTTGCTGACATGCCACCCTTCACCCTCAGCACCACATGCTGCTCTTTTGGGGGCAGTTTCTATTTTCAGAGACATTTTGGGTTCAGCTTGGGCTGAAAGTGTGACAAATAGATCTGTGTTTCACACCAGGTGTGGGTGTGGATGTGTGTGTGCTGCTTTTATGGCTCTCTTGTGTTTGACCCAGTGGCCTCCTGTGGTACCAGAAGAGGTTGGCTCCAGTGGCTCCTGCAGGGACCGTGGAGCAGCCCTGGTTCCTCTGCACTGGCCTGGATGTGACACGGCCTTCAGAGCCCAGTGGGGCAGCAGGGACAACCCGAATCAGGTTTGCTCTAGAGCTGCTTTGGTTAATCAGGCTGCCCCTTTGCCTCTCTGTATGCAGCAGTAGATTTTGAGCAGTGGTGAGAACACGCCACATTTTATGGTGGAGATAAAAGGTTTGGTTTGGGTTTTGGTTCGGGTTTTTTTTTTTTTTTACTCCGGTGCTGTGGAGTCTGGGCTGGAGATTTTCCCCGGCGACACAGGAACAGCTGCAGCTCTGTGCAGTGTGTGTCACATCGTGTGTCACATCTAGGTGACCCGGGGTTCGCGGTGGGAGCGGCTGCCGGCTCTCGGGCGGAGGCTTCGGGACGCTCCGGCGCCGGCCGGGGCAGCGCGGCCGGGGCGAGCAGCGCGTCGGGCTCGGGCGCTTGGAGCGGCTGCAGGGCGCAGGGACCGCTCTCCGTAAGGCTCCATCCCTTCCTCAGCTCCTCCCTGAACGCCTCGCAAACCTGAGGATGGATGGCAGCTGCACAGCAGGAGCAGCGCGTCCTTCCACCGGCGCTTTGGAGGGATGGGATGTTCGCACTGGGACAGCTCCAGGCCGGGCTCCGGCTGGCAGAGCGCCTCTCGGAGCGCACGCCAGGGTTGCGGAGGAGTGGAGTCCCGAGCTGCGCCGTGTCCCCGGCCCGGAGCGCTCCTACTCAGCCGCCCTTGTCCTCTGTCGCCTCCCTGCTGGCCGCTCCGGTGGCGTTCCTGCTGTGGAGCTGTCCCGGGACATTCGCTGATGCACCATGAGGGGTGTTGTGTCTGTGATGCAGTTATGGAATCTATACTGAGCAGATATTCATCCTGCCAATCTTCTCCATCTGTGAATTGCTAGTTCCATGTTGCCTCATTGTCATGTCTGGAATATAGGGAATTACAGGAAAACTGTGGAGCCACAGTAGGCTACTATCCACTGAGCTGAAAGCTTGAAGGCTTTACTTCTCAGTCCCTCAAAACATTAGAATGGAAATTTGGAATTTACTCTCTTGAGATCCCATGATCCATAAAAAACTTAAATGATTCTCTGGAGCCACACTGCATGAGTTTAATGCTCCTGAGGTTAGTAGAAGGAACAAAATAATTTATTATTCTTACAGTGCTTTTGCATAGAGATATTTTAAATGTATCATTGCCTGGGACAACTTAGATAATTATTTCTCTGGGTCTTTGAATATTTGTTTGAGAAGTTGAAGTGTGATTAGTGAAGGTACAGGAGATGGATTTGTTCCTCATTTTTTTTAGCACCTCATAAACTGGTTGTACTTTGACCTGAAACAAAAAATGCTTCTTAGGTATTAAACACATCTCAGCCAGGTTCCTACTGGCTTTTTGTGAATGGTAAATAGAAATTCAGTTCAGACAAGTTCATATGAAGAGAAATTTAAACACCAGGAAGTGTGGTTTTATTCCTATGTGGTAATATAAAACTAGATTTGACATTTTTCTGCAGTGCATCTTCAGTTTTTCACTAATAGTCAGATGGTAAAAGGATAATGCCACTTTTTAGTGGCACTATTCCTACACAGGGAGGCAAGATCTGTTGTGTGACAGCAGGAAATGTGAGCAGCTGTGTCCAAACACTTGCACACTTGGGCAGGCTTTCTCAGAGCTCCAAACCAGGTGATGGGGAGTCAACTGAAAGTGTCTAACCACCATCAGAGGGATTCAAAGACTTTCAGTACCACATGTAGGGTGTGCATGGCCTCAGACAGGTTCAGGATGCTGCAAGGATGTTCTATAAACAGTATTTTTCCTTTAGATTAGGGAGTTGCAAATTATTTATTCTGGGAGAGAAACCAGAATGAATGGAAACCACTTAACAAAGTTAGCAGAAGTGGCTGAAGATGTGAGCTGAGGAGACAAAACTCAAAGTTAAGCTATTTCCTTCTTTGCCTCACCATCCTCCTCTTCCCCCACACCTGAGGAGGTAATTCTTCAGGGAATGGATATCACAGAATATTTTGAGATGGAAGGGATCCACAAGGATCATCAAAGTGCAACTCCTGGCCCTGCACAGGACAGCCCTAAGAATCACACCCTGTGCCTGAGAGCATCATGTGGGAATTCCTGAGAGGAGATACAATTCAGGTGGCATGAATTTTGTTGCAAATGTTTTACATGCTTTCATCTAGGTCTGTGCTGGGTTTCTTTAGCACCCTGTGATGTTTCTGCACCTGCATGTTTTCGACACCATAACTAGAATCACTGAAGTTTCCCAAGCCCCAGAACTCCAGAAACTCTCACTTATGAGAAAAACCTTGAAGCAGCTTTCCAAGCATCCTGCAAGACCACAGGCTTACAGAAATATCATATGAGACATAAGAAATGTTCCTTTAAGTCACAGGGAATTACACTCCATACAGAAAGGATTCTTCAGGCAGGGAATGACTAAGCCTGATGCCATGAAGATGATCTGGGGGCTCTGTCACAGCTGTCCTGGTGGAGGTCATGGAAGGAGAGTTCTTTATAATTTTTTCCTATGACATGATGGAAGTTCTATAATATCAAGATACTACGGCCAATAAAAATGTTTACAAAGGAATACAAGGAGAAAGGCTAAAAAGATGTGTAATCTTCAAACTTGGCTTTGAAGTACAAAAGGGGGCCAATTGGGAAAAAAAAAAGCAAAATAAATTTGGTGTGAAAGAAGGTGGAGTAAGGGACAGCTAAGAGAAACAGGCAAGGAGAAGGACAAATACAGAAATGATTCAGTTAAGTGAAAGTATTGTACCTCTCCTTTTGAGAGACTGGACAAAGTAATTCTGGAATTCCTAAATAAAGGGCTTGAGGTAGAGAACAGAATGTTTGAAGCATTTGGTATAAAGCAAAGTCATTTGAAGGGCTGATGGACTTTGTGTGAGAGCAGTTGTTACTCAGTTACAGGTGGGGAGTTCCACAATATACTGGTATTATCTGTGGCTGTAGCCTCTGCATCCCCAGAACTATGTAGCAGGATAAGAAAAGGCACAGTGAATATCAAAGGTCTAGAAAAGAATTCCTGCAAAAAGAAGGAATTTGCTCCTAGATGCACTCCCCTATTTTATGTCTACCATTACTTTTTGTAGGCAAAATGCCTAAAAATGAGGTTTTAAAGAGAATCATCCTTTATGATCTGCTGGTTTGAGGCTGTGGACCACTGAGCTGGGCCAGTGAGTTAATTTCCCTTTTAAAACAAACCAAGTCCAAAACCCAAAGCCTTGCTGTTCAGGGAAAAAGGGCTTGTTTGGTGGAGCCTTAGGCATCTGTTCTGTCTGTTCCCTGAGTTCTGTGGAGTGTTTGTCTGTCAGCAGAGTAACTGCTGGGAGGGATGGCAATGTGATCAGGGCATGAGGTACTAACATCTATAACCCACTGTGTTTCTAATGATCTCTGTTAAACACAGAGGAAAAAAAAAAAACTTCTGATGGAAGAATGGAAAATCTATAAAGCTATCCATTTCCAAAGCCACCAGTGACTGCTGAGTATTCCAGATTTTATAAACAGAATAAAAACCCAAGCAGAACTTAGTTCAAATTTATGCTTGGTTAAGGAGCCACAGATATGTGCCTATGGGCTGTGGAGGTCATGGCAACAAATTTGAGGCTGTAAACTGAAGGATGAAGTCTGGAGTGCAGAAAAACAATGGGTTGGAAGCCTAAAGAAAATACTGCATAAGGGAAAGCATGAAAAATACTGGAAAAGGAGTTTAGCTCAGAGGAGGAAGAAATGGGAGGGGAATATAACAGCATTTTGTCTATTACTCAAGGCTGTTGCAAAGAGGAAGGGGATTAATTTATTTTGGGTAGCCATCCTGGAAGATGGATTAATGTATTCCGGTAGCCATAGGTCAGGAAGAATTAGAGAATTGCTATTGAAAATGAAGGTAATGTGACATGAGCTGTAGAAATATGGGAAACAAAGCTGCAAAATGCCTTTTTGAGGAGATAGAAGATAAGGGCAGTGCTGTGGGGAGGTGTTCTCAAGGTACCGAATTCCCCTTCCAGTACTTCACTTCCCTTTCTGTCAGCACTGCTGTCAGAGCAAGCGTGGTACCCCTTTGGAATGTCTGAAAGCAAAGTTTGAAATTTAATTCAGCACATTTTTTAGAACCTTTTATACCTTCTTAAAAGCAGATATAGAATTGTAGAATTCTTATGTGATAAGAAACTTTACATTCATTTTTCTTTGTTTGTTTTTAAACCTTTTTTATGCAATCCACTCAGAGATGTTGACTTCTAATGTGCAAAATTAATCACTGCACTTAGCTCTTAAACTATTACAAATATCTGCAAAAGGGGAGGTTCTTGGAGACTGGTTAGGTGACAGGTTTCTGGAGATTTAGCAGCTTGGGCATTCAAGATTAAAATGGCTTCACTTGTCCTAAGAAAGTGAAATTTTAGATAAAAATTTACTGTAAAAGAATAAGAAGAAATATTTAAGTGCTCAGAATAATGTGGATTTCCAAACACTTCAAATAAGAACAATTGGAAACGACACTCAGGTGATTCTCAAAATGTTGTTTAATGGACATTTCCTGAGTTTATTTTTATCAACAAGGATGTGGTTTTATTTACTTGATCTTTAAGATTCCTGTATCTGTTTTTATTTTCTTATTTTGATGTCACACAGAAGGCTGTGTGACATCAAAATAAGAAATGTGTGCATATCCTACCCATTTTTACAAAAGATCTGGTGCTGGAAATATGACAGAGGGAGATGAGTCGGAATAGAGTTTCCATAACAGAGAGAATTAAATAAGTTACAACAACCTTGAAGTGATTTTCATTTAGAGTGGCAAGTGAAAACTGGGAAAAAGCAGATCAATGTCCTGTCACCACCTTTGTTACTGTCTCTTGAAGGAAGTCACATGCTGCAGCACTGGCCACCAGGAAACTGCTGGAGCTGAGGCTTTTGATGTAAATTTCTGCTGCATTTGCTTAATGAATGGAACAAATAATGGTAAAATTAAAATGTCATTAATATTTTTCGTCTTATGCACGAGGCTTAAAATTCTCCCTGAATGAGTTCCTGGTGAAGGGACACACAGCCTCTTTGGTTTCATTGGAGGTGTCCTGGATTACACAAACTGAGAAGACTTTATGTAGAACCAAGTGATGGGCTACAGTGAGAGTAAGCAGCTTAAAGGAAGATGTAGGGAAGATGGCAAGCTGAATTTAGATACTTTCTCTTATTACACTGAAAGAAAGAAATGCAGCTACAAGGTCACTATTTGGTGTTGGTACCCAGCAGTGAGTTCAAAGGCAGTGGATTTAAGTGCTTCAGCACTTAAGTGTGAGCTTTAGCTGTTTGCTGGGATGTCTTAAATTCTCCAGGTGCCTTTTTTCTTTCACATATCCCATGTTTCCCTCAAGTCAAACATGTAAAGCTATGCTGCCATTCGTTGTGAGCTGCTGTCAGTGGAGCAAGAGCCAGCTGCAGTTCACAGTGATCAAGCAGGAAACAAGAGATTTCCCTTTGCAAAAAAAGAAAACCTCAATGGAAGTAAAGAGAAAGTGGGAAATGACCAACAATAGAAATGTATTATCTCAAACAAGGGCCTGAGAATATATCTGGAGGATTTTCCGGAACTTTCCTCATCATATTTTTGTGGTAACTTCCATTTGCCAAGAACAGCTTCAGATGATCTCTCTAATACTGGTTAAGACAATACACCTGTGAGAGGAGAAAAAGCAAAATAAATAAAAGGTTTGGCCTTTTCTAGACTTTTTTCCTTTTTGTCTGACTGTGGTAGGAGAAAGTTGGACCTGAGGTCGTTGCCCTTGAATTGTGTGACGCGTCAAACCTTGTCTGTGGGAGATTTTACATATCTGCTCTAGCAGCTATATTGACATTTTCCACATGTCAGTGTCCTCATTTTGCTCCTGCTCTCACATGCATGGCAGTGAGGTCTCAGGGGGTTGTCATGATCTGGCCCCATGGCAGGACAGCAAGAGGTAACACTGACATTTTTTGGAGTTGTGCCACCATAGATTTCAGACCAACATGAACACAGCTGACAGAAGCTCTTTTTCATTTCTTTAGCTCCATTCACAATAGATTTTTCTAGGAAAAGCTGAGCAATATCCATCTTGCCTTGACTTTATAGTAGCACTGTAGTTATGTTCAAAGCTGACACATAGGGCACCTGAGATACACACTCTCCTAAATTTAATAATCTCCTTCCTGAAATTTGAGAGAATTCAACCTGTTGTAGTTTAAGGGGACAGTAAGTAATGTCCAAGCTTTATATTCTTAGATAAAGTCAGAAAATTACCTGGGCACTTAAAATGGGACTTTTACAATTCTGACTAAGCCCAGAACTCTGACTGTGGAAGCTCTTGCTTGGAGGCTATGCTTAGAGGCCCCATGAAAATGCATCTGTAAGCATAGAGGTTTACCAAGGTCCTGCAGTTTTCCTTAATCTGTCTTGGCCAGTACATTAAGTGGCTACCACTTTCCTAAAACATATTAACATCACTACACCATAGCATTCAATTTAAACCCCCTTGAATCTATTTGCTTATTAGCAACTGAATATTTTTACTAAAAAAGAACAATAAAGCACAGGTAGCATTATGATTAATCTGCTTCCCACGTTAGAAAATCTGTCTGCAGTGGTTTTTTTTCTGTGCTGTTTTAGCATGACATTTGCAAGACCTTTAAAAAATTTAATGGGAGCAGTGTAGTGCTGTTGGTGCTTGTGAATTTGCAAGGCTGGATAACTGACATTGCTTTTATTATTATATAGTTCCATAAAAATCAATTATAATACATACAGAGGACATGATTGTTCTCATGTGACCTCTTCACTGACGCATGGGTTTGACAGCTTCTGGAGAAAACATGCTCTGAGCATAATAGATAATACAGAAAAATATTATGAATGTGAGCATAGATGTAGAAAATTGCCTCTTCCCCAGGAGTTCCTTGGGATTCAGCTGTTTCAGAAACAGAGCTTGGTTCTCCCTAGACATTTCAAGATATCTTATCAAACATAAGATATCTTATAAGATATCTTATCTCTAAACATAAGATGGTCCAAGTACCATCTCTGAATTGTCTACAGTACATACAATTTAAATCATGAGGGCTCTGCTCTGGGAGATTGTATTCAGTTCTTGTTCTAATTCAGACTTTGAGTATGACCTTGAACAAAACTCCTGGTATCCAACTTGTATTTCTTTGTGCATATAGTCTGAGATACCTCTGAAGTACCTGATTTAAAATGCTGATGAATCATTTGGCTGAAAATGTTGAATAATTCACAACTCTCTCATAATATTGTTTATTGGAGATACTGATTTTCTTAAATTTTGGAATGCAACGATTTCCAGAGAAAAATCCCTGACCTGCACACCATGGAGGTTAATTTGTCTTAAATTATTTTTTTGCAATGCATGGACATAGTGATTGTGACTTTTCAATCCTTGTTATATATATTTTTTTAAATTACTAGAAATTTTACTAAGAACACTAATGGAAAGTGTCACACTGCTCTGAAACTGGAAGTATTGTACATGCACTGGTACAGGCAGTCTTGAAATCTGTGGCTAATTACAGGTGGGAAAATCTGTAAGCATAGAAGGAAATATAACGTAAATCAAACTGGATAAAGGCCACTCTTCACAGAAGACCCTCAACTTAGGATACAAATGCTAAATTTCAGTAATTCATTACAATGTGTAAATCTACACTTGATGTGAAAGAAGAATTACACCAGTTTAATACCTCTTTTTTTGTTTTGTCCACTTCAAACAGAAGCTTTATTTGTAAAGCTAAGCAGTGCTGAGATTTGCTGCCAGCATTCCTTTGGAGATTAGTGGTCAGTGTTTCTAACTCGTGAAGGGCAAGAATCTGCATGAAGACACAAGCAGTCTTATTGCCAAACTTGCACTGTTGACCTAATAATATTTTTTGATTAGAGGTGGAGTCAGTAAGGTTTTTGGCAAGGGTATGAGAGGGCTGATAAAGAACATGATGAATGTGTGTTGCTGCCAAGACTTGTTAAGGAAGAACACATTTGTTTCATCTGGGCAGAATATGAAATTGTGATCCCTTACTTTAGGGTGCTCACATTTATGACTGACTTTTATTTTTGAGTAGCAGAAATATTTATAACTGTGAATCTTGAAAGAAGTGCTTTCAGATCCCCATTTGAGCATTGTCCAGATGAAAAAACCTCTTCCATTATGCTTCACACCTTTCAGGAAAGCTGCCTTCATTTTTATGTGTTCTCATTTGACAAGTTCATGTATAGTGATCACTGCTGCATGTATAAAAACCCAGGGTTTTCCAGGTGTTCAGGTCCTACAAAGCTGCCAGGCTTTGTAGGAAAGAAGTACACTTTAAGGTTTTATCTTGGGAAGAAGTACGCTTTAAGGTTTTTTCTTAAACCTGGAGAAGGATTACAGAGGTAAAGGAGGACAGATCAAGGGTATGACACAGCCTCTAGTCATCCCAATTTCATCAGACTTCTGTTACAGCCTGATGAATGCCATTTTCATCCCCTTCATCCCAGCGTAGGAATTATGCTATCAGTTGTTCTTATCTGTTGCTTTTCAGACTTTGCCATAATTGCTTTGGAATATTTTACAAGACAAAATTGCAATATGCCTTAGCTTTACAGGCCAGCAAACTACAGTTCTGTGGAATGTTTAGCTGGCTATTTTCATGATTTCTTTGCACAATGAAACTGTTCAATATGGGAAATCATGGCAAATATCTCTCTTACTGATGAAAATTTGAGCAACGTCAAACTACCGAGCCCAGACCACCAGTGTAGCCATAATCAAATTTGGAAATCATTCTTGCTTTGCCTGGTGCTTAGCCTGTTGGCTTCTCCCTGTTGCATATTTCTGCCCCCAGGCTTTGGTATGGTGGTCATGGTGAGGGAATTCTCAGCAAAATTTGCACAGAGAGAGCCTGCACTTCTCTGGTAGAGACTGTGGGATCAAACTATGGGATAGTGCTATACTTATGTTCTCCTATTTCATCTGTGATCTGGGTCAGTGGGAAGCTTTGTTCTTGGCTTTCATAATTGCACTGGGTGCTCCTTGATTTCTGAAAGTGGAAAGACCAGAAAAAACAGCTTTGGACACACTCCATAGGTGTACGAGTCCATGAAGAAATTTGGCCCTAAAACTACCACTGGAATTCCTCTCCTGAGGGAATTTAGATCTTCTTCACCCAAATAGGTGGCCCTAGGGAAGGACAAGTGGAGTTGAAGTATTCAATCCATTGGGATGTATGTAATGATCTGATCTGCATGACAGCCAAGGCAGTCTGTGATGCAGGGAGGATGGATTACCCTGAAGATACATAGCTGACATAAACATTTTCAGGGAAAGGCTCATGCTGCACTAGAGCATTGTTTCTAGTTAGATCTGTATTGGTTCCTGGCACCATTAGAAGTCATGCCCACTAATGTCTACTTTTTAGAAGATATGCATTATCATAGGTCTCACTTAAAAAACAATCGACAGCTACCAAAATATTTGGGGCAGTAACAATTAGATAGCATTAAAAATATTTTGCCATATTTAAGCAAGAGAGTTGAAGAGGAATTGTCTTCACCTTGTACAAGTCAGCACCACTAAACTGAGCTGATACAGTGAGCTCTAAGTATGTATACAAGAATAAATGAACAAAATAATGCCATGTTGTTTAAAAAAAATTGCTTCCAAAGGTCTGCTCTAAGGTTTTAAGGGAGGAGAAATTATTGGAAAGTGGCTCATTGAATTGCTTTGGAGTAGACACCAACATGAATCAAGGGGTTTTTTTCTGAACCATAGTATTGTAATGGTATTTTACTGTTTTCACTCTTTTTACTATATTGTGCTTTCTTGAATAAAGGGAGGAGTAAAATCCATTACATAAACTCTCAAAGCTTAGCCTGTGATTTTCTAATTTATTTCACTTCTTCCTCTATTATAGCAATGCATTGACTCACTAGTTTGTTATTTTGCAGAAGAAAACAAAGTAGAGGTTGCAATAGTCCCTTGAGGCATAAAAAAATCAGTGGAATTAATTTGCTGCTTCTAAGCATTCATTTGGACTAAGTCTTACAGAATTTGAAAATAGATGCACTTAGCCTGTCAGAAACAATTTGCAGGAAAAACTTTCTATTCTCAGCAGAAAAATCTCACCCACAGCAATTCCTTTAGAAATAAAATGAAAGACAAAAGTATAGTATTATTGGCTTTGTCATACCCTTATCTAATTACTTTCTGAGAGCATATTTCCCCTTCTTTGTAATCTCCAGGAACTCAGAATCTTTTAAGGCTCTGCTGCAGTAAGCATATCACATAAGTAAATTGAGAATAGTTAAGCACCCCCTGCAAATATTGTTTCTGCTACAGACAAGAATTACTTTGGCTGCCAAGAGGTTCTACAAAAGGCTCTACAGAAGAGACAAATGATGGACAATATATAATTCACAGGAAGGACAGCACATGATCCCCTTGATGCAGATTACACAATCTTAGGAAGGCCTGATTCTTCCAACTCATTTATGCTCAAGGCTTCTTATTCAACAGCTCTTGGCAATTTATTTCTTACCAAGCAGAAAATTTACTTTTAACTTTCTGTTGCAAACTTTCTTTATTATTATAGTGAATGATCCCATACTGACTTTTTTTTTACTGCAAGCATCTGCATGCTGACAAGGTTCTCTGTTGTATGTTGAGATACTCTGAGCCAAGGCATGAAAGATGCTAAGTTCTACTTCCCTGCCTATTCCTGGTGCTGGCCTCAGGTGTGTGGGATGGACTGCCTCTGACAGCATGCAGGTTTACCTCATCCATGCCTACAGACTCCAATCATTCTGCACTTCCTAAAAGATCAGTGGGTGCTCAGGGTTTTACTACTCCATGACCTAATTTTAAAGTGTCTTCCTTGAACTTGACCAAAACTTCTCCTTTCTTTGTCTTCTGTAAGTTGCTCATTCTTCTGATATTCCTGATAATCCTGCCAATCTTAAGCAATGAAGTCAGAGTCTCCATAAACTCAATAGAACAATCAGTTGAAAGTGAAGGTTTCTAAAAGGCTTATGATTTAGATGATTCATGTATCTTCTTTTGGATAACCAAACAGTTTTCCAAGTCCTAAGAGAGTCATTATAGTAAAGGTGGAGAGTACTGAAAATATACAACCCTTACAATATATTCTCAAAATTTGTGCATATTTCTGGACAATATAATTCTTTTGCAAATGAAATTTTTTAACATAGAAGTTGGCTGTTCTGTTCTGTTCTAGGCACTTGAAGACCTAATGTTCTTCAGGCTGATTGAAGATCTACAGCTTGTACTAATTTAGTGGAATTTGCAGCTAATTGACACACATGAAGCTGTCAAGTCTGAAATCGTAGGCAGGTGCTAAAATAGTGACATATGTGCTGAGATGTAGGTACCAAGGACGGAGTGATCTCAAGCATCTACATGGTTTCCATTAAAACTTGCTGAAATTAAATGCTACATGAGAGATGTATAGTTAATTCAGTGTTTATAGATGTAATAATTAAAAAGCAAGCCTGCTATGTAATTATTGTGCTGGTAACTAAACATGACATCTAATAGAAGCTTTCAGTTTTAGCTCCGTGGTGGGCTGTGACAAGGTAAGAAAGTGACATCTAATGTTTCAATATTCATAATTTGTAACTCTATTGAATCCCCATTTGCTATTTGAAATAGTGGTGATATAAACCAGTCTGAAATCCTTGGGCCAGCCTAGCATCACGGGTATAAGATACACACCTATTTCTTTGAGTTTTAAAGTAAATGGAATGTATTTTATTGAGGAAATAAATGTCGCTGGAATGCAAAGGAGCTTGTGCTCTTAATTGCTTTAGAGGTACAGACACAGAAAACTGGGGATGCAAATGTCTAGGAAGCTAATGGCAGCAGATAAAAGAGGATAAATCTGAGGATCTGTAGCTGGAAATGATGGTAATTTCTGCTCTAGCCCCTTTTCTAATATGGCTCTAGCCCCTTTTCTAATATGGCAGTTTGTCAGCTGCTCCTGGCTACGTAGCACATTCAGGAGAAAGCTTTATGTCTTCATAATTTAGTCAGGAAAATGAGTGGTAGCACCACTGTTTTTCTGGTAAGGGAACTGCCAGTGCCAGGCAGCCTAGTTATCTGTTCCCACCTCTTTTGTGACAGTGTCCTGTGCTGTCTCCAGACCTGCAGTGCCCATCTGGTCTGGGCTGGTACTAAAAAAAGGGTGATGAAAGATTAAACTGACTGCACGTGCTGGTGCTTTTACACTACACTTAACAGAATCTTAACAGTGTTAATTCCTCTACTCAGTCTCTGAGATGCCAAATCTGTTTGCTTTGCTAAGGACAATATTTTGCCCAGCCAGACCTCTGGCTTCTGATTAAATTTGGAGTGGTGGGCTGCAGTTTGGGCTGAAATTATTATTTTGAAAGGTCCTATGATTTGCTTGCGGCCCGGGATGCATCCTGGGCTGCACCAGAAGCAGTGTGGCCAACAAGTGAAGAGAGGTGATCTTCCCCCTCTGCTGCACTCTCTTGAGACCCTACCTTGAGTCCTGCATGCAGCAGTTCTGGATTTCATGTTAGGTAATGCAAACAGTTCATCCTGCCAAGATAATTCCTGAACATACCAAAATGCATGAGGCTAGGAGTGAGTGGCACTCACTGATGTCACCTTTGCAGGAAGCATGCTAGGCATTGTTTATAATGGCCAGAACAAACTGGACCCAGTCTGTGGGGTCTGTTCTGGGAAAAATTAGGGCACAATGACCATTTCATAGTAGGACTACCTAGAAGGCTTATTTAAAACTTCCTTCAGCCAAAATGAGTTGTTAAAACCTGTCTGGAACATAACTTTGAAATCATGCTTTGCACCAGTTATTAAATGTTTAGTCAAATAGACCTTTTGTAATGCATGTGTTCTCTTTCTTCATGTTATTTCTCTTAATTATAATGAGTAATGGTTTCCAATGGATAGTTTAATGCAAATTACCTATTGAGTGTATTAAGGGAAAGATGGGAGCTAAAAATGAGGAAAATGGTGGGTGCATCGTGTGCTGATTCCTGTACAGCAGAAGTGAAAATCTGGAAATCTGTTTGAAGGTGTTGGTAGTTCTCCTTAGGACAGGAGATTTTGTTATTTGGAAACAGACTGGATGCAAAAAATACTTTATCTGATGGATCATGGAAAAACATGGGTAGTTTCAGAATCTGAATTGTTGAATGCATCAAGCATGGTTGATGTGGTGTATTTCTAGTTCTAATTTTTATAAGCTTGATGGACAGATTGAAAAATCTGGACTGGACAAGCAAAAATAAACACATGCATGATGAAAGATGTGTGAAAAAAAGGCTTTCTTTTTTTCTTTTTTAAATAAGTTCAGATACATTTAGGAGCCTAAAAGATAAGGTGCTAATGTATGTCTCAAACATGAATAGTTGGATGGTCGTGAAGCCAACCAAAGTTTGTTGGAAAGAACATACTGTGAAAAAAAACAGGATGATGCTGGAACTGGGACTGGTAATTCATTCATTGTCTCTCTCCCAGATAAAATTTTTCAGTTTTCGCAGACCCTTTTGCAGATCCTTTTGCCTTTTGTTTTTCCTTTTCAATGATGGGCATCTATGGATCTCGGGAGTTCTTTTCCTCTTAAGGATAGGATGTCACAATACTCAGAGGATGTTGCATGTACAATCACAAGATTTATAGGGATAGTTTGAGAGTACATGTACACAATGGCATATATGCATTTTTCATGGGGAAATTCATAATTTTCCTTTGAAAACATATGAAACTCTACAAGTCAGACATTTAAAAGTTAGAAATAGAAACCAGACAATGATATTCCTGTTCTAATAATTTTTTAAATAAACAATGTAATTATCAAGTGTTTCATGTTTTTCAGTTTGTTTTCAAAATGTATCATTTGATAAAATCTGTCTTCCACTAGAAGTCAGTACCTTTTCCTTTTTTTTTTGGGGTTTTTAGAATGGGGGTTCAGGGGGCAAGATGGAGGGATCTGGGCATGTCCTGCCTTTCTCCTTCTTCTTCTTGGCCTCCATCTTCTGCTGTGATGCTGGCACTTTTAGATTGGTTTAGAGTAGAAGCTCACTGTCTAACATGGGTGATAGGTATTGGAAAGTAATTGTAAACATTGTAAACTACATTGTACATGTAGTTTTTAGTATAAAGACATAATACCACTGCGGGGGCAGGCAGAGTGCCTCTGACTGTCCTGCTGAGAGGAGCTCAGCAGGACAGGAGAAAGAATTTTATAGACAAGATACAATAAACAACCTTGAGACCGAGAACTGAAGAGCTCAGACTCTTTCTTCAAGCACCGGGCTGGGAAAAGAGAGTTTTTAACATTTCTCGGGGTCACTCTGAGCAGCGAGAGACCCCAAGACAGCCTCTTTGTGCCTGGGTGACTGGCTGAGTGTCACTGCACCAGGGATGCTCTTACCAGTGGTTCTGTCCTGTAAAGCCTCATTTACTCAAATGTGACAACAAGCTGAATTCACCCTGTCTTATTCAAAACATACTCCAAGGAATGTCTGGTTTGAAGCAGCTGAATCAACCTGTGCCAACAGCCAGGGTTTGTTCCAGTCTGCAGGAGCAAACTGACATTCCCCAGCTGAAGATCTAACTACAAAGATGACTTAATGCTGCAAGTGTAGAACATGTATTTTCTTTTTCTATTTACCTATAATGTAAAAATATCCTCTGTAACTTGTGATTTTTGTTGTGAAGCTTTTCTTATAAACTACAAAGTTTTCCCCAAATTCCAGCTCAATTATAGTTCCCTAAGAGAGATTTTTGCCTGTAAATTTCTGAGTGGTGTCATCTACCATTATATTTGGTGTGTGGATCCCTTGTGCTTGTTTTACAGACACAAAGAATTTTTTTTTCACTTGTAATTGTGTTGCTTCCCCATGAGATATTTTGAAGAAGGTTTTTGTATAGATTTGCCTTCATGAGAAGGATAAGTTTAAAAGTTTTTTGGAAACTCCTCTCAGCCAAACCATACTGTTCACAAGGAGTACTGCCCAGGCTAAGAGGCAGGGTGAGGGTGACTCCTTGCCTTACTTTAGGAAATTGTTATATGGCTATGTGGCTACATTTATATGAATTCTAAGATTTTATGTAATGATTTATACTTAGCAAACTCTATAAGTTATGTCAAGCTTCCCAATCCAAACAGTTACTGGGTGCGTAGGGGATGCAATGTGTACTGTGATAACATTTTTCTTTTATCTCTACATGGCAAACAGGACCACAGGGATTCTTCTGATCAGTGAGATATGTGAGTGGAAATACAAATAATTAAAATGAAAATCTGGCTGGATTGCAAGATATAGGAAGAAGGAATTGCTTTTTTATTCATACTGCTGAGTAATGGCAGGATGCTTGATGGCCCCTTTGCTAAGAAAGCATGTTAGAAATTTCCATGATGATGTCTAATTATGAATAGGTAACTCACAGAAGTTACCTATTGAAGTTGTTTTTCTCTCTATTTCTATGATAAAGACATAACAGAGAGTCCATTATAGTTTATTTAAATCATCTTCTTACTAAGGGATTTTGGATTTGAAACCTTTTTTTTTTGTACCTGCTACAAACTGTAAATAGTTAATTAGCTTCTTCTACTAGTTTCCATAACAACTAAGTTTTTAATGCCTTTATGTGAGTCCTACACATATTTTTCTAAGTCACATCATCACATTGTCCCTTAACCAGCCACCCAATCTTGTGCCAGATTTCTTTGTGTTCTGATAAGTCTCAGGTCACTGTTCTTGAAGTCTTAACACCTGTGTATTATAGGTTGTGCCTATAACTGTGTATTATAGGTTGTGCCTAAAATTAGGCAATATGTCTCTTCTTTGTTTCAATGAGAGGCTAAATGATGAGAACACTTGGATGTGATCCAGCATGCCTGTTGTCCTCCCTGTGTCTCATTGTGTAGTGATGCACAGGGAATTGCTGCCTCAGGTGGTATCACCTCCACAGAAGGAAATCAAAGGCTAGAACTGACACCTGTCAAGTGCAGCACAGATTTTGCACCATGCTTTATGTGGACAGATAGTGATAGGAAAATGCTTATAAACAAAAAGAGGAGAGATTTAGATTCGATGTTAGGAAGAAATAATTTACTCAGAAGGTAGTAAGACCTTCTGAGTAAATTATATTTTACCTTCTGAGTAAATTATAAGTAAGAGGTTGCCCAGAGAAGTTGTGGATGCCCTGTCCCTGGAAGTGCTCAAGACAGATTGGATGGGGCTCTAGGTAACCTGTTCCAGAGGATGCCATGGTGGGAGGTTTAATGTGGATGATCTTTAGGGTCCATTCCAAGCCTAGTCATTCTCTGATTCAATGATTCTGTGATGATTGAACCAATCACACACTGATGTAAGGAAATGGGGTAGCAGACCTATCTGGCAGTGTGAAAGTCACATTCACTTATGAACAATTCTCCTTGTGTACATAGTTGATATGGCTTTTGTGAGTTAATGTAATTAAATAAACTGTTCATGTAAACATCAGCTGTTCTCAACAATAGTTTTTGGGGTAAAATGAACTCATAATTGGAAACAACCTTCCTGAGACAGAAGTAGATTTTTTTTCCTGGCATATTCATAGAATTCTAGTTGGTTATTGGGGCTTGAATTACAGAATTTTTGAATAGTTCAAATTATGCAAGATGAATCCTCTCCTTGCTCTAGAAACTGCATTGATGCAGTTCAAGAAGTTGACTGAGAGCTCCTTGAAAATATGTGGGCCAAGTGTCTTTTCATGGCAAGAATTAAAGGTATGTCAATCCCAAAGATAAATTGCAAGTCAGCTCCCTACTCAGATCATGTCCAGAGGAGGTCTGCAAAGCTGGTGCAGTAAGCCTTCTGTGAAAAGCAACAATTGATTATAAAGTGCATTTCTTATTAATGTGATTCTAAAGGGCCACAGACTGGTTTAAATTCCACTCTTGAATACTGGCCACAGACATTTGAGGAAAAAACCTGGAGATGTAGAGGAGATGCCTCTCTGCTGAGCAGTTGCTCTGCCCCCATGGCAGCCTCGAGGAGAAGCAGGCGGCTGCCCCAGCCAGCAAAGTGGAAGAGCCAGCTGGTGATCTGGACTTCTCCCTGTCCATGGTGCCAGTGCAAGTGATGGATTTTGTTACAGGTGTAAAATATCTGGGCCCAGTCCCACCCTTCTTGCACTGAAGTGATTGCATCATTATTGCCAATTACACTTTGCAGTTACTCATGGATTTTCATCTCATTGTTTTATGAACTGCAACTAATTAATCCTCTCATTCCTCTCAGCTCAACAGACGCTATTGAGAATTATCTGCATTTTTGTTTCAGATGAAGAACCACAGCAGAGATTTCAGGAGGCTTGTCAGTGTAATTAGAGGAGTCAAGGTGGTGGAAATTGGTCTCCCTTCACTTGCAATCTGGGCACAGCTCTGGCTATGCATCTGTTATTTGGAGGAGTCACACCGTAAAATTAATAGCTGTGAGATGAAATGAGGATGAGTCTTGTTGTCTTTTGTTTAATGTGTCTCAATTTCTGAAGAGGGTCAGGGCCAACCTATTCCATTGACAGAGAGACACTGGCAGACACTGTCTGCCAGTCAGTTGTTGAGATTTAGCTCAGAGAGAGTGGCAGAAGTCATCCTGAGTGCTGAAACATTTTCCTTTTCAGTTATTTTATTTCTCTGCTTCCTATCAGGCTTCATGCTGAGACAAGGCTGTTGCTGAATGCTGATTACCTGCTGCTCCAGGAAAATGATACTTTTTTCTACAGGCAATTTTTCCAGTTCTACATGCATGAACACAGACAGCTTCTCCATGGACTGTGATCACAGTCAGTGTATTCTCTGATGTACAGAGGTGTACAAAGAAATGGTTACACTGTTTTAAAATACTAAGTCCACAGCTTGAAAATACTTTTCATTCACTGTCCAACCCACGGTTCCCCCATTTCAAATAATCACATTTGTCTTTTAAACAGCTTTTTTTGTCTGGCCAGCCCTAAACAGTCTCAATACTTGGGGACGAGGTTCCTCCAGTGTGTCCTGGCTGCAATTCCAGTAGAGAGGCAGGGCCAGAGAGCTGAAGGACCCAAGTGCTGCCTGCTCAGCAGGTGAAATAAACAGCACTCCCAGCTAAACCCAATTTGACCAGCCCAATGAAACCAAATTACTAAACAAACCTTAAGGCAGAGTGATTTCTCAGGAGGTACACTATTAGGCCCTTCCTATTTTTCACTCTTGACCCTGCCCAGTTCAGCTGAAAGGGAGCTGATTTTGTTTTGCTTGTCTCAGCTATCAGCTGCTTTCTTAGACCATGACCAGAGAAGGTCAGCAAAGCTGGAGAAGGGTCTGGAGCACAAGTCTTATGAGGAGCAGCTGAAGGAGCTGGGATTGTCTAGCCTGGAGAAAAGGAGGCTTAGGGGAAACCTTATTGCTCTCAAAAATACCTGAAAGGATGCAGTAGTGAAGTGGGGGTTGATCTCTCAGAGAACAAGTTACAGGATGAGACAAAATGGCCTTAAGTTTCATAGGAGGGGATTAGATGGGGTATTATGAAATTTTTTTTCACTGAAAGAGTGATCAAGTACTGGAACAGGCTACCCAAATTAGTGAAGTCACCATCCCTAGAGGCATTCAAAAGATGTGCAGATGAGGTGTTTGGGGACACGGTATAGTGGTGGGCTTGGCAGTGCTGAGTTAATGGCTGGGCTCATTGATCTTAAAGCTCTTTTCTAACCAAACTGATTCCATGATTTTCTCTCTCATGCTCTCGCTGCACAGGTTTGCACTGGCAGGTTGGTCCAAATGCATTCATTGGTGCCAGCTTTCTGGTGTCAGAATTTGTTAGATCCAGCTGAAAAAGTTAAAACCAGAACTGAAATAAGGGAAAGACGTTCTTACTGCACAGACTGTACTGCCTGACACAGATGGACTCATTATAGCATATGTTACAAAACTGCAGTTTCCTTTTGTTGTAACATTGTGCATCTTTTAAATGTTTCCATAGTGAACAAAATTACCACCTCATTTTAAACAGCTGTGTAGGCTACTATGTATGAGGCTGGTGACAGCTGTTTAGAAAGGTGATGCAAAATGTAGAGCAGCTGAGTGCAGCTAAACTCCACCCACACTAAAAACTTCAACAAGACTGAAAAAAGGAAAACAATGTTAGTTGTGTACTCACAATTTACCTAGTCTTAAAAGGAAGAAAAACACGTTTTCCTCCAGGGAACCCTTTTGAAAATACAACTCACTATTCAGGGTTTGTTAGACATGTGAAGACAATGTATTTTTTTCAGCATGGATAGAGGATTTAAGACCTCCATTCTGTTTGGTGGTTGATATGTAAAAAGAAGGAATACATAAGATCTGCAAGGAGATCAACAGGAATTTTGTCTTGGCAAGGACAGCACACTTTGCCCTAGATGAGGATGAAATCTTTCTGCCCTCATGATCTGCTGCAAAAGCCAGATTCAGCCCTTCTTGCTTGACCATTTTCCTTTCCTTGTCCTCCTAAAGGAGGAGAGAAGAAAGACTAACAGCGTGAAAAGCGCAAAAGGAAATTGGTAATCCAATCCTTAAGAATTTTTTGAAAATACAATTTCATAAAAAGCTGTGTACATATTGTTGCCAAAAGAAGAAAACTCAATTTTTAAAATTTAAGGTTTTTCAGAAGTTAGGAGATTTTTCCTGTGATATTTTTTGCAGTTTTACAAAGAAATCTTGCATAAATGAACTCTGGAGATATATTCTTCTGTGGTTCTGTAAGCACAACCCATGAGCCTGATGCCAGAGAGGAGCTATGGTAACTCCATACATAGTATGGCCTGCATGATGCAGGGCTGAAAAATTCTCCAGTTATTTCTGCAGTGTGGGAGTGTGTTTGCACCAGGTGGGCTCTTTTTCTGAGTGGGGCAGCTGGAACCCAGCTGCTCTGAGAAGGCATTTTTTTTCATACATCAGTCTTTGGGAAAGCTGATGGGCTCCCTCTGCCACTGCAGGGTGCCCTGGGACTGATTAAAAAGAAAAGAACAGGTAAGAGGTGAAGCAAAGATTGTTAAAGGATTCAATTATTTTGTTCAATCTTCACAAGAATTTAAGACAATTGGATAATTTTAATTAAGTAGTTACAGAAGGGAGAGAAGTTCACAAGAGGCTAAAGAGCAGACTGAAGCATTTTTAGCTAATGGAGATCTGCTACAATTCCTTGGCAAAGCAATATTAAAAAACATTTTATAAGGGAATTTAAAGAAACAGCCAATGTAGTCTGTAAAACACCAGCATTTATCCCCTCTTGTGGCAATTTAATGGAGGACTGGGAAGGTCTTGGAAGACTGGAAAAGAATCAGCATTATGCATTTTTAAAAGGCAGATGGTCCATAATGTTCTATTTTTTTTTTAAGTTTTTTCCTGAACTTTGATAACTGAAAGGATTCTGCTCAAGTTATTAATTTTGATTTGTAAGATTATAAAATGGGTTTATTAAGAACAGAGCATAATAGTCTGAATTCCTGACAAGCTGTCTGGCCTGGTGAATTAGAAAAATGTGACTGATGAATCAAGACCTAAGTTAGTAGAATTTTTGGCAGTGTCTCTCAGGATATTCTCAAAAGAGGCATCCTTAAAAGCAGCAACACAAATGAAAAATGTGACCACCAAAACTAACTTATGAAAGAGTACAGCTTTCAAAGAGAAATAGTGAATTTTTAGGCAATCTAGGAAGGTATTTCAAATATGGAAAGACCTGTCAGAATATTTTGACCTTTTGAATATATCCAGGTTGTATAAGCATTACAGGCAACAAGATATTGGGAAAGCTATTGGCCCTGCACTGAGTTTGTGATTGCACTGAACTCTGAAAAAAAAAGTAAATTTATACCATGCCATCAGCAGGAGATATTCTTTCCTGGTTAAATTGCCTTATTATCTTTATGAAATATGTGCATTACAGTTATAAAATACCACAGTTGAATCCAGAGGCCACTGATTAATTTCTCTGGTAAAACTTGTACTTCCCTCCAGTCCTGCCCAAGAAAGAAACACAGATTCTTTCATATCCTCTAAAACTTAATGCATCCAAGGGTCAGTGCCCATGAATATAATTTCCAGTCCAGGACATTTGCATAACAATTAGTCTGAACTGAGTTTTGATCTAATTGCTTTTGGCTAATTATGCTTTTTCCTTATGGTTAATGATCCCTTATAGCATGGTTTTATAGCATGGACTGCTCATCAAATAAGGATCTTTTTCTCATGGGTTTTCTGTTGTGGTTTTTTTTTAATCCAATTGCTTTTAAATTTTTTTTTACATTATGAAAACAGCCTTTCTACCTCATTAGCATTCTGTTGGGCAGTTGGAAAAAGCTCATAGCTTGATCCTTAACATTAAAATGTAAAAGGATGTGGTGAGTTAGCCCTGCTTGGATGCCAGGTGCCCACCAAAGCCTTTCTATCACTCCCCTCCTCAGCTGGGCAGGGGAGAGAAAATATAATGAAAGGCTCATGGGAGGACATAAGGACAGGGAGAGATAACTCAGCAGTTACTGACACAGGACACAGACTTATCTTGGGGAAACTGACTTAATTTATTATCAATCAAATCCGAGTATGATAATGAGAAATAAAACCAAATCTTAAAACACCTTCCCACCATCCCTCCCTCCTTCCCAGGCTTAACTTCACTCTAGATATTTTTACCTCTCTTCCAGCAGCACAGGGGGAACAGGGAATGGGGGATAGAGTCCGTTCATCACACGCTGTCTCTGCCACTCCTCCCCCCCAGGGGGAGGAGTCCTCACCCTCTTCTGCTCCAGCTTGGGATTCCTCCCACGGGGCTCAGTTCTCTGTGAACTTCTACAGTGTGGATCCTTCCCACTGCAGTCCTTCAAGGGCTGCTGCAGTGCAGATCCCTTTCACAGGGTGCACTATTTCAGGAGCAGACTGCTCCAAGAGTGGATCCCTCATGGGGTCACAAGTCCTGACAGCAATCCTGCTCCAGCCTGGGCTCTTCTCTCCATGGATCCACAGGTCCTGCCAAGAGCCTGCTCCAGCATAGGTTTCCCATGGGATCACAGTCTCCACAGGGCATCCATCTGCTCTGGCATGGGTCTCTTCCATGGGCTGCAGGTGGATCTCTGCATCCCTGTGATCCTCCATGGGCTGTGCAGGGACACAGCTGCCTCACCATGATCTGCACCACGGGCTGCAGGGGAATCTCTCTCTGGTGTCTGGAGCAGCTCATCCCCCTTCTTCTGCACTGACCTTGGTGTCTGCAGAGCAGACACCACATATTCTCACATATTCTCACATATTCTCACTCTTTTCTCCAGCTGAAATTACACAGTTTATTTCCTCCTCTTCCTAACTCTCCTGTCTCCTAGGAGATACCATCTACCTGCTACCGCCACTGCTGGTCGGCTCAGTCTTTTCCAGCAGTGGGTTGGTTTTGGAGCCAGTTGGTGCTGGCAATGTTGGAAAAGGGAAAAGCTTCTAGCTGTGTCTCACAGTATCTACTCCCTCTCTTCCAAAACCTGTCCATACAAACCCAAAGCACAGGCCTGCAGATGGCTTATTCAAGAACAGAAACTCATACTGAAAATGAGATGTGGTGCAAGTGGGATGTTCATCACCCTTCATGACGGTTTTCCAGAATGCATTCCCAATCACTGTAATTCTAAGCAAAATAGAATTGCTCATATTTCCTGGAGCTGGGAACTAGAAAATGATGATGGCTTTAGGTCCAAGGCAGTTCATTGATTGGTTTACCTGGAAATAAAAGATCAGAAAGCTTTCAGCTTCAGCAGTTCATTACCCTGCCAAGTACATTGGCAGGAAAGAAGGTGAAGTACGATGTCTGGAAAATACTTTTTTGCTAGTAACCTGCCTGACTTCTAACCTTGAAGTTAATAAAAGTTTATAGTATTTCATAAGGTACTTTGATTTAAGAAATATACAACTGTAGAATATCTAATTGGAATTCCTCAAAACAGTGGCAACTGCCAAAGAACATAGAAAATATTTTCATCTCCATTTGATTTGTTGCACTATGCCTTTGTCTGAGACTTCAGATGCACAGAAGCTGGAGTGAATATTCAGTTCATCTTAAGGATCCATTACACTTTTCCAGGAGTGAGAAATTCTAGGAGTCAGAGTCTCCTGAAAGCATAGTTAGCAGACACAGTACACAGATACTTTTAAAATTCTAAAAATCAGGTGTAAAAGAAAGCCTTTCATGGGCAAGAGAATTATCAAACTAAATATGGGTGCATTATTTTCCTTTACCATGTCCCATGTACATTTTAGAGAATTTTTAAAAATGTGTGGCTGGGTCCTGCTTCCATACTAGAACTTTTAAAGTGAGAAGAACAGCATGGTCTACAGTGCCTGGTGTAAGGAAATAGGAGAGGTAAGTTCTATGGGGCAAAGCAGACTTTTTTATATGTGGTGCCCATGGATTAGCAAAGTCAACACATCATGACTGCTGAGGAGGAAAGGAGTTGTCCAGGTTGATTTAAGGCTATTTATTTTGTGAGAAAAGATAATTTACTAAGCTGTCTTGAAACGCTCCTACAGTGAGGTTGAGTGACTTAGCAGAAACACATTTGAGGAAAAAATGGCAGCTCATTGCCTGAATCTTTCCCAACTAATCAGAGTGCTTGCAAGTGAGCTGGAAGCTTGGCTAGAAAGGATTTTATTTTATTAATAGCAAGCTGAAAAAGACAAGAAAAGAGCAACCAACTCTCTTCCCCCTGCCTTTCAACTCAGATTTTTTGTGAGGCTGAAGGGTCAGAGCAAAGCCAGTTTGGCACAGTAAAATTTTCCAAACTTCATTTTTTCTGGTTTAGCTAATAGATTAAAAAGAATGGTGGTGTTTAGTGTCAAAACTTATTTTCCTCCTGTTTTGTCCTTTGTCTTTTTTTTTTCCCATCAGATTCCCTAAGTGATCAAAGAAAAAACCAGTCCCTACTAAACCACCCCTCAAGATCTATTCTATTTATTCTGCATAACAGACTCTGCATGTTAGCTCAGGCTAAAATAAAACCTTGATTATACATGTGGAATATTTGTCAAGCTTACACAAACTCACTTTTGCTTTAATGAATGGTACTTTTCAGTTTTAATGTGTGATTATTCTGTTATGGGACTAAACTTTGCATGGCCAGAGGCACCCAGTGATTTCAATCTTCACAATTTCCTCACAAACTTTATTCCCTTTTCTTATTAGATTTGAGGTAGCAATTTCCCAGACTGTCTTTCCTATGATTCTTTGAGGAGTGAGTTTTTATTTGTTGCCCCATAATAAATATATTCCTGATCTGAAATAACAGACCACTTTCCTTAATATCAACAAATGTCTATTTGTAAATCAGGTCAAATTACTTCCATCAGCTATATTTGTACAGCTCTTTCACTTCTCAATATTTCAATATAAAGTCTACAAAAACTGCCTCAATTTAAACATTCTTTAGTGGGTATTGGTAACATAATAGCTGGGCTACAATCTCAAACCCAAGAAGATATCAAAGCTAATTCATTAATAACCTGAAAATTACCTAGTCACAAGGACAAGCCTGCAGGAAGTTATCCATTCACAGGCAAGTGTTGTGATGGAGAACATGTGCTTGGGAGCAAGGGATGTACTCCGATTTTACTGCCACAGCATTTCTCATGCTGTGTGTCATACAGAAGGGCACTGAGTTCTCAGAGTTATAGCAAAACACTGCTCTCCCTCCATCACTTGTCAGTGTTGTCTGTCATTTATACTGAAGGCAAAGAAGGTCTTCTTAAAATTCTCTTTAAAACTTGAAATTACTCAAAAAAATTCAATGTAATTTTTAGGACAGAGCCTGCTGGGGAAGTGCTTGGCAGACATCAGTCTCTAATCAAGCATAAGGCTTCACAGAAACTCTGGAATGTGATTCCATAGTAATATGAAATAAACTGTCAATATTTGCAAAATGCAGTTCTTAGGACTGAAGTGTTCTGTAGCCCATAAACACAGTAACACATTTTGAGCAGATTAAAAAAGGAATAAAGATTTAAGTCTGAGGTTTGCCTCTGGAGGCAGGGACAATGACTAATATAACACCAATCTCTCTGAGGGTCTTGGGGGCTTCTCTAGGCTGCAGGAAATGAGAGAGGAGAGGAATGGTTGCAGGCATGTAAATGAGGTGTTGGTATCTGAAACAGGGTGGGGGTGTCCTCTCACCAAACAGGAATCCAACATCTCAGTAGTCTTTTGGATGTTCAGTGCATCAGAAAAGTGGGGCAATAAGGTGCTTTCCTTGTAGTACCAGTAGCAGAGCCTGTAGGTTCTGATGCACTGAGTGCTGTCAGCTTTCACTGTGCTGCTCTGAGATGCTGCTCTTCCTGTCTGGAGGAAATTCTGGTGAAAGTGTGGGGAAGGTGCACTGAAATTTGTTCCAGGAGGAAAGAAGTCAGTGGTTATGGTGAACACTCTTTCTGTCTCTGCAGAAGAAATAAATAAAATCCTTTTGTCTTAAATATTTGGCTGCATCTCTTAGTAATTACTAAAAATTTGATCCAATCTGGCTACTTTGCCTGGGGAATATTTAGGTAATAGTAGTTGCATTACTGTCCCAAGTGTTTCTTTCCTTCTAGTTTTACATGCAAATGGATGCCACTTTTGCAGACAACACTGTCAGGAAGAGGACAACCATTGAAGAATGGCTATTTACTATTTTGGGGCAGTGAACCTGAGAAAATTTCATATCTGCAGGTGTGGTTCATCTGCCTGAAGCCTGAGGTGTGAGCAGTCAGAAGTGAACTCCAGCTGACTACTGCATGCACTGTTCTGCTGAAAGAGGATGGCAACCAGCATGCCAACTTTACAAAGTGATGTTTTCTCAAAGAAATCTGGGCAGTGAAACCCTGAGCCCAGCTCAGGTGCAATAGTGTGGTAATGATACAATAAATAGGAAAATAATATAGAAACCCCAGAGCTGGGAAAGATAAGATTTTTTGCATGTATGCATAGATGTATTTCTGAGAAATAAAATTCTTATGGGTGTTCAGATACCTGAAAGCATGATGGAAATACTTTTGGACTTGTATTCACTATTGGCTCTATGCATTTACATTTGAAATTATCAAGTCAGATTTTAACTCCAGCATTTTTACAGTAAAATTAACTTACTGATTCAGATCACCAAGGAGGAGAAGGGAAAGGATCAGTGAGAGAAGGTTCACAGGATGGAGGTGCTGCTTGGTCCACACCTTCATGTGAAGTGATTTTGATGATCTGCAGTTAAAGAGTGGATGAAGCATTTGAGTATTTGTGACTATTATGTGACACTAGGTGTGACACAGCTGCTTCATGGTTTTGTCACTGTATTATACAAGGAAGACAATTCTTAAGATGTGTTGGTGTTAATGATCATGCCTTCCAGAATTAACACACTGTGACTAAGCCAACCAAACTCCTAGAGCAAGCACCCATGCATGTAATGACTTCCTGTGCTGTCACTCATCCTGAAACACCGAGTCTATCCCACCATCATTCAAGTGGAAGCTGGCAGAGATGATGGGCTGAGATGCTCTCTTTATACTTGCAGAGACAAAACTGCAGTCTTTGTTTCAGCTATAGCTGAGAGAATGACCTAATAGGGATTTGCTGCCAACCAAAAGTGCTAATATGTGCCCAAGCACACTTCAGGCAGGTTGAGTTGGTCCTGTCAGAGTGCCCCAGTGTTGCTGCTGTAGTTACACAGAGCTCTTCCTGGCCTACACTTGACCAACAGAAAATCTTGTAAGATTTTCTATTTTCTCTGAGAGGTGCTGTGCTATCTTAGGCAGCAAACTGCCTGGCACATCCATCAAATATATCCATAGTGACTGATTCAGAAAGAGGCAGGTGAAGAAACTGTGCTGCCTTACTTTGTTTTACTACATGAAACTCAGATCAGAAAAATAATAGTGAGTATTTTTCCTCACCAGTGCATGCTCTCTTCCACAGTTTCGTGGAAAATGTTAGCTACAAAAGACAACAGTCTAGTGCATCTTCCTACCTCCATTCCTCAGAATTTGATTCCACCTTGAATACCACAAAAGTTTTAGAAAACTAACAAGTCTGACGTTCCCAAAACTCTGTCAAGAATACGAGAGCACAGCAGGGAAGTATTTCCACTGAGCAAAGTAATTTGACATAAAATGTGTGATCAGAATCATACCTAGCACCTCCAATACCCAGAAAATCCTCCAGATGTGATTAAAGATGTGACAGAAAAATCAAGAGACGCAATTTGTTGCTACTGAAGTTTTAAGATTAGATGGAATCTAATTAGTCTGTCATTAAATAAAAGGTGATGAATGACATATTCTGCCTAGCTGTTGTGTTAGAAACAATTATAAGTTGGGAAGGACACTTTCAGCTTTGTCCTGCAGCAGTTATAACCTTTTTTGTTATCAATAACAGTACCTAATTCATCTCTTTGGTAACCATAACTTGTTTTGCAATGGTGTCAGGTGCTTTTGGCACATCTGTTTCAATATTTTATAATGTGTTGAACTCTCTCTTCAAGGAATTTGAATTCTTATATTTTGTTCTCAGTTACAGCAATGTCTTTTTAGAATATACAGTAATTGCAAGGTGTTTGACAAGGGATGAACCTTTTGTTCTGTGCTCTCTTGGTCTTCACTTAAGATGGGGGGATCCAACTGCTACAGGAATACAGATCCGTGATAATAATGGATTCTTTGTCCTCTCCGGTGTCACGAAGATTCATGGCAGATCCTTTTAAACTGAAGCTGTGTTACTGGAGTTGAGTGTCTGGGCTCAGTTCCAGCAGCTTAGACTCTAACTCCCTGCTCATGCTGCTCAGCAGATAAAGCTGGTTATTACTGTGCTCTGTTCTAGTGACTGCCACCAGATTAAATACTCGGGAGAAGCTCAGTAGCATCCTTACAGCTTTGCCTGAGACCTGAGAGGCTGCAGGCTGCTCTAAACCTGCTCTGCCTGCAGACTGCACCACGAGCAGCTCTAAGCTGTAATGCCACTGCTTGTGACACCCCGGTGCTGAGCTTGAGCTGCTAACTCCAGGCAAGGTTTATGATCTCAAGATGTGCTGTGCTATGCTATCACCACAGGGTTGCTCATCCTAGAAAAAAGAAGGTTAAGGAAGGCAGCCATCACTGCTCTAGGGAGGGATTTGAGGGAAGACAAGCTCCTCTTGAAAGTGTACACTGAAAGGACAAAGATCAATGAGCACACATTGCAGCAAGGAACAAGAGTAATTTCTGGTGGACCTAAGGAAAAAAATTACTCACTCTGAAAGAGGCTCAGCACTGACAGAGGTTGAGCAGAAGGTCCCTGGAATCTCTGCCTTTAAACATTAAACGCTGGATGGGATGAGGTGTGAGCTCACAATCTGCTCACACCTTAGAAATTGGTCCTGTTTGAAAGAAGATTGGGCCCTAGGACCTCAGAGGGGCCTTCCAGTCTAAAGAGTTCAGTGGAAAGGGGGCATATCCTACATGAGTCTTCTTCCTTCTCCTTCTGGCAAACAGATTTCTATGTAAAAATACCTTTTCCAGTACAGCAGGATTTAATTTAGAGATTGTTTTGTAATGGTAACTTCTTGTCTGTTGTTACAGTATGAATGCAAAATACCATTGTAATCCTCAGGAAAACAAATTTGTGAGGAAAAATGTTCTTGACCCTCCTGTCATGCCACAGAATTTCCGCTGAACCGCAAAATAGTCTGTCTTTGGTTGCCACATAACCTGAGCAGACAGAGGCATGTCCAGCCCTCTGGCTCCTCCACTTCAAGCTAGAGTTGTAGCACAGACAGTATATTGTAGAGCTCAGCCCACTCTTCCAGCGTACCAATGTACACATCCTGGCCTCCTGCTCTGGCTTGGGAGCAGAGGAAGTATCCACACACAGGAAGAACACTATCATTCTTCCATCTGTATTTCATAAACCTGTGAAGATCTCAAATTCCCTCTTCACACTCAAGATACACATCGACATCAAGTCAGAGCAGGAAGGCACTTCTAACTTCACTTCAGCCATCACCTCAATTCTTGTGTGATGGTGCTTCCCCACTCTCCCCCTCCCCTTTGCTGACTGCACTGGGATCTAGAATTAACCAGAGAAAAACCAGAGAGCCTAATTGAGGCAAAAAGCACCAGGACTGCAGGGAGTCGCTCTATTCCCTTGCCAAAGGGTAGAGTTCTTTGGCGCAACTCAGATGCAACTCCTGACCCAAGTACCATGGTATTGACAGTGTTCAGGAGAAGATACTTTGAAAAAAAACATGGCAAGGCATATCTATATATCTCTATCTCTAGATCCATCTATCTATCTATCTATCCATCCATCCATCCATCCATCCATCCATCCATCCATCCATCCATCCATCCACACACACTTCTGCTTTTTTAGTCTGTTTCCATTTCTCTGTCTCTAAGGCACTTTGTAAGACAGAGGATTATATCATACATTTATATCAAACTTTCACAGCTCTTGATGGACTCTTCTTCCATGAATTTGTCCAGTCCCTCTGGGACACTGCATCAGCAGAAGCAACATGTTGTAGTAGGGAATCCTGTATGAAAACATAATTTTCTTTGTTTGTTTCAAACAAACACACTTTTGTCTGTTACCTAATAAAATAAGCTCCTGTGATGAACTCATGTTTCAAAGAATTGACTTAGTTGCAAACCACCTTCTGTGTCTCCCCTGCAGGGAGAGGTTTTGGTTTTCCTGAATGGAAATGGACTTATTTAGGAAGAACAGCCCTAAGCTCCTTATTGAAATGCAAAAAAACACAAAATATTTTTAGGGCTCCTAATCAGCTGTTCAATGGCAGAGTATATGCAATGTATTTTCTTAACATGCTAAGATTTTTCACTGTTTCTTGTTAGTCCACAGTGGTTTCTGGGATGAGTAGGACAATTATGACAGTCCCAAAACACTTATACACATGAGAAATACTTGAATCCAGCAGTGACTGACTGATAGTCTTAACTGAATTTCCATTGACAGAAGGTGGTATAAATTCTTTATACTTTCCATCCTTTCAACAAAAGAGGCACCAAAATTCAGTTGGTTCTTTTCATTTTGATTCTGTCTAGCTCAAGAATGACTGTCTTCTAGGAAAAGTGCCAGAGAAATAATTCAATTTTTTTTCCAACTTTCATGTCACAGTAGGAAAAAAATGACTGGGGAAAAGATCCTGTACATATCCTCTTATCCAAGAAGTGCAGTTCTTGGTTCTCCAGAGCTGAATACCTACTCTAACAGACTGAAATTACTACCATAACTCTTTAAAAAATTCCACTGAGCTTTTCATGGGATCATGAAACAAATACTTGTTTTCTTGTCTCTGCCTCCTTGTAGGGCTGCAATTCATTAATGAATCAAGGGCCAATATGGATCTACTTCCTTGCCAAAGGGTAAGTCCTTCAGTGTAACTCAGATGAAACTCCTGACCTAAGTGCCATGTTATTGACAGTGAATGTGGAGACAACTTATGGCTGGCTATTATGAGAACAAGGCTTGTACACACTGTTTTCCTTCTGACTTTCAAGCTTAATAAGAATGCTCACATTATAACTCATCTCAGTGAAGTAATTATGTGTAATTGCATAATTACCCGTTACAGCTGTTTGACTTACTGGCACTTAAATTAATTAAACTAATGTGATGCACAGCCACAAGTTAATTTAAAACAAGGAAACCTTAGAATGATCCCCCTTGAGGGTGTCTATGCAGGCATTGATACTGTGGTTGAACAAAAAGTGAAATGTGGATCCTACATATTTTCTCTTACCTAGAGCTCCTACACAGTTTACTTTTAACTGGTGATGGGACATGGAATTAAATTATAAACTCTGTAATAATCCTAAACAAAACAAAATACAAGGCTCTGAAATGAAAATAATCTCTTGCTCAAGAATACTTGCCATGCTCCAAGTAGTAGGAAATAAAAGTTCTTGCAGGCAAATAATCATACATTTGTTTATGATAAATATTTCTCAGTGGTGGCCAAAGCTAAACTTGGATTTAGCTCAGTACCTGCTGGTATATTTTATTTTCTTCTAGTTTAAAATTCAGTGTTTGAGTCTTGTGCTCAGTCAACTATTCTGATATGCAAATGACTTTAATGGATTGACTTTTTCGTCCTACAGTGAACTCCCAAATAATATGAAAAGGCATAAGATTCAGAATATGAACTTCAATAAAGAAAACTGAAGGATTAACATAATAAATAGCAAACAGAATTCTGTCTTTAAATCTATAGGTTTGGGGACATTCATAATCCCACAATTACTTTACTGTAAAGAATGTGCTACTTAATTTTGACTCAGAAAAGCACTATTTATGTACTTACTGTCTTTATTTGAAATTTGGTCCATCAATTTCTTCAAAAAAAATGTCAAAATCCACTCTTGCTGCAACATATGAACAAAGCCTTCATTCTGTTTCCCCCAGTCTTTGCATGCCATTGAACTTTATTGCTATAAATAGAGGGTCTGGTTATTGTGATGTGTTTCACTTGTAATAGGGGAAAGCAGAAAAGTTCATGTCTGCTCTGTGTTCTGAAAATCTGAAAGCAGCTCCTGTAGTGAGCAATGTTGGAAGCCTAAATACTTTTCCATGAAGGAGAAAGTTTTCTGAGTTCCTACAGACTTCTGCCTCCAGAAGCTGAGCCTGGGGTGTGTTGGCACTTCATACATTGAGGAAACAGCTTGCCTGGGTAGAAGACTCTCCTTTTTAGAAAACTGGAAGAGAAACAGAAGCACTTGACTTCCTCAGGGGAGAAACTCTATGACCTCTGGCAATGTTTTCCACTCTTGACAAGCAGCAGCTCAAACAGTTCACTTAGAAAGTAGGAAAAGACAGAGATGTCCTTGAGACTGAAGCTGCTTGTGCAAATTGAGAGTTGCTTGGAGAAGATGCCAGCCACAAAAAAAAAGAGGCACCTACTATTTTATTATGTCTTATTTCATATTAATTTTAATTACATCATATTATCACATTAATGGTTTTTTATAACTGAAAACATCTTTTCATGGAATTAACTGATAACCACAAGAGGGTCCATTAATCTAATAAGGTTGTACAGTGTGTAATACTACATGCAGTGCTTTTCTCCCAATTTACCTATTCTCCCCATTTTCTTTCACTCTCCTGAGGGAGTAATTTGAGGCATTCTGCTACACTTCTGTGCCTCAGATGATGATGAGGTTTTAATGTTTCTTTTGGTGACACAAACCAGCTGTTTTAATAGAGCACTTCATTCTGCTGTTCAACGCCGAGACATTGTAGGGTACCTGTCAATGTCTTTTGTCAGTTACCTGGCCAATGGTAGAAATTTTAGAAATAGAAAGGAAATTTTTTATTAGCTATGTGCTCATAGTGAAATTTGAGGGTGTTTTTCAGTGTGTTTGAAAAATTTACAGAAATAGTTCTGAAAGCATCACAATTTAAGGCTGTTAAGATAGCAAAATGAGGCAGGACCCCTGACCTCTGAAAAAGAGATCATTGGCAAATGAGAATAGAAAAATCCTTCTACATTGTGTAGCAAAAGAAACTGGAGGAACAGAAATAAGTGTTTCAATGAAGCTGGATGAGTGCATTTTTTTATGATGAGGCATTTAGATATTGCATGTGCTGTGTAAGAGTTGCTCCATTAACTCATCTCTCTGATGATAATTTATATATATATATATATTTGTTACACTGAGTTTCCACCAACTGTTTGGTAAGTTAACCAGAAATTTAACTTTTACTTACCAGTAACATAGAGGCTCCTGTTGCACTGTGCGGAGAAGATTGTTCTAGTTTAGTGCATGAAAATAAAAACAACCAAACCACCTAGAGATCAGTATTTTTCTTCTCACATCCAGGTTTTCCCATTGTCAAAATAATTGAATTGACTACAGATGTCTCTGTAAAATTTTAAAATTTGTAAATAAACTACTATGCATGCCTGGATTCAAATATCTTGAAGATGGATAACATCATAAAGGTTTTTTTCAAAAAAAATGTTACAGCTGGGACTCAGTGAGATGCGTATCAATGGCACCTCCTACTTGAAGTATTTCTGCAGAAATAAAAAAAATCTCAAACAAAACTGGTGGTATGACACATCAAATATATTTTATATCTTTTTTTTTATAACAGTGCTGACTTTTTCAACTCATGAAAGATAGGTGTGAAGTCTTTCAATAGAAAACTAGTAAAATTGATACTCTGAGAAAATGTAATGATCAACTTTAAAGAAATGTACACAATTTTGACTATGTTACAACTTTTTGGTTTTTCATTTGGTCTTTATAAATTAGTCAGCTTTTGTTAGACCCCCTCATAATGAACACATGGGAGGCTGTTCATGTGTTTTTAAAATCAAATATGTGAGCCTCCAGATACAGAACCTAAACTGTTTGGCTTCTTTGCACTGGATGACTGCTGTCATACCGACTGAGCTCACCCCAGTTTATGGTATATGTGGGCTATTAGAGATACTTGAATGCCTTCTAGTCTAGCTTAGAAAGTGGAGTATCTATATTAACCCTTTGTGGCCTGCTGGGTCCTGTTATGTGATTGCTGGGGCATCTAACCACAGCAATAGTACCTTGCAGTAAGGACTGCACAGGTCCACTCTGGACTGCACTGCACTGCTCTGTGTGTTCTCATAGCTGAAGGCTGGATCTGTGAATCAGCTGACAAAGACTATCTTAAAATTCTCCCCAAGAGCATGATTTTGGCTGCTTCCATGCTGGGAACTTGTCTCTAACTAGAGCTTGAAGAGCCTCCTTCTTTTGTGCAGATGAGCTCTTTATCTTGATACTGAGCAGACAGCTCAGAAAGTTCACAAAGGGAATCATGGTCTTGTTCTTCTCATCCATGATAGAACACAGGAAAGAACTACTTTAAACACAGAAACTGCTTGAGGATAAAAGAAGAGCTGCACACAAAGGATGAAAGAGTTTCTTTGGTCAAAGGATTTATTTTTTTGCAAAGCTTCTCCTACACATACAAGGTGCCAGCCTGCTTCGGTACTGATAACAGTGGTGCACGTTATTGCTTGAATATGTGACCATCATAAGTGTGGGAGAAAAACTTCCATCAACTTTGAGAAATTAGCTCTTCTGAAACAGCCCAGTGCTTGCTTCACCCTGTTACCAGCATGGATTCACCTCAGCTTGACCACACATGACGCAGTTGCTGCTCCCTTGGCCAGCCTCCAGTCTCACCTTTAATCCAGGGAATTTTACCTGCGTGCACTTTCTGCATTAGGAAGACCTTAGTAAATGTCAAAAGATAGAACACATTGAAGAGTCCCAATTGCATATATTTGTCCAAAATTATCACCCTCTTGCTGTGTGGTTATTGCAAGCTAATTCATGCTAATTCATAAAAATTAATGTTCTGGGAAAATACTGGCACCCTAAACCACTGGGCTTTTTTTGCAAAGCTCTCACAGCAGTTTTTTTTTTACAAAGCTCTCACAGCAGGTTTTGCATCAGGAATTTCCAGAGCTGACACACCTACTCTTTATAGCTCCTCTTTTAACACATTCTTGATAAAGAAACCCTTTTCTTGGAGATGTCAGAGATTGATAGGTTGTTACAGTACTCCAGTGCTGCTCAAGAAGCTAAAAACAGAAGATGGATCACCTCTATTGGAAACCCATGGAGGTAACAAGCAGTCAAATATGCTGAAATTGAACTTGGAATATCTTAAAGCCAAGACCAAATGTGTTAGCATCATTAAAATATTTCCTTACACAAATGCTATTGGCAGAGCATCTGCAAATCTAATGCAAACTTCTCTGTAAATATTCAGGGCTGGATTTTTAAAACTTGAGCTTGCTAAAAATTTTTGTGAGTTGTGGGGATAGCAATGGCAAAACAATACAAATAGGATATCAAGCCCTGCTACTTACACTGGTTTTAATAGCGATCCTGCAGTTCAACTCCTGATATGATTACAAAATATTTTTGCACAGTTGTCTCATGATTTTGACTATTGCAGTGCATTTTCCAGACTGCTAGGCAAAGGCCAGTACATTTTAAGTTATAGCTGCTCCTTTACATGTAGTTAAGTTTTAACAATGCACGCTGGAATTAATTACCATCAAAGCATCAATTTATTTACATTAAAGCCCTTATTAACAATGCATTCCTATATAAACTAGGAATTTCCTTCTTGCCATTAAATTTCATGTTACTGGTATCCTTTTATATTTTTCCTTAAATGATGCAGAACAAATGGTCTTAATGGAACTAAAGGCAGCCATTGAATTTAGCTGTATATACTAAGAATGTATATTTTGTACCAATCTGTAACCCTCTATAGTTTGACAAACACAGAAATCTTTTTTTCTTGAGAAAATGCAAACAACTGGCTTTTTAAAGGCCCCTTATATGACTTTCTTCAGGTGACAGATTTATACCTTAAAGCACTTCATTATTCATATGACGTTTAAGCATAAGAACCATTCTATCGAAGTAATTACGTAAATTAGCACTTGCTCAAATGTTTGTCTGAATGTAATTTTAATTAGGAGAGCATTGCATACAGGAGATAGGTGACAGACACAGTTTGCCTTGCACCAGCCTCTCATTTTTTCCTCATCTCTGCACCTAAGGGTTGTGCTTTGTGTTGGTCTATGGATGTTTGAAATATCTGACATTGCCTGTGTGTACTAGGTGCCAACACATGGGAAGTGAGGTTGCTCTCCTGGATGGCATCAATTCTATGGGATAGGGAGATGATGTGAATGAGCCTACTTTTTCTTTTTCATGTGTGAAACTCCTTAAGTTTACAAATTCCCTGAAAACAAAATACTGGTATGGGTTCCAGAGTAAATTTCTTTTACAGTTGTCAGCTTTAAGTTTTACATGTACCTGAATTTTCAGAATAATATTCTGGTCTCCTTAGAAATCATAGGAGATAGGCTAATGGGTTCAAAAGGGCAAGGATCTCACCTGTACTATTCCTGTTCAAATAGAAATTCTTCTGTGCTTAAATATTTAATATCTTGAAAATAGGTTTCAGTAATTGCACATTAAAATTAAATTTACTCTAACATTTTTCTCCCTGTAGAAGAAGTTAATTTAAAGAATAATAAAAATGTGAGTTTCCACTTTTTTATACATAATTTTATATCAGTGGGAATATTAAAAATAGCTTTTCTCATATTTGTAGCTGTCCTGTGAGCATGTGCTCTTCATGACAATCTATAGTAGTTATGGATATTTGTGGATACATTTTATCTCTGAGATCCTACTCCTGAACTTTTAATGTATTACCAAAAATACTTTTCCCCTTAAATTTGCCTTCAAGCTCCAGTTGTCATGTGTGCCTATTGGCAAGCATTTCTTTTGTTATGCCCACCAACTGTAACAGGCTTATTTGTGGATTAGCTGTGTCTCAGCTGTAAAATTAATTCAGGAGCACAGCCTGCTGTTCCAAACGAAGCCGTAACAGAAGGAAATGCTGTTTCCACGGGTTTGTCTCTTAAAGATTTGTATAATTGGCTAATGTTGTTTTGTCTTTTTGTTTTTTGGAGACAATTAATCAATACTTTGTCATGTGTAACTTTTATTTTCTATTTTCAGTACATTGCAACATACAAACAGCAAAGTCAGATGATCGTGTCCTCTAGTATGCAAGGCACCAGAGAGCCCTAATTAACTGATCTTATTGTATAGCAGATTTAGCAATTAATTTTGAGTCACACACCCATGAACCGAAGACTTCAGTTTTCAGCTTTCTGGATTTTTAAAAATTTAAATCAGTTTTTGCAGAATAAATGTGTGGTTTTTTGCCACTCTCAGTAGAACAGGAGGCAGATGGCTCAGTGCATAAAGCCCTGCTCTTGCACTCAGGTGCTGTGGGCTCTGTTCTTTGGCCAGCGTTGCTGCCTGAATGTGTGAAGACACCACAAGGTGTAGGGAGAGAATTGAGACTTCTTTATGGATGCTTTCTTTATGCACCAGATACATTTTCCTGGACACACTGAGCCTGTCCTCAGGTATTGCTCTTAGCTGGGAAAAAACCTCCCAGCCAAAAGCAGTGAGGAGCCTTTCAGCTGTAACAAGCTGTGTAGGCAGGCACCCAGAGCCAATTTCAGAGCAAAACCCAAGAGATCAGTCTGAAGTACTTTGGACTTGCAAAATTGAACAATTTGGTGCTCTGTGGACACTACCAAGCTGAAGCAACACAACCTAGTGACAGAGTGCAAATGCTTTCCTCCAGCTGAAGCAGTGGAAAGCCAAGCTTTGAACACAAACAGGACTGACTGTTGCCAGAGCCAAATCAGTGCAGAATTAAAGCAGCTCAAGGCTTTAAATGGCTAAAGATTATCACTGGGTAAATTGTTCCACTCCTTTTCCTTCTACCAGTGCCCAAGCTAGTTCCTCATGCAAGTTTTTAGGAAAATAGAGGGCAAATGCTTTGCAAAGGAATGTAGCTGGGCTGTGAAGGCTCTTTCTATCTATTCATTATGACAGGGAGCATTTTTACACCCACAAAAAGCAGAATAGATGGTACTTGCCTTTAGAGGCACTTCCCCAATTATTAAATAAGTTTTCCTCCTCTGCCTAGCTAAGAAATGCTGCATTTTTTCTTCTGGTTCTTCCTCCATTTATCATATAGCTTGTACTAGGGCAGAAGGCAGGCGGCAGCACACTCCTGGAGTGAACCTCATCATCCAACCACTTTTTTGTTGTGATGTGAAGGTCCTTTTAGTACACTGGGTCTTTGTCTTAAACCCAAAAGCTACAATTCTTGGAAAAGTTGTTCTCACTTTTGACCAATCCAGCCTGATTACCTTTATGTCTGCATAGCCTTGCTCAGTAATCTCCATTAAGAATAGTCCACATTGCTTTTCCTTGCTATTCTGTGAAAAGAAAAAAGCACTGAGTAGCTATTCCATGCCTTCTTTAACTGAGTTGCTGCAAATAATCATGTGAAAGAAAGCAAGTGGACCTATAGATTGCCCTCCAGAACTAGCTCAAATAAAATAGAGAACTGAAGAAAGGTACAGGGAAAGAAGGGAATGTCTAATGTATGTGTAGTGGGGCATTTCCACCTGATGAAGTGTGGGGGATGGACCTTAATTATGTGGAGGGACAAGGGATACTCAAAGCTCTTCATGCTTCCTGAGGCAGGAATTGAGGGAGGAAACAGAGTGGAGTGGAGGAAGGAAGATAAGAGGGACTTCCAGGAGGACACAAAGGAGTGGACTGAACTGCAGTGCTTAGTTTATTATAAAAGGAAAAAAAGGCGAATGGCTGTCCAGGTGATAATTAATGGAAGCTAGCAACTTCATGAAGAAATTTTCATGCTAAAGCCAAAGTATGAGCTAAACTTCCTCCCAGTTGCTATTTTGTGCCATCTTGCAATTTCCTCTTAGCATTTTTTTCAGTCTCCTCATGTTCAGCCAGGCTATATTTAACACTGTGAGTTAATAAAATGAAGACATACTCTTAGTCTAGTTCAGATTCCTGATACTCAAGTAAACCCCAGTCCCTAGGACTGCAACAATTGTATAGTGATCATTGACAACAGGGCTCAAGGTAATTCAAAAACAGCACAGGGTTCTCCGAGGTGAGTTGTTAGAACCAGGCATCTTTTCAGCTGCTCATTAAGTATAAGTAAAAATAATTTTGGCAAGTAAACATGTAGCTCAAGAGACTTGACTGGATCTCACTTGCACAGGAGGAAAAGTCCTAAAGCTTTCACACAAATGCATTCACACACACTTCATGTAAGATAAACCAAGGACAACTGATTTATACTCTGTAGTCTCCCTCAGGCCCTGACCCAAACCTTTAAACCACGTCACAAAAACAAAAGCTTCACTTTATCTGACTAGCATTGACAAAATGGGAAACTTTTGCCTATGATAAAGGCTTGAATTTCTGTTCTCAGTATGAGGACTCTGGTGGCATGGCTATGTCTGCCAGGAGAGGAGAGAAATGCTTCTTCTCTCTACGGTGCTCAGACTGGGAAGTGTTGGACTAAACCCCAGGCTTCTGTCATCTGGCCCTTAAAATCATGTCACTGTCTTTGCACATTGCACAGTACAAGGTGTAGCTGCTTGCAGATCTTCAAGAGATAGAAGAGCTAAATAGGTGAAAAATCTTTCTTTTTCTACAAATATTGCATCTTCCCAACACAACTGTGTGAGTACAGCTAAATCACAAGCATCTCAGTAACAGGGATGTAAAATGGTTCAAATCAGAGAAATCTGAACATGTTGAAGGATTTCATGTATATGTCAGAATTTTATTTGTGGCCTTAGTTTTGACTATATGTAGGTGGAAAGAAAAATGCATTTTTTAGGCTTCTACGTTTATTATTATTTATTAGATCCAACCCTGAATTGCACTATAACAGAGTTCCTCTTCCACAAAAAAATAAAGCCTTTTCTCAGACAATCTGTCATGATTATTTCTTGAAATAATTATTATCTCTATAGTTATGGGTTTTGTAAATTCACTATGCAGCATTTCTGACACACATTCTATAAATTGCTAAGATTGAAGTGTCCAGGGCATAACGATTTTCTGCCAACATTAAATTGACAAAGGGCAACAAATAAAAATGTAAAACTACACAACAATTCTGCAATCTGTCATTGCAAAAACAGGCAATCCATCTCTTTTATTCCTGTTTAACTTCTGATAATTGCTGCTAAGGAGATAATTTAATCCCAGGATTTTTTTTTTCAGTGAGATTATGGAAGGTACATCAAAGAGAAGCTATAACTTTAAAGAGTAATTTAAGACAGGTTGGATGACTTCAAACTGCATTAGGAAGAATCATTCACATTAGGACAAAGGCTCTGTGTTTCCTCATTAAAGACTGGGAAACAAAAGGATTTCTCTGTATCTGAAGAACTCATTTTACTTTTTTGCAGTTCTTGCATTCAGACTTTCTGTTCTTCTGTCCTCTTTGCAAACAGCATGAGAAATACTTTTAGGTAACAGAATCTCATTTTTATAACTCTTCCAGTTACAACCCTTAAATATTTCAGCAGAGCAGCTAAGACAACTTCATGCAGAACTGGGCATGGTCTATTCCTGGCCAGTCTATTTTCTGCATATGCAACAAAAATCATAATGTGGGTTTTAAGGTCAACCCCAGCTCCCCCTTTGACCTGCTCGAAGAACTGTTCCAGAAGGTACAGAGACACCCTCTTCCAGAAGGACTGAGTCACACTTCAAGAAGTAAAAATTAAGAATGTGTCTCCCAGAGGCTCAGCAGGATTAACATTACTGCCATGCTGTTTTAGAAACTGAAGCTCTTACCCCACAGCCATCGAAGGAAATCCACAGAAATGAAGATAAAAGCAAACATCATACTCCATTTTTCAATCACTTGGATTAACTTTTAACACTGTGCAGGTAGTCTGGGAGAACTCTGTGTCCAACAATATTTTAAGTAGAAATTATTGAAATGAAGAATTAGCTGCATGCATGAATTGCATTGCACCTCTCTAGTTTAAAGCAAATCTACTGGTAATATCTACCAGTTAGCTGCTCCCAAAGGTAAATTTGTGCTTATTTCTATTACAAAAATAGTGATTAAACTACAAGTTTTAGTTCCCACATAAAATTGGATTAGATTAGGAGTTCACTCTTCCTTATTGAATAGTATTTGCCCCTTCCCTCTCCTTTATCTTGTGCCAACAATACTTTCCCAACAATATAATTCTCCTGGGAAAGGACTGGTTGCACAAATTAAGAACTGGATAGAAATTCAAAGCTTTCAGTTTGTAGACAGGTTTTCCACTAAAGAAAATGATAAGTAACTTTCAGTGTAAACATTGTTCTGCAGCAAACCAATTTAACGGACCTTCTAGGTGGCTGTGAATCATCAGATGTCACACTGCAGGTGTGCAATGTGCTATGAAACATATCTGCATATATATACAATCTACCTAAATTGTGAATTAAAACATTGCACTGTTCAAAAAGCTCCATATAAACTTAATAAAACTTAATAATAAACTAAATAAAACTTAGTGAAGCATAAGATTCTTTGCCTTTAGGAGATATCATTCATTATCTATTTTAAAATGAATTGCTTTGGTCTTCAATATGTAAAAAACTATGTTCACTTGTAGACCAATATGCAATATAATATCTTAGAAATTAATTGCATAGGAACAATTTTTTATGAGACTCTACCCATAGCTTAACATTTTTCCTACTCTTTTCTCCTACAGTGGTCAATAACTCATCAGAGGGAAGATTTAATCTGACATAGGATTGACCAGGAATAAAATATGAAGTAAGAAATAAGCTCTCAATATGTGAATTTCTTACTGTGTTTAATTTAGTTCATTTTTTGTGCATGTAGCAAGCTGGATTTCTCCGCATTAAATTGAATTCTACAAATATTTTTATATTTAAGTTTTCCCTAAAAGCAGTTTTTTAACTCCACATTTTATGTTGGTGGATGTTCCCTTCTTGATCCATATTACATGAAGCCTTTATTACTCTCAGCTGTTTTTTGCTTTCCTGTGCTACTCCCCACCTCTCTATTGAACAGCTTCTAGGAACCCAGCCTAGGTTACCTTTTAATCAAAACCAGCTGGATTTATAGAAACTTCTTTCACTGATTACTTGATTTAGAGTAACTGACTTTGGTCATCTTGCATTGAGAATTCACACACTTTCTTTTACTGGGTGCAGGAACAAGGGGTAATCTACCATAAAGGGCACTGAACAACTGAAGGTGGAAATTTCTTTAGCTAATACATGAGCTCCTGATTGTAAATCAGAGTATCCAGACACATGCAGGAGCTTACAGTAATGTTTCAACACTGAATCAACATTCAGAATTGATTTAGCTGGATAAAAACCATCTTATACCACTGGGGTTTCTAGTGAAGGAGGAGCGAAAGAAAGAGCAAGAACAGAAGAAAATAAAGATAGAAGATTAGAACAACAGGCTGACCTTGTCCCTGTCTTCATTCCCTTCAGTCTTGGATCTGGGTACACATTGAGCTCCTTCAGTAAGGTTCATGCTTTAGCCACAACACTCACATTGAAGTACCAACAATCAGAGGGATCAAAGAACAAAAGGAGGCAGAAGACAGTGAGTTAAAGCTCCAGAATGCCTTGCTACTATCCCCCTGGCAGTGGCCACTCTTCCTCTACTGCAGAATGATAGCACGACATAAAGATGTTTAATTCCTCTGATAAGCATATTTTGAAAAGAGACTGATTATAGTTTTCATTGAGAAATATTGTGTAAGAACACTGCTTCCTGACTACTCACTGAACGAGAAGAATGGTCACCAAAGCTGCATAATATTGCTCTTTCTTGGGTCAGCTGATATAATGAGATGAAAATGAATAATACACTTTCAATATGAATTTTAGACAACATTCAAAAATACTAGAATAATGAAATCTTTGAAATCTTTTGAACTCAGCAGAGGCTGATTATTTAATAAGTCTCAGAAGACAAATCAATGTAATGCAAGAATTGCTGATATTAATCATTTAACTCCAACAATCCAGCAGATTTTTTTTGTGCTCAGAACGTTGAAACAATTGATGAGTTGAAGCTTCTATGAATAGGGGTTGCGATAAAGTAAGCATTCACCTTTAAATGGAAATTCAAGAGACAGGTAATATTTGTAGTAGAACACTGTCTAATTTCAAAGAAAATATTTGGTGTGTTAGAATGACATCTAGTGACTAGTTCAGGATGGAATGCTGAATTATAAAAATAGAAACAAAGAATTAATTTCATATTCTGATTCTTTATTTGCTGCCCCCTAATGAAAGACATAAATATAATGAACAGTAAATCTATCCAGAGAGAGTAAAACTTGAAAGAAAATCAAATTAAATTATGGTTAAAGGCAAAAAGTGCATTAATGTAAGGGGGAAAAGCAATAAACAGACTTTATATTTCTGAGATCTTGGGAATTCAAAATTATGATTGCATCCCAGTCTTCAATCTGAACTTATTCTTCAGAAAATGATAATTTTTATATTATATTTAACAAATCCAGTGAAAAAATTTGTTAAAAGCCCTTTAAAATTGGTTTCTGATCAGAAATGTAAGTTCACCTGCATGGTGAAAAAGGTTTGACAGAAGCCCAAAACATCCCTTTGGAATGATAATCAGCAGCCTTCTTCCATTCAACATAGTCCAGCTACTGACTCAGCATGGCACAACAGGGAAAGAGTTCAAAAGGCACCTTATGCTTATTCAATATTCACATATTTGATCAATCCTAACAAGGGGCAAATATTTTTATTTCCTGTCTAATACTACGACTACAAGCTCTTAAGAAATGAAAATTTTAGAGACAAACGGAATGGTAGAGAGATAAAAAGTAATTTCTGTAGCTAAAAGTGGAGACTAAAAGTAATTTTTAACCTTACTGTTGATTTTTAATATTTTCATTAAGTATATGATTTCATTAAGTTTATAATTGCCTGAAAAACATTGAACTGTGCTCTTTTCACTGAAAACTGTGAGTACATTCATTAGATTAAGAATATTTTCTTCCTCTGGTGACAAATACACATCAGACCAGTGTTCCTAAAGAAGGAGAATGCTTCCCTTATGGGATAGGACACCTGCCAGAGCCAGAGCTTTCCTCTGACAGTAAGCTCCATTTCAAAAGTAAATTTAACTCTCTAATTGCAGTGTTTCAAAGCAAACTGTGAGAATACAATGGACATAGAATCATTACACATATATCTGTCTCAATCTGTAAAGAACTGAAACAACTGAGGTACAAATGTCAGTCACGATACTCTAAAGGTCACTGTTATGCATTTTAATTGCATAAAATGCATGAGCATTTTAGTGCTCATGACAGTACACGAGAAAGAATATGCAAGAGAGGTGTTGTTTTCAGATTCATAGAGTACTTGTGCTCTGATTCATAATGAAAATATCTTGGGGATAAATTTGTAATGCATAGGGAAATATGCTGAAGTTGTAGTAGACCATGAGGACTGATTTTGTGTTTCCCAGATAGTTTATCATAATTTCAGGTAATGTTGTTCTAACTTCAAACTTGGAAGGACTCAACTATACAGCTACATCTGATGTTGCTAAGACAACTAAACTAAAGTTTAGTACTTTGCCCTGAAATTGGTAAACTCTGTAGCATCTAGATTTCACCTGGGATCTTTCTTAGTGAAATATGTGTTTTGCTCTGGATCTTCCAAGTCTTTTGACAATGTATCATTGTTCTTGTCCTATGATAAATTTCAACCTCTCCTTATTTGTTTAAGATGTGGAGATATTACCAGTTGCTACCGTGGTTTTGGTACTGGAATTCCTGCAGCTTTGTATCTGATGTGGCTCACCAATCAAGAGTATCCTCACTGTTCCCAGCACTTTCTAGTTAGATTTATCTGGGAGCAATTTGTGGAACACAATCACATAAAAACCTGGGAGAAACATTCCGAATCCCATTTTGTGTCAAAATCCTAGCTACTTGACTCTGGAAAGGGTTGGGTTATTTAGGGCATCCTCAGGAAAACTTGGTTACACATCTATTGACCTTCATAGTGCAAATTTAGTTATTTAGACACTTTATGTGTTTTAGGGCAAGGCAGTGGGTGAATTGAGATTCTAAATTCTCATCATGTTTACACCCTGGCAGGGCTGCTGGAACAGTATGATATTAAGTTCCTTTGGCAGATCCAACCTCTATACCTCAAATTCCCATCTTTGGAGGAGGGAGGATTTTAAAATGTAGGGCAACCAAGGATAAGTATATTGAATAACAGGATACACTTATGTACAGCAAGGCTGGGGAGACAATATGTGCTTCAGATAGAGGGCATTCTGTACAGTCAGTGCACACAAAAATTTTTTTCACCCTTATTAATTTCCTAATTGACAGCATTGAACACTGCAATGTATGAGAGACAAAGAATTTACAAATGAATAGGCAGGAACAGAGAAAACTATATTTGAACTGAAGCCTGGAATGAATATCTTGTTATTGTGTGTGTTTTAATGTTTGGTTTGATTCACTTTGTGTGAGCATTTCTTGCAAGGGAACCAGTTGCAGAAAAGGACAGAAAATGTCAGTGTCAGAGATTAAGGGTCTCATCTGACAGGCTTTCAGAGAAAAAATAGTGTTCTGTGTAAAGTCATGGGCAGAAAACCCCTTAAAATTTCAGTGAAAAAATCCTAGATAAGTTTCTGTTCTGCAAACCTAAAGCTGAACTTAATGAAAAATGTTTCCCATGGGATATTAAAACTTCATGATACAGATTCTGATGAAATCATGAGTTTTTGTAAAGCATTTAAAAATCTTTACTACACACTGCTTACCAAACAACAGCCCAATATGTCTACACAAATTCTAAAATGCATTTTCAGCTGGGTATTTGCATGAACTGGTTGGCTTCTGTAGGGGTTTCATTTGGATAACAAACACAAAGAAATTAGTAGAGTAATACTATGAAAACACAGAGGCAAAACACCTCAACATTTTGGTCATCTACCCACCTAATTGCATGATCCTTCAGCTCCCTGCAGCACTTAGCATTGTGCTGATAACAACCCAACAGTGCATCACACTCCATTTTACAGTAAGAAATGTTTTAAATAAAAATTACACTTGGATATATGTGCCATTGGTATAATGACTTTTGAGGCATTACTCTCTGGCTAATTACCATGTCTGGAAACTGCACTGACAAAAAGTGTGCTGTGTTGTTACTGTGTCCGGAAATATTCCATGAAGTTTTCTGGTTCCTCAGCTAATCCTTTTCTGAAGTACAAGCAAGGGCATATGAAGAAGCTTGACTTTAGCCCAATTTCAATCTTGTGATGATGGCATCAAAATGAGATGAGGAAACACCTGCACCACAGATCACACCTGGGGATGTTCCAAGGGCCCTTTGAGTGCAAACCTTTCCTGCAGTTCATCAGCTGCATGTATTGCCCCCCGTAACTCAGAGCACTGACCTGTTTCCCTGACAGACAGGACTGCTCAGGGACATCACCCATCTGCTGCACCTTCCTAGGTGAGAGCAGCAGAGGGCTGCACCCCTGCACTGTGTTGCAGCAACACGGGGTGAGGTGCAGGTGTGGGCAGGGGGGAATCTATGAACACAAACAGCGATGAAGCTTTAAGCTTGTGAACCCTGACAAGTCTTCAGCAGGCAGAGAGAACTGATTTTTTATTTCAGCCATGATCCCTTCTTTAGAAAGAATGCTGGAGTTAATCACAGAATTATAGTTTTATTTAGGTTGGAAAAGACCTTTAAGATGATTGAGTTCAACCACTAACCCAGCACGGCCAAGTGCACCACTAAACCATGTCTCCAAGTGCCACATCCACATATCTTTTGAATAACTACAGGAATGGTGACTCCAGCACATCCCTGGACAGCCTGTTCCAATGTTTGACCACCCTTTCAGTGAAGAAATACCTAGTTCTAAACTTTTCTTGGTGCAACTTGAGGCCATTCCCTCTCACTCTATTGTTTACTATTTAAGATGAGAGGCTGACCCCCACATCACTACAGACTCCCTTAAGGTACTTATAGAGAGTGATAATACACTTTATAAAAAAGGATTCTGAGAGTAGTTACTAAAAACCATGCAAATGTGACTCATAATAGAAGAGATTCTATATTTATCTGGTTTGATTTTATGTATGCTTGTTTTCCTTGGACAGATACAAATTACTGGGGTCTGAAGAGAGCACAATATAATCCAGGAGGTTCATGTTAATAAATCCTGAGTTGACAGTCTAGTGCTGGCATACTTTGTGGGTCTCTGCTCTCTGCAGTGCCTTGCTGAAATCAGCTAGACTGTGTGTGGGTGTATAAAGCTAAAATTAGGGGGTTTTGACTGCCGCAAAAAGCAAAGCGAGTGAGTGGGTTTGTCCCAATTGCCTGCAGATAATTCATTATGAGTATTTACTTCCTTTCACCAAAGTCTGGAGTAAGTGTAGGATTTTACTGGAAATTTTTCTGACAGTTCATGTCAAGCACTGTTTTATTGTATATTTTGGTCTTCTTACATTGCTATTTTTTTTAATAAGCTGGAAGGAAATTAATGACCTGAATAATTTTTATTCTCTGACTATGGAAAATATTTATTGCAAGAACATTGCACTAAAGTAAAAGATTGCTAATATCCTGGGCTTATCCATATTAAAAAGATTTGCATATTCTTCATTTTTTACAGGAGAACAAGATCAGCTCCATCCCACAGTACTGCAAAGCTATTCTGCTATACAGGCAGGCAAGTTGCCTAGCTGCAGCTGTCTTAAATCATGACTTTACAGTTTCTTAACTCAGGTGGGAGCTGTTTGAAACCTTGCACAAAAGTGAGATAAGGTAATAAGCATCACATGCTAGGCTGTACTTTATGTTCGGCATCTCAAACAGTTTGAAGCTAGTAATTTGTGATTTTTCTAGTTCCCATGTCAACTAAAAATACTGTAACTGAATCTTCTTAGAAAACACCTCTCTTCACTAATTTCAGCCAGCACATGCACATTTGTCAGTTACCTACAGGTATACTCTAATCAGAACCACACTGAGCTGCTTCCAGAGATCCTTCTTGTTTTCCATTCTTGATCCATGCTCCAACATGGTTTTGGACAGATTTTCTGTGACTGTAGTTCAGGGTTTCTCACGGTGTTTATACCTGTAGGTACAGCAAATAAATAAGAAGAAGTATAATTTATCTCCTCTTTTTTCCTCCTATAATCTGTCTAGGTATGTTGTGTCATTTCTTAACTGAAATACAGATGCAGAACCTGTCACTCTCCATATGTGATTTTTAAGTCAGATTGGTTTTATTGAAAACTAGTGGGATCCAAAGTGACTGGGAATTCAACATCTTTTATTTCTATTTAATGACTAAGAGCAATCCTTGTGCAAGGTTGTATCATTTACATATAATCAAGATCTGTGGGCCATCTACTTAAAGAGAATCACTGGAGCTGGCAGCTTTCCTTAAATCTGATAATGGATTTAGCTCTTGTACTGCCTTTGACAGGTACTAAATGAACAAACTTCATCTGGGAAATATTGATTCTCTTGTGTACTACGGATATAATGGAGGTAAGGCTAAATGCCCTTGTTTTGGTAAGTGGAGTGAATTGTTCTAAATGTAATATTCCCACTTTCCATGGCAAAGAGAAATGTACTTTAAGTAAAGCAAAAAACACCTTGCACTACTGCTGGTATCTCATATCTACCCTGCTATGTCAGATGGAATTGGAAGATGTTTCCTTGCAGAGCATGAGCAGGAACACATCTCCAGTTCACTCCCTGCTCTAATGGAGAGGGAATGAAGAGAGGATGTATTCTTTTCTTTGAAATTGGAAGTAATTCCATAGAAATTAATGGAGCTTCCCAGCACAAGATGAATGTAAAAAAACCTGGCCTAGTGGTTATAAATTAAGTGTAAGTGAAATTCAGAGTGAGAGTTTTGTGCCATAAGAAGCCAAATAAAATGTATTCTACTCGACTGGCTGAGAACAAAAATGAATCAAATTATTAATGAATACTGCAGACCAAGAAATAGGATCTGCTTCAGTGCCTCTTTCTTTCCTCTTCTGCTGTTTTCACACTGATTGAGGTTATTGAGAAAGCTAACTCATATGATCTCCTTCTCCATGCAAGTGATCAGGAGAGTCCTTTCATATACAAATTATAAAATCTGTAACCTGGAAGGAAAGAACATACTAAATACTTATTTAAAATAATCTCCAAATTATGAGTCTAATTCTTTAAAAAGAAATGACAACATTCTAATTAAAAATACATGTCTTTTTTGTTCTAGAAAATTTCTAGGGTAATTTCAGGTGATGCTGAAAGTCTGAATGTTGTTGTGGCATATGCCAGACATTGTACTCCACTAATAACCAGCACTCAGCCTGATGGGAATAGGGAAACACAAAAGACTATGAATCAGTGCTTCTAAAAATAGCCCAGGCTACCCCTTTCCTCCTCAAAAGAAATATAAAACCTTGAAAAAGATGAGGCTGAGAACAAGGTGAAGTAGCTGAATGAAGAAAAGCAGCTTTTGCAAAAACACTCCACTTTTCTAGAAAGTGGTTCTTTTCTGCCTGCCTTGCTTGCAGTAAAATAAGTAGCCTGTGCTGATTTAATTGCTGGAGTAGTGTTGAGATGGTAAGAGAAGTCACATAAACCTAGAAAGATGCAGAAAACCACAGAAAATCAAAAATTTTGTTTAGCTGAAATTGATTTATACAGAAAATTTTCTCTGCAGTGAACTGGTGCTCTCCTCTAAGAGATAATGCTGAGGAACAACTCTTGTTCCAGATGGGCATCTGTAGCTGAAGTTCATTTTTTGTCTCATAGACATTGAGGGTTGATTACTGAGTGACCATTCAAGCTCAGGACACACTGAAGTTTTAGTTCCCTATGAACAGATGAGCATATACAATTATGTTTAAGAGCTTGCACTGTGTGACTGTCTTAAAATGCATCTTATAAAATTTTGTCAGTTAAAAAAATTAATTTCCTCTTTTATTTCAAGGCTACAGTTGATAAGTCTTTGATGTGATTTTCCTTTTCCTAATATGTGAGGGTGTCTTTGTCCATATACCATTCAGCTTGTGCAATACTTCCTCTTCATTCCACATGTGGCCTAATTGCTCACTGGCCACAGACTGAAGAGAGGAGGAAGATTGTGCAAGCAGAGTAACAGAACCTGGTTCCCTTCCCAAAGTCAGCTAAAAGGGACTTTCCTTCAGAGGTTAAATATATCCACTTCACATGGAGGGAGTTATTATTACTTCTCCACAGCACCTTTAGCTGATTTACACTTAGAAATTACAAAAGAGTAGCAATATAACTTTTTATGGAACCTAATTCTGTATCTATTTCAGGAATTTGAAAATACCCTCAAGTAAGTATGTTAAAAAACCCTAATTTTCCTAATGCCCTGGTTGTGTAACCAGTGTGTTATCTTTGGCTATGTATACCTTTGTAAAAATGTTTTGAATGAGTGGCTGACAAGTCCCTTTATAAGTAATACTCAATCTTCTAAGCAGGCAGAATAATTTTTTTGTTCTTCCTGAATTTGCAGAAAGGGTAACCAAATTAAACACACATGACTGAGAAATGGTACTGCTGTTCTTCTCAGAGTTTCCATGGATGATTAGAGGAGAGTTACCTGATCCCTTTCATGGCTGGAAAACGCTAGAAATGCTAGTGTTACATTTTAATATAGGGTTAATCTGAATAACTGGTCAAACTGAGTGAAAAACAGGTTTATGACCTCAGTGATCTTCTGAACTATCCACAGATTCACCCACCCTATTGCCTGGGGCAATACTGGGGACCCTGAACCTGAAGGAGTTTATGGATTGTTTTTGAGGACTGTTGGCTCCTCACAAACTCTACACCTTCAAAACAGGCAACATGCTAAACTATGAACCTGGGGAACCCAGGTAGTCTAAAACAGAAGCTTTTCAGTGCCCAATAGCCAAGTTTTGGACAACATGCAAGCAACATCCCAGATTAACATCCTAGACAAGAAAGGTATTAGCACATTTGGCACCGTGCCTTAAAACCACAGAGGGATTTTCTCAATTACTGGAATTGCCACTGGAACATTAATTGCACATTCCACTTTCATATAATAACCAGTGTTTTTGCTGTTCATTACCTTGGCCATCAAAGTTTATGTGCCATTTTGAAATCTCCTCTCTTGTGCCCATTGTGTTACACACTTCAGTAGTGCTAGGGCTCAGGTTAAACATTGCACCTTTCAACAGCTTCATTTAAGAACAAAGGCCTAAAAAAAAACATTGCATCTCCTTGAGCCAGTGCTTTTCTCCACCTGTAGTCCCAATGCCACAGGTGAATTTTTTTCACAGGATTTCACCTGCCAATCAAAGAGTTTTTTGCCACACTTTCCACATCTGGGCATACACCTTACCTGCTTTTAAATTAAAAGTTTATCTGTGTCTTATTTGAAGCTGAGGTAAACTCAATCCTTGTCAAACTCAAGCATGCAGAAACTTTAAAAAAAAAAAAAAGGCTCACCTTTCAGAAAAGTAAAATTACCTGAAAAGTAGGGAATTCATTTGCAGTACTATTGCTTTTACATGTAAAGAGCTCACACACAACATGGAACATCTTTATTTTGGAACAATCGAATCCAGAAATAAATTATTGGATAACCATATTATTTGTATTTAGGGAATTTCCTTCAATCTATGCTTTAGGAAAAAGGAGCAAGCCCTATTTATTTGAAAAGGGGATTGTACAGCACTGAGAACAATATACTTTATCAGTTGGTAGCATTTTTTTAAAGCAACAAAAAGGAAGAATGAACTTATGTGTGGGCTATTTTTTGAATACTTTATATACTTCTGATCTGCTCTGCCTTTTCTATTTGTAAAATAGAAATATCATTCCCTTGGTTTTCAGCTGTTTACAATGGTGTTTTCCTCATGACAGGATTTTGCTGAACAATTTTTGGGAGATTTTCCTCCTTCTGAATGGTGCTGAAAAGGGTTAAAAAAAAAATCAAAAAAATGCACAAGTGAAACCACAGTACAGTATTGTATAGATCTTTTCTGAAAGGAAAAAGAAGGTTACAATACTTGGGACTTATTTAACTTCCTTTTGACATCAAAAGGCATCAATAAGGTCCTTCGCATTACACAAAAAAAATCAAGACAAATTCTATTTCCGGCATTGCATATGAAAATTACTATTGCAATGAGAATTTAATTTCCTTTTAATAATAATGTAATAAATGTGTAAGCCGAGAAATTGGTCTTTTACTTCCTTAACATTGTGAAGTACAAAAAACAGACTTGTAGATTTGGGGCAAACCTAGGGAATTTTATTTTACTTCTCAGTGTACACAGTATCTGCAGTTACTCTTTCGATTTTTCCTAAAAACAAATATACATGTGGGTGGATGTAGCAGCACATTTTAATGCAATGACAACCCAGTGGCAAATAAGGTAAGTGTTCTAAAAGTTGCATAAGGATACATGGAGTTAGGATTAGCAACGTGATTCTAATAAATATTAATGAGGTATAATTTTTCAGTCAGCCTACAAGGCAACCTGCATTATTCTTTTGTAATTGAATTCAAATGACATCCTTTCCTACTGTCTCAATAAATTACAATATTTCAAACGACTCTAACCATTCAAATCATGTATTTGAGATTTTTAAAGAAAAAATCTGGCCGATATCTTGCTTAATAAAATAAGAAAAAATACAGTCCTGCAATTTTAACCAATGATTTATCCATTATCTCTTAATAATTTTCCTTTGGGGTATTTTTTTTCTATGGATTATAATAAGGACAGACTACAAAAGGATATTTGACATACAACTAATGTAGAAGGTACAAACTTTTAGGTCAGCTATCTGTTACTGGAATTAATAGTTAATTTTTTTATTCCTCATAACACCACCTTTCTAGATAAAGACTTAAATTTCTGTTCTAGCAAGAGTAATCAAAATTAGTTACCTAGGTTACAATGGTTCATTAATACGTGGAATCAAAATGACATTTTGTGTTGATTCATTAACAACTGAGACTTGCTGCAAATAACTGCCAGAGAGTTCTCTAAGTGTATCTTTTATGCTTTAGTCACCTTGTATTTTATTAAAGAGTGTGTTGAAGCTGTGAAGAGTGACCTGTGACAACAAACTCAATGTTCTTTCACAGGATCTCTGCGACATTAAATTGAAATAGAACCAAATACTTGTGGCAAATAAAACATGCTTTTAGAAATGATTCTGCAGTATGGGAATAGGTGGCAAATGCCATCTGAAAGCAACAGTGGAGATGTCGGGATCAGAAGAAGATGCTGTGAAAGAAAATCCTCATTCTATTGATAGAGCTGGCTCACAATGAACTTCAGTAATTGTGCAGCCATTGCCAACTATTACACATAAACTTATTTTGGCCAATTTTAGTTTCCCTTTATCCTTACCTTGGTCTTTCAGAAGGGTCTGATATTCTCTGGCCATTTACTAGAAATGTTAAAAATTCAGATGTAAAAATCTTAAACTCTGAAGATACAGTTAAATTTCTAATGTTTCAATAAGTTGTCTGGGTTTTGCAGTGTGCAGAAAGACAGAGAGAGAAAAAACTCCAAAACATTTATTGAAGATTACTTATTCATTCTAAATTAGATATTTAAAATATTTCAAGATTCTAAACAGAGAAATATGAAACTTCATTTCCCTCTTCATGGAAGAAGCAAATAACATACACGATTTGCATTTATGCAAGCTGAATGAAAATAATCTTTAAATTCAATACTTCTCCCTCTGTCTGTCTCTCCTGTTGACCTACATGGTGTAAGGTAATGGAGACAGACTTCTAGTTTCACATTGATTATTCACTACTAAATAATTTCTAGCTTTAGCTTTAGCATCCTGGACAAACGAGGTACTTCTCTCTCCTTCTATTCTATTTTCATCTTTCCAGTAAAAAGAAGGCTTTATTGTCTATATTTTTGCTGATTTTGTACTTATCATGCAATATTTCAATCTAAGAACACAGTCTCTTTCCAGAGATTGAAAGATGGATATCATATTTATCTTTGTGGGTTAATGCTCTTTTTATCTCTGCTGGAAAATACAGCAGTATGTTAACAAGATGCTATTTCAGAATCCACCCTCATTTTGCTCCACAATACCTTTTCTTTCCTTTTCTCTTCCTAAAATGTGTAGTCTCTATCATAGGTTTTGTTCTTTCTCACTGGGAAGCACTCTGTAATAAAGATTATTAAATTTGCTCCTACCCTCTTTTTATTTTAAAAGGTTATTCCCTTCTGTTCATAACCTATGACATTTTATTATTTTACAAACTGAAGCAACAGCAAATATTGACCCTTGCTAAAGAGTGAATTTCTGTTTGTCTTCTATAATCTGCTGAATAGGCTGATTGATCTTTGTGTTACTGGAACTCTGACACTGCACAGCAGCCAAGAAATTCTCAACAGTGGTTTCTGGTTTCCTGTTAGGAAAGCTAAAGCCATATGTCTAGGAAATGTCCCAAGATGCAATGTTTTCAGAAAAAATTCTACACTAAGCAAATAATTTAGGAAATGACAGCTAAACAGCATCTAATAAAGCATTCAGAAATGTAACTTAATGCTGTGCCCATCTCTGTGTGTGTTACAGCAATGAAATTACATTATTTTTGTAGGCCAGAATCTGGTGTCCTGCAAAAGGACCCAGTGAAGGCTAAATTACCCATTCAAGGATTAACTAATTACCCTATAATTAATGTCTGAGGAACAGATTGAAAGCTTTATTGAATCATAAAGATGTGACAGTTGTAATTCAAACTTTGATTTTCACAGTTCCACAGCACTTCAGGTTTGCTTATTGAGAACACAAGTCCAGATTTAATTGCTTTTTAACAAAAAAAAAAAAAAAAAAATCATAGTTGAATTATGCCTGGAATTTATTTTAATAAAATAAAAAGAAAAAACCTGGTTAATTTTTGACTTTTTGGTGGGATGGTGGGGAAATAATTAAAGGGAAACCCTTAAGCTCTTCTTAGTTCTGAAAATTTTTATGATTAAGAATTAAAGGATAACTTTTAGAAGTAGTAGCCTCTCCGAGTTCACTGCCACAGATAAGACTGTATTCCTGGCAGGAAAAAGTTAATTGGGGAGTAGGATTTAAAAGGAAAAAGATAATAATCTGAGATCAATATTTTTGTTTCTTCCACTCTCACATGTGCCTTTTTATGACTGGAATATAATCTTGTCAGAGACCAAAAAACTGAATCTGAGAGACTGAGATGTTTCTAGACATTTCAACCATTATCTGAGACCTAAAGTCTGTCCACTATAAAGGCAATGGGCTGATTGAACACTCACTATCACCCAACTGCTTCTGCAGCAACAAAAACTGTTTCCAGGAAAAATAAAGTTCAGAAAGCAAAAGCACATGCAGAAAAAAAACCTGCTCTCTTTCTCCTTCCCACCACTGAAATGTCTGAAGCCATCTGTCCTTCTCTTGCCTGGACAGGCCATCTGGAGCAGAATAGATGAGACGTAAATCACCAGCAAGGCTGACATGCTCACTTTGTACCCTTGTAAGGAAATCAAATGCATTACAAGTGAAAATTGGGGGTTGAGAATTCAAAAACTTATTAAGAATCCCTCCCTTACTGTAAATTTTTTTTCAGTGACAACCTTCTTATTTCCCCATTACTGTAATGCAGTCCTGTTTTTAAAGAGAGATAGCAGTATGTAGAATTTTTCATAGCAACAGCTATCTTAATAAAGGTTTAGAAACATGGTTAATACTAATGAACAAGGATGGGTTCAGAAAGAGTAAAAGGGAGGAAGGTCTTGTTTATGGTTGTGATGCTAGTAGAGCAATGACCTTACAGCACACTGCTCTAACCAGAAATCCTAAGCACAAACAAAAACATATCATCAAAAGAGTCAGAAAATTCTCCTGAATTAAATAATGTAACTATTTAATGTCACTGCATCATTGGCATTTCTGTATCAGGTACAGGAAATTCCTCTGTTTTTTGATGCAAGTTTGGAAAACTAACCACAGTTTGGTCTGAAAAGCCATTGTACTTCCTCAGACTCAGGCATAAGATGATTGCATCTGCAGCAGCTTAGCAGAATTGATACCTAGCTGCCTGCACCCTATTACTGTGTACATGGCTCTCACTAAGGTGATTGAGAAGACCTGCAAATCTACAGGAAAGAATTGCCAGAGTTTCAAGAAACTGTGTTAATTGAAGAGGCAGGTCTAATCATCAGGGGTTTTTCGTAATAGACCAAAGAAGAGAATTGAAAGCGGAGAGGGACAAACTCTTTTGTGACAGGAGGTTTGGAGGTTTTCTTCTGCTGCTCCCCATTCCTTAGAAAAAACAGACATTTCTTTCTCTGTATCTCTGCCATGCAGACTTGGGTATACCCATAGACTTGGAAGAAGGAGCAGTCGTTTGACACAAAGATGACCCAAGACTAACTGGTTAATCATGAATTTGAGCTTTGGCACTTAAACCAATTTCTAAACAGCAAAATGTGCTGACATTGCTGGGATTTTTTTCAGCTGTAAAACCATGAGGATTGCAAGCCTGAACTTTAACCACAGCTTCCCTAAGATGCTCTTTTACAAACAACCTCATCTTTTAAAGTGATTGTTTAGACATTGGTTTTTTGTGTCTGCTGAATGTAATTGTTCCATCTAAACTCTTGTCTTTAACCTCTACTTAATTTCAGTAAAACTGTAATAATTATAACCTTGGGTAATACAAATTATTAGTTGCTGATCCTTTCAAAGAAAAATATTTTAAAATGAGCATAGGACTAATCTAATCACAGAAGTCACAGCATGGCTGATGGATTCCAAGAGCATAAATAATACTGGGTAAAAATTCTGTGAGTTATTTAGTCTGCTTCAAAACGTAGAACTTAATTCCTACTTTTCTGCTCCTGGGGGCAAGTTGTCTGATAACTTCCACTGAAATTTGGGCTCTCCATATTCCAGATCTGTATGGCAGACTCATGACATAGCTCCTCTATGAGGAAAGATCTCTATTATGCCCAAGCCACTAAATATTTCACACATTTTGGTTCAGAGCTAAAACATCACGAAACTATTCCATTAACCAAATGTTTATTTGCTTGATTATCTTGCTATGATTGTTTAGGCTACAAAATGTTGAAACGGCCTAAACGGCCCAGCTCATTGCACTGTTCCAGACATAGAAGTTATTTCAAGAGGTGGGTAGATACATTTGCTTCTTCTTAACTCAATTTCTGCTATCAGCAGGCTGGGAGTTACTAGAACCAGAAATTCAGACCAAACCATTCAATCCATCAGTAATTATTAAATTTATCTCCTCTGGCTCCGATTAATTTTTCTCAAAATTTATTTTTTCAGTGCATGAAAATATGCTTCTTTTTGTGTGCTTTAAACTTGCAGGCTGATCATTTGTTTGGAGGATTCCCAGTTTCTGCATTTGGAGAGAAAAAAAGGAATAATCACACACTAACTGTTTTCTCCTAGCTGTTAGTTTCCAAAATGAAGTATCCTGACCCATTTAGTTTCCTTCACACAAAAGCCACCCACAGAGCTGCCTACCTTAATTTCACTTCTTGTTGAACTTTTTCAAACTATACTTTTTGAAGGTGCAATTATCAGAACTGCAACCCTGAACTTATCTATTTAAAAAGGGAAGTCTTTTTATAAAACACTTAAAAAGTGTATTTCTGACTTAATTCCTCATCTATCAAGGAAACCCGTATGCACACAAACAACATAAAATCTCTGCAGGACTGCAACAGGAATACAAATATATTTTCTGGATATTTTCATCTCTCCTTTCTGCAAATCCCCCATGCCTCTAGGAAAAAGAGAATAGTGCTGTAAATTTGATAGTTTAATGTTGACTCTTAAAGCATTTGGTCATTTAAACTCTTTCTAGACTTAGATGAACATAAGGAGCTCTAAAATCATCAGCTAAGAATTTTGAACTAGGCCAAACCAAATGCAGGAATAACTAAAATGATCATGTGATTTTCAGGAAATTAAAGCAAGAAAGTATTTTCTGTTGAACCACAAACAATATAAACTAATAATTTTATTTTTTGCTACAGGACTATATACTTCAAATGTTTTTTCTTCTTTCACTTATTTTTTTACAACTGTCCATATGTACTAAAAAGACAATATAGGAAAAATAAAGAAGAAACAAAGAAAACAGAAAGCACTAGACATTTAAGTCATCAACAGGCTGTGTAAATGTTGGGTAATTGTGTCAGTATTGGTTGATCACTTTTGCACAGTTTCTCCAATATAAACATTTTCCTGTGAATTTTTGCTTTATTTGGAAACTTTTGTTTAGGCAGTCAGCTGGGAACTCTGGGGAGGGTACCCAATGATATAAAAGGGTAGCTGAAGAAATCCTCATGACAGAGGAAGAAAATGTTAACTCCAAAGGAAATAAAATAACCAATTTATCCCCAGTATAATAAAAAAAGAACAGAAGGCTGCTAGTCTTTCAGTGTAGTACAAGGTAACTTGATAAGTAATCTTGCCCTCCTAGGCTGTCAAGTCCTATCCTCTATCATCACTAAAACTCAGATTTCTCTTCTAATACATGTTAGAAATAGATGCTAAGCTAGAAGGAACACTCAATTACATATATAGAAGGTATTATGAATGAAAAAACCTATCCCTATCACAAAACTTATTTTTCCAGATTGCCTGTATGTGACAGAAGTGCCTTTGATTCTATGTCACTAATCCTAAATTTAAATATAATTTCATATTCATTCATTGACCTGTTTAATTCTCCCCAAAAGCATTCTGAAATGCAGAACCTATTTCCATTGCATTTTTTTCATTGTCTCTTCATTTCAGTTTGCATTAAATATTTACCATGTATTCTGTCAGAAGATCTTGGGGTAAAAAAGGAGACACTTAGTCAGAAAATGTTCAGATCCAATATGATGTTGATGTTTTAGTGGATTTATTTAACTTTTGTTTGTTTGTTTGTGGTATTGGGTTTTGTTTGTTTTAATATTTATTCCTAAGTAAATTTAAATATTTAAATATTTAATATTTACTTAGTGGTTTTATTATATTGAGAACACAAAAATTAATTTCAAAATCACAGCTCATAAGACATCAATATTTATTGCTGGTTTTGTCACAGGCACCTGGAAAAATTAATCTTAACAAGTTTTCACTTGTGAAAAACTCTCTGAGCAACAATACACAATTAGAGCCCCTAATTAGATTTTGGCAGACTGATTTCCACAGCAGTTTTCTGTTGCTCTTATTAAGTATATGGAGTCCCATGAACTTCATTTTTGTCACTGTGTTTCTGATCAAGATAAATTACCAGCATGGAGAAGTAAATTAAAATAGTCACATTTTGTAAGATGTAGACACTCAAGCATATGTCTAAATCCCTACAATGGAATCAGCAGGTCCTAAATGTAAAACAGATGTAAATTCCTGATGTAGGGATTATTTTCATTTTTTCATTTATGCAGACCATAGGACTTGCACTCTCTTCTGTGACTGGGACCTTTAGGTACCAATACCAGCAATAGAAAATGTGAATAAATGGCTGTTCTAAGGCTGCCTTAGAGTTTTGTAGGACACTTGTTCTTTGCTGTCTTTGGGATAGGAAGTGAATTGGCAGGAAAAACCAATCTGCTGGGCTTTGGGGGCTCTCAGATTGTGCTACAAACAGCCTCTGTTTGCTGCAAGTTATGCCAAAGGTTATTTTTGCCTTTTTCAGCCTTAGTTTTTGTAACAGATGTTATGGCCTGGAGACTGGAAAGAAGGTCTTGTAGCATGATGGACCACATCCCCACTAATCCATAAACACACTTGGAAACATACTGCAAGGAAAGCAACCCTCTGAAGGAAGCAGTTTTTGCTAACTCTGACAGATGTAGCCTAAAACTGTGATTCAAAATCTACTTTAAATCTAGAATTTAATAGGATATTTTAAAACGCAAAAATTCCAAACCAAACCAAAATAAAACAAAAAAGTAAGCAAATAAAATCCAACAGTCCTTCAATATTAGTGTTCTTTTTATGCAGCCTGGAAAATTGTAGCCTGGAATTTTTACTATTTCTAGAATTTCAGTCTGGGTCTTGATGTATCCTGCACAATAGATATATAATGCTCTTTCATGTCAGAACACCTTACCTCCCCAAGGAGTAACTGCAACACTGTTATAATATTTGATTTTTTTTTTTTAATTTTTATTTTTTTTGGCCAAACATATATTTTCTGTCTGTTCTTGGAATTCTGAGAGGCTGGTGAATTCTTCATCACAACAGAATCTTTAGAACTTCACTTGTTCTGAGAAATCAGTTGCACTAGCAATATTTGGGAAAGTGTTCATGCCCATGACTGAGCAAATAGATAATATTAAAGGCCACTATTTCTTTTTCAAAATATTGGGAAATTCAGTTGTGACAGAATGGTCTTGCTCTTTTTCTCTCAAGGACCAAGAGATGTGAATTTTTTTCCCCTACATAAAGGATTTTTTCCCTAGGTTTGGGAAAAAAACAGTCATCTTAGGAAAAAAGCACTATACATAGAATTAAAACAAAAAAAAACATGATCAAATTAATGGTTACTTTAAGGATAATCAAATAAATGGAAATTTTGTTGCGAAAAATATAAGCAACAACAAGTATGGCAGCATCACTATCTCTACACAACTGTTACTACATGACCCTCTGCATAAATGAGGTTGTATGCATGAAAATACACTTCTTTATTTTTAGGCCTCCTTTATTTTTTTCGTAGCATAAGCAGTAAAGTAGGAAGACAACTCTTAAGAAAACTTTAGATTATTACTTAGGTTTGCAAGACAGTGAAGAGTTTTTCTGAGGACAGAAGCTTTGCTTCAGCTCTTTAAAAAGTTCAAACTATTTAAACACTATCTCACAAACTAAACAAAGCTGTTATTAAGAACTGAATAAAACAGTGGAATTCCAACAACTGTAACCTTTGCTAAAGTTATCTGTGACTTATGCAATTTAAATGAGGCTGTGGCAGAAAGCTTAATCAGAAAACATCTGTCTTCTAAGACATAAGATTCTTGTTTCTCTCAAGTCTGTTTAACAAACTCTGATTGCTTTTTCCTAATTGCAGTAGAATGAGTGAGACCAGATTGTTTCTATTTATATATGCAAAGGAATTGCATCTCTGAGGATAAGATTTTAGCCACAAAAACAAAGCAAAGCAAAAGTCTCAAGCCTTCCAGAAAATCTTCTATCAATTTATTCCCCCACTGAAGTGATTACCACCCAAACTGCATGATTTAGTTTTGTGCTCTGTTTTTTAAGACTTGAATGACATTTTAAAAAGTGGGGTTAGGGAAGGAATCCAAGAGTGTAAGCTTATACTGCAGTCCTCTCTTAGTATTTCTTAGTCACTCTCCATTTCCAAAAATGTTCTAAGGAACAGCTATTAATCCAAATGCAGCAAATAGAGGTTTCAGACTAGCTCTGATGTGAGTAGTTCAGGCTGTAAAAATTCTGATTTCCATAATAAAAGTATTTGATGTTTGTTAATGACGATTATGTCTCCTGCTGCAATTATTTTTTACCTGTACAAGTTACAGGGAAATAAATCCCATGGTTTCCAAAACAACTTTTTTGTCAATCCTTTTTCTTACTGCACTTAGACAGTGATAAAATAATTTTTACTTGCACCTTATCCTTGCTACATAAAGGATTATGAACACGATCTAATGCCAGATATTGTCGTTTCCACATAAGATGCTTACAACAGTATGGTGTAGCAAATAGTTATATTCATGATGCAGAAAAAAACCCAAATTGGCTAAACTCAAGATGATAATTATAGAACCATAGAATCATGGGTAATCCTTAGGTCAAAGGGACTCATGGAGATCACTGAAGTCCAACTTCTGGCTGTGCACATGACGGCCCCAAGAATCAGACCATGTGGATGAAAGCACAGTAAGTTTCAGGCTTGAAGCTGTAGTACACAAGAAAATACCAAACTTTCTCAAACTACTTCCAATCTGACATATGATTTAATAGTGGGATTATAATGGATGTAATGAGGTTAGGTCACATGGCCCAAAACTTAAGTGAGGTGTAATATTTTTCGTTATTTATTGGTGTGAGTTTTATGCGTTTGTGCTACACACTGAAGAATGCTAACTTTCCCAGGGTCTAGATCACCCTGACAAAACTTAATTTAATCTTTAATCATAATTAGTCTTTATCATAATCTTCAAAAATCTTACACAGACTGTGCATTTTCTTGGAATTGTCAGGCCTCTTCTCGTGCTTCTTATCCTGAGCTTTTTAACTCCAGGCATTTGAACTCCTTGTTGACCTTACAAGAAGGGTTACTTATAAGTCACTGTGCAGGATTTTGGAATGCTGCTGCCCTGTATAACAAAGTGTGACTAATAAAAATCATGCTGCTAAATCAAAATAAAATAACAAAAAAAAAGGTATTTACAAAAAATACCAACAAAGTAATTACTACACAGAGGATTAATAATGAAACCATGTTACGCTCATTTATCAGTTTTTATTACTACAATTAAGGAAAACAAAAAAAACAAGGAAGAGAGCTGAAGCAGTAATGGCAAAAGATTTAAGAAGGAAAACCACAGGGAATATTTCATGTAATTCTCTCTAGTAAAGAGAAAGCTGATCACGGAATTTTGCCTGTGGCTCCGAAGGGGTTGCTTGGAGCTAAGGGAGGTTTGTTCCTTGACTGCAGCTCACAGGGGTTGTTTAGGGGACAGGTGGTATGAGTAGGAAAGAGCTCTTGTAAAAAAATGTGAAAGAATCATTCTGCTTCTTGGGCTGTCAATTACAGCCTAGCCTAAATAAGGCAGTTGGGCTGGCTTAGCTAAAAGTGAAGACAAAGTGACAGTCAGCAACCAGAGAGCAAAGAGACATGACTTGACAGTTCTAGAATGTAAAGGTAGGGTTTAAGGAAGACAGGATGATGTTGGTATTAATGATTATACTTGCAGTAAAAAAGAAAAAAATGCATGATTTTCAGGACTGATAAGGTACTTTAGTACTTTATTGTTGATAAAAAGTGTTTAGCTAGATAAATGACAAAAATTGTGACAAAAACAAGCAGCCTTTCTGCCTGAAATATACAAACTGTGGAGGTAGCCAGGTGAAATTTGATGTGTGTAGGAATGTTGATTGGAGGAGAGAATCTCGAGACACATCATTATGGAAGAGATAAAACAGCTAGTTAAACAAGATTTTATGACAGATAATTCAAAGACTGGGTACAAGCAATAAAAAATAGCATGAGCATGTGGCAGTCAATGACCTGGGGAACAAAATGTGAATTTTTAATTTAGTATTGCAGACTGCAAAACTGGATATTACATGGGTGGCACATTCATATGTGTATTCTTTTAACAGCCAGCTCTCACAAATGATCTAAGCAATGCACCTCACTCTACCTCCCTGGATAGTGTCTGACACAGCTTCAGTGATGCTGGCATCAGGCTCAGTTCTTTCACTTGATGACAGCAGTAGTGTAAGATACTTTTGCTTCCCTCAAGGTCTTTGGCATTCCTTCCTGCCTGATGTCTTACAGCACCCTATGTCCACAATTATAAAGCCACAATAGTGTGAGGTGTGACTCTTTCAAATGGGTTCCAGAAGCAACCCAGATTAAAAAATCATTAAACCTCTCCCACCTCCCCCATCCTCAAAAAAAAAAAAAAAATAGTGCTGTTACTTTTCTCCAAAAGATCAGTGCCTTGATTTTGTTAACAGAACATTGTCATGCACAACTGTGCCCATGCAGTATGGGAAACCTGTTAATTTTGCATATCCAGTTTCTATGGCAGCATTTGTTGGACTTCATGAAATACATGAACTTTTGAAATGACTGACAGATGTGTTTTTTATAGCAGCTTTGCAGACATTGATGGTTTTGCAGCTGTTGCTCTGATGAGATCTTCTTTGATTTTGTGCTTGCCAATCCATGGAAAATTCACTTTGGGATGCTTAGATTGAAAACAGGAATGAGGAAGGAGTCCTCATCTTCTTCCAGAATAATTTATAATTGTTTAAGGACCTACTGAAGAAATTCCATTGCAAGAGGAAAAACAGCAGAGCAATACATATCCAATGGAATTTCCTCTTCTTACAATAATAGGTGAAGTGCAATATTGCTGATTATTCAAAGAAGGGATCTACATATTGTGCAGTAATCTTTTTACTGAAGAAAGTAATATTTAAAGAAGAGGCTTCAAGTATTATGATCAGAGCAGACACCTGTGCAAAGTCATCTACACAGCTGTGAGTTATGCTGCTGCTCCTGCACTGTCCGGCTGCTGGAGATTCAGTTAAACATGATATATCTATCTTCCAAAATTCTATTTTTTTATGCTTCCACAAACATTTCTGTATATATGAGGTAATATACTACTCCACAGGTTGTCCCACGCTCATCACAGTAGTCTCTTAAACTCTTACCAAAGTGCACCTAACAGTCCAAGTGATCAAACTAAAATTCATGTTGAGCTGGAGACATAGCATTTGCCTTTACTTATGCAGAGACAGTGCTGTGCAGGGCACCACTTAATGTTCCTCCACATAAAAGTTAGGGCCAGTCTTAAGATTTCTTGTACCATGGATTTCACTCCTGTATCTGACAAGATTCTGTGAGCTGTCATCATATTGATCTTCTAATGTCATTCCCTAAGCTTACAGCATAGAAACAGATCTAAAACCATATCAAAAAATCTAATAAAAGTGGAATGTGGGAGAGTCATAAGCCAATTAATACTCAGTTATTCCAGTTAGCAGAGTATATCAATAGCTTTAATACATAAAAATAAAGTAGCAATAATGCCACTTCACATATTAAAAAAAAATTAATGTGAGACAGCAACAAGACATAAAAATACAGTACATTTTTGCTCCATAAACCCAAGATAATGTCCTATATTACTGTCAGCTTAAGCTTCAACTTTAAATAATATATGTAAATAACTGTTCATTGTTGTATTCGTATGGCTAGTTTTGCATTCTGCTCAATAAAATAAATTACATATATCAAGTCACATAGCTGTTACTGGCAATTCAGAAACAATTTTGTGACAAAATACATCACACAATCTATCCCTCTATCTGGTACTGTAGCTGCTCACTCATCCTCCCCCCAGCAGGATCAGGGGGAGGGGGGAGAATTGGAAGGGTGGAAGTTAGAAAATTCCTGGGCTGAGATAGACAGTAGGGAAAGCAATTGCTGTGCACACAAGCAAAGAAAAAAAAATGAATTGATTCACTGCTTCCCATGGGTAGTCAGGTGTTCAGTCATCTCCAGGACAGCGGGGCTCCATCATGTAAAGGTTACTCGGGAAGACAAACACCATCATTTCAAATACCTCTCATTTCGTTCTTCTTCCCTCCACTTTGTATACTGAGCATGACTTCATATGGTCTGGAATATCCCTTTGGTCTTTTGGGGCCACCTGTCTCAGCTGTCTCCTCCCTACTTCCCATGTACTCCCAGTCCCCTCACCATGGTGGCAGTACAAAAGTAGAAAAGGCCTTGGCTCTGTGCAAGCCCTGCTCAGCAGTAAAAATATGTGTCTATATTATCAACCCTGTGTTCAGCCCAAATCCAAAACTCATTGCCTATGCGCCACTGTGAAGAAAATTAACTCCACCCCAGCTAAAACCTGCACAGATACCCATTGCAATAACATCCATCAAAATAAAACTGACAAGTCTGTGTTTCAGAGCTGAAGGAACAGAATTTCTCTCTCTCCTATGATAACCGTTACTGGGAAATCCTTGTCTATACTCTGCATCAGTGATAATCAGGGAAGCCCATGATGTGGCTATAGATTGGGAGTACTGTGTTCCACTGTGCAAATAAATGTTCAACATCCAGCAAGATTTTGACTAAGTAATCATTTGCTTTTATTTTTACTATTAGTTATTTGAATCACTAATTAACCAATTTGCCTCACTGATTAACCAATCATTTCGTATTTCTAGCCCTGATGTTTACATGTCAACTGACTCAAGGTTTTACATTTGTGGTTTAAAAATTCTGATATGTCAGCCTGCGGAGTGTTTTGAAGCAGTTTGCCTGTGACCGAAGGAAGTTATAAGGTTGCTCTGTCAGTCTAAAGGACAAACTCTACTTGACCACAAGCTGTGCTGGGTGAACAAAATAATTTCTCTCTGTTATTACTGAAACAAGATGAAGAGCATGTATTGAAAGGATAAGGGGAAATGGCCTCAAACTGAAGGAGAACAGGTTTAGATTAGATATTAGAAATAGCTAGCAATTAATATGAGACTGGTGAGGCAGTGGAAGAGGTTGTGAAGTTATGAGTGCTCTTGAACTCTGGAAGTGTTCAAGGCCCGGCTGGACTGGGCTCTGAGCAACCTGGTCTGGTGAAACATGTCCCTGCCCCTGGCAGGATGGTCGAAACTAGATGGTCTTCAAAGTCCCTTCCAACCCAAACCATTCTATGATTCTTTGATGATTATTGAAACAAGATGAAGCCATTAGTAATATTTATTGCATAAAAACCATAGTGCAAGTATAGCGACAGAGACAAAATTGTATAATGGGGAGTGGGGAAGTTCTGCATCGCCATTCTTTTGCCCTGTGTCTGACTAAACTCCACACTCACTAACAACACAGACCTGAATTATTGTGCAAGCGGATCCTGCTGCCACATCAAGTGCGCCCAGGCATGACCTGGTCTGCTGCCAACCCCTTGGCACACATCTATCCATGATAGCATTCTCCAGAGGAACGGAGCAATTACTGGCTCAACCCTATCACCCAGCAACTTGTGGCAGACAAGTTCATTGCCAAAGCAAGAAAGAGCAGAGAATCGATATAGAGCTTCTGTTGCCAACTTTTAAAAAATACCTTTTTAAAGCAATGGCCCTGGGAGTGAACTGGTAATGGAGTGTGTAGATCATCACATTTAAATTCAGCAAGTCCCAAAGCACAAGTGTAGCCAAACCTTCAGGCAATGCTTCCTATTCTGCTCTACGGAGAACTCTTGGCAGACAGAAAGACAGAACCACATAACTGTTAGTGTTGGGAGGGACCATCTTCCAGGCCTGGGTCACCTAGAGCTGATTACACAGGACTGCATCCAGGTGGCTTTTAAATGACTCTGAAGAGGGGGCCTCCATGACATCCCGGGGCACCTGTTCCAGTGCTTGGCTATCCTGAATGTAAAGAGGTTATTCCTCTTTTACATGTTGAGGTGACACTTGTGTTTTAGTTTATGGCACTTACTCCTTGTCCTGTCGCTGGGCACCCCAGGAAGAATCTGGCACCATTCTCTTGACAGCCACCCTTGAGATGTTCATGTGCATTAACGAGTTCCCCTCTCAGACCTCTTCTCTAGATTAAGCAGGCCCAGCCCCTGCAGCCTCTCATAAGAGAGAAGCTGGCAGCCCTGACTCCCGTTTCCAACTGCTCTGCATTAAAACAGCTGGAAGCACAACGACATCCACCCGTGGCACAGGGGCAGCGCCACCTGAAGAAGGGAGGGGAAAGGCGGGCAACAGCGCTCGAAAGCGGGCACGGGCGGGGCAGGAACGCTATCGTGACTGGACAGGGAGAAGGTATGCACGCCCGCCGGCCGGACACAGCGGGAGGGCCGGGCGGGGTGGGGCGGGGCGGGACGCGGGGCCCGCCCGAGCCGCCTCACGGCTCCCTGCCCCCTTCCCGCAACCCGCTGATACCAACGGTGCGCGTGCACCAGCCAATCGGCGGCCGCGGGCTCGCTTCTCCCTCGCCTCCCATTGGCCCGTGGGGGCGCGGGGGCGGGGCAGGCGCGCGCTCGCCCGCCCGCCCGCTGCAGTCCCGCAGTGCCGCCGCCGCGCCGGGGCTCGCGCGCGCTACAACCGCCGCAGCGGCCGCGCGGCTCCTCCCGGTGCGGGGCGGCGCGGGAGCCGTGGGGCCGGGCTGGGCCGGGCTGGGCTGGGCTGGGCCGGGCTGCGCTCGGTGCAGCGCGGAGGTGACTCTGCTCGCCCGCAGCGGGGATGCTGCTGCTGCCGCGGCCGGCGCCGCCGCTAGTACTGGGACTGCAGGCGGGACAGCGGGTGGCCGCGGCGCCCGGCGGCATGTGAGCAGCGGCAGGAGCGATCCCCGAGCCCCGAGGCAGCGCTAAGAGGGCCCCTCCCTCCGGCGGCGGTTCAGCCCGCCCGGAGGCGCAGCGCGGAGGCGGGCGGGCATCGCCGCTGCGGCCGCCCGCGAGGAGACAGCAGGACCGGCCACAAAGCGCCGCCGCCCGCCCTCCTCCGCACGCCGCGGCGCTGCCCCTGCCAGCCCTACTCCCGGGGAGGAAGGGCGGGAGCTCCCCTCGCTCCCTCGTCACCTTCTCGCCGCCCGATCCATGGGAGGAGCGGGCCGCCTCCCCCTAGGAAGCGCCGCCGCGGCTCGCCGGGACTGAGGGGAGCGGCCGGCGGCCGGCGCGGCGGGAGGATGCCACTGCTGCGGAAGGTGCTGCGCGTCTCCAACCGCTCCATGCTCGCCTTCATCTTCTTCTTCTCGTTTTCCTCATCCTGCCTCTACTTCATCTATGTGGCTCCCGGGATCGGTGAGTCCGGAGCCGCCCCCTCGGGGAGCGGGGGTGAGGGCGGTGGTGGGGGGCGCGCCCGCCTCCCCCGGGCAGTTGTCACCGTGGCGGGAGGGCACAGGCGGCGCCGGGCGAGGGTCGGCTCGGCTGTCGGAACGCGATGCCGCCCGCCCGGCAAGGGTCGGAGCGGCCGGCGGGGGCGGCGGTAACGTGCGCGGATCCCGCATCTTTGTTCTGCTGCTTTCAAACGCTCTAGAAGGTTCATCTGCCATCGCGAGGTAGGTGGATGATGCCCTTGCTTCTCCGGCTGGCAAAGTGAGGCACTAAAGCGGCTCAGCGTTTCGTCGTGTTACAGTGGTATAAATTGGGAAAGAACTGCAAAACTGCTGGATGGAGTCACTTAAATGTATTAATCTTTCAGATTGTTAGTAACTGCATTAATAATAAAGCCCGTGTGAACAAAAATGAAGAACCAGTTTGAATATTTGTTTTTTACTTCTGTTAGTGGGATCTCTCTCTCTTCACAGGTTTTACAGTTTGGTAACTCTTCCACTTCTGAAGGAACCACTTCAGAGAGAGACAAACCGTTGATTTAGAAGAAGCTTCATAAAATAACTGTGCAAGTGTTTGTTTCTAAAACAAACCAAATAAATGTGGTGGTTTCCTTAGTTCACTCTTCTGCTGTTACTGGGAGACCATCAGGCTTTTTCTCAGAGGATGACCCTTTTAGAGTTGGTTAGCAATACCCCAGAGCTAAAGGCAGTGGTATCCTGTATGGTGCTCTGTGGGATTTCCTTGTGTTGGGTGTCCCTTGATTAGGGAATGTTTTCCTTTTTTCCCCAGGGAACATTGCCACATATTTCTGCATATCTCCTTGCTTATCAGGTGTTACCTAAATACTTGCCAAATCATCTCTCTCTTCATCCTTAGTGCTTAAAACTTCTCTCTGCAGTCATTGCTACAAAATGCCCACACTGCTGTGACCACTGAATCTTCAGGAATTGTTTCCTGTTGATTGTGTCTTTATGCTGTTTGGCTCCGTCTCGTTCACTATTTTCTATTTAACTTATAAACACTTTCAAGGTGCAGTTGTTGCTTCTATACTTAAACAGTTCTATGTAGTTCACCTATCATTCTGTGGTTTTCCTTTACTTATGTACTTCCTACAATATTGACAAGTCGGCCAATTATTCTTCTAGTTCAAGTAAATACAAAAATATATATTAAGAAATTTATAATATTTATAGGGTTAGAGTTCTAAGCTTTCTTGTCTGCCAGTGAAAGGGATGTGATGTAGTCTTTTCTGTCAGTGTTTCCCTGCTGAGAGGGATCTGATGTAGTCTTCTAAGTGAGAATGATGCTGATGTCCACTTAGACATCTTCGGTCTTTGAGATGCTAATGCGGGACACATATATAAAGTAGGCTTTAATTGCAAGTAATTGATATATAAATCATTTATCAATTACTTTCAATAGCAGAGTGCAATTTCTGCATCTTTATAAGGGAAACTTATAACATCTTACATAATGTATGCAGCTGTAGTTTTACTTTGTTACTTAAATGTATCTTGCCAATGGGTACTTTGTTAGCAAGATCATTTTCTCACTAAGAAAGGCTTATGCAGTACCTTGCTCAGAATCAGAGCCTTTAGTGATGAGACTTCAAATTTCTGACTTCATCTTTCTGCTCAGGTATTGGGAATTACATATCTTTTCAGTTTCCTTTGTACCAGGAATGAAATAAAATCAACAGTATGTACCAAAAGTGTTCTTGGGGTAGGTTAATTAGATCTGATCAACCCTGAGGGAAAAAAGATTCATACTCAAACAAGTCTCTCTTTTTGTCTCAGACACAAATACTGTAGTTGGCCCTTTCAAGATGTGATTTAACAAAAATCTTGGGTAGTTACATGTGTTTGTGAGATTACAGCTCTTTCCAGCCACTGATCAATGCTGTGCTGCCCTAACTGTATCCAGTGGTGTGAACTCATCCAGTTTAAGTCAAAACCAGGCAACAGTGAACTTATTCCTTGTCTGTGGCACTTCCTAGGTCCATCTTGAAATGCTGCTGTGCTGTGCTGGTCTGAAGAATCCTGGGGAAGAGACTAAAGAAAATGGTGAAGGGCAGTAGGAAAATTTTACATCTCAGACTATCAGCCTGCAGATGTAATGCTGATTTCCCAGGAATTGCTCCTTAAAATGTTACTTTGGAATGGAGAGAAAGGTCAGATACTATCTAAAAACCAACAAACTTCCTGTCAGTATAGTGAAAATGTAAGTTGTAAGAACAGAAGATTCTTAAAGCACTTAGGAACAGCCAAGTTTACAGGCAGATGATTAATCTAATAATTTTATGCTGTATGCTCATGTCATTTACATATTGTGATAGAATTGAATATTTCACTGTACTTGCACTTTTTTACTGTATGTAATGAAACAGATCTACGTGATCTAAGTCAAGGCTGGTTGTGTGTGTGGAGAGAAGGAAGGCTAAAGGTTGCTCACTGAAGCTCAGCTACCTTACCTGTTTGCAGCTTTTCATTAAAAATGTTCTGCATCTAAGTCATAAATGGTTGGGATTTGTCATAATTTATGTGTACAGATGTGTTTTACTGAAGATATTTTAGTTCACCAGAACATTTTCTTCCTCAACAAGCTACAAGGCACAATGTCAGAGAAGAAGAAAATACTAGTTGTGTTGTTGGGAACTGGAGCTGCTCTGTGGCAAGCTTCTCTTTGTAGTAGTCAGAGGAATTGAAAAGAGAGGGAGAAGTTGGACTGCCAAATGTTTTATGGACCAGCAGTGTACTGGAAGGTGGGAAAGGAAAAATACATGAGTTATGCAGCAGAATGGTTTTGTGAGATGTCAAAGTCAATTGAAATTTTGAATTCTTATGGGCTAATGGAATGGGAATCCCCCTTAGCAAGCAATTCATGGCTCATCAAAGGAAAAGACATCTGCACATGTAAGCCCTTAACACTGGAAGAATTCTCAAAGAGGTCACTATCACATTCCCTCTGTCCATCATCAAACTATTTAGAAAATAGTTACTGCATTTTTTTTTTACAAAACTGCAAATTTTGTAACAAATGGAATTTAGGTCAACTTGAAGTATTGACAATTTGTTTAGAAGAAAGAAATCGCAATTACTTATATTAAGGTATTTAATTATTTGTCTAATATTTTAAAATTTTCATTTGCACCATAATTACAGATATTGCAGTAATATCATTGGGGTTTTTTTTTGTTTTTTGAAGAGACCTCTCAGAATGTTAGTTCTTTGGGAAACAGAAGCTTTTATTATTCCATGTACTTCAGAATACAAGGGGAGGAAAACCACATTTTCATGTTTTCAGACATGGTTCTGTGTTTTGAGATGAAGACATACAGTACTGCAATTAATATAAAATATATATGGTTTAAATGGTTGACAAGATTCATACACTACGTTGGGATTGTTTGTGTGCCTGCTTTTCCCTTTTCTGTAAGCACAGATGATTGGATGAGGTAGAGGTGATTGCAACCCCACCTCAGCACCCTGGTAGTCTTTTGATAATCAGAGGAGCTGAAGCACAAGAGCAGATTGATTTCTAACTATTATTTAGAGAAGACAACTATTTTTCTAATTTTTCCTTTTTAATTCAGTGCATGTTTCAGAGGAAAACCTTAATAGATAGGATAACAAGTTAAAATGGTCAAAAACATTTTAAATGCTTAAAATTTAAAAATTTCATTTAAATGTTTAATGACACTTCTGTGAGATAGTCTCAAGTATTCAATAAAAGCAGATAAGAGGTGCTACTTCTCCAGTGACCACTTTCGTGACAGTAGTTCATTTTGTGCTCTTCTGGTAAAAGCAGAAACTGAAATTTCTGATCTTGAATTAATAGCCTGTGATTCTGTAACTTCATTGAAAGTTGCAAATATTCATGTATTAGTTAAAGGCTGAAGAGGCTAGATAAGAGCAGAAACATTTGGCACCAACATGGGGATTTTTTCAGTGTTATAGATAAAAGTAGTAATGAAAGGGACTCAAATAATTTATGTCTGGTCCTGACAGCCATCCAGAACCCATATGTAGGTTTGAGTTTACATTGTGGGAAGGATCCAAAGATTAGGAGAATAAGACAAATTAACAAGGCATGGTGACCAAGGGATGCTGGTCTAATTTCACTGCCAAACCAATCTGAGTATTGAAAGAGACAGTTTTTTTTCTTTTTTTCCTGTTTTTCCCATTTGCTCTCAGCATTACAACTGAAATTACATTGGACAGATCTCAGAAAATGATCTCTTATTCATCCCCGGGTAATTCCTTTCTGTCTTGTTGCAGCAGAGAACCTTTGCTGGGTTGGGAGGAAGAGTATATTAGAGCTCTCCATATTGTGGTCAGTTGCAGTCTAGTTTTTCAGCCAGAGAGTGCTTGAGTACTAGAACAGGCTCTCCATGGAAGAGGACACAGCATCAGGCCTGACAGAGTTCAAGGAGTGCTTGGACAATATTCTCAAGTACATGGTGAGGTTCTTGGAGTGTCCTGTGCCGGGTCAGTAGTTGCACTCCATGGTCCTGTTGGGTCCTTTCCAATTCAGCTTATTCTGTGATTCTAGCTTGTCTACCTTGGATGTAATGACCTATGCAGTTCAAGTAAGAACTGGTTATGAAACAGTGCAGTGATCAAAGAAGATGCAGTCTGCTTTGACATCAGTAACTAAGAATCCTGAAGGGTGAAATGAGTTTGAAGAAGAAAAAGCAGCAATGTTTTCTCTCTTATGGTCTTCTGCTTCTTTTATAAAAATGTTGCTAATTTTTTGTCAGTTCTAACCAAAAGGCAGCTGTTCAGCCTACATGGAACATGAAAGCGTCTTTCTTGGTTTCAGCTCACAATTTTACATAAATCTATTTCCTGTTCTGTTACTAGTTTTCCTAATAGGAAAACTAGTTTCTGAACTTGTGCAGAAATGGAGAAGAGTGCTGAAAATGCTATCAGCAAGATAAATGCTTATCATGGCTTTCAGGTGCTGAGCCCATAAATATGGGCACAGCCTTTGTGCTGGTATTCTTTGTTCCTGTCATCTGTGGCAGTTGTGGCATTTCTAAAGACTTGTTTGATTACAGAATAATTTAGATTGGCAGGGGCACCTGGAAGTCACCTGATCCAACCTCCTGCTGAAAGCAGATCCTACTGGATCAAATTGCTCAGGGTCATGTCCACTTGAGTTTTGGAATAAATCCGGGGATGAAGATTTTGCTTTCTCTCTGGGAAACCTGTTCTAGTGTCAGACAACTGTGAGAAAATTGTAATATGTAATTGTAATATCCCACCTTATGTTCATTGCCTTGCTGTCTTTTCACTGACTACTTTCAAGTGTTCGATTTAGTCTTCTCTTTACAAGAATACTGTATCTCTGAAGACAGCAAAAAAAAAAAAAAAAAGGCACCCTTGTCTTAGCCATTTCTATTTCAGACTGAGAAAACTCATTCATTTTAGTTTCTGCTTGTACATAATATGCTCGATTTTGGAAGGTTTTCTCTGGGCATGTTCTGGTATTAATGTTTGGTTCTTATTGGGGTGCCCAAACTGGCACCAAAGATGATTTTACAACCTGCTGAATTTTACAACAGTTGCTGGTATGGATGTGCTGGTTATACTGTTGCCAGTACAGGACACGGTACTGTTGACTGTGCTTGCCACAATCATAGGTGGCTGGTAATACCCGGTCTGAGGGTTTTGCAATCGAGCCTCTGTGTAGGTTTACTGCAGCTCAAGGGCTGCAGTGAAATAGGACTAATATAACTTGCTCATTTCTCATGCTGTGTGGAAGTATCTGATAAAAAGCTGATGAGTTTTGCATGTTTGATGAGTTTTTTCTTGTTTGTATTTTTCTATCCCTATTATTGCCTTCTTTTATTTCTTTCTAGGGAATTATTCTCATGGGTCTCTTACAAGTTACTTGAGTAAATGAAACTTGTCTGTCCCATTGTTCTGTAATTTCTGCAGGGAAATGCCTGTACTACAGAACTGGTTGTTGTTTGGGAGCTATTTTCAGCTATATTCCATTATTAAATTTCACCTGTTATTAAAGGCTTCATTTGGAGCAGGAGTACTTTCATTAGCTGCAGAGTTCTTCTTGCTTGCATTGCTGTTTTTCATGTCAGTCCCACAAATTATCATCAAATCCTTTACCTATGAAATTGTAGTTTACTTTCTGATTAATAGGGCCTTTTTTTTCTTGTGCAGAGAGGAAATGGAGGTTTTAACACTCTGCTTGATCTCTGATTTCCAGTGATCAAATGTTTCTCAGCACTCTGACTACGCGCTTGAGCTCCTTGGACCCACTGAACTCGGGCAGTATCATGGGTACATTTCCTTGGTCTGGGAGGTGCAAAGACTTTTCCATTAGGCTGGCCCAGCACAGTCATTCCTAGCACTTGATGCTGAATAAATTATCGTAGTCCTGTCATTCATGACTGTCTCTCACTTTTACCATCAGATTAACTTTGACTAAACATGCATATTTATTTCTGAATCAGTTGTTCTGCCTTTTTTTTTCTGATAGTTTTCCTAAGGCCCTTAGGTATTACTTGTTACTGGTCAGGGAACTTGCCTGCATAAGATTTCAATCAGTATTCATTTTGTGATGTTGTTCTTAGTCAGAAAACAGAAAAAACCCCGGTATTTATGGTGTGCAGCTAACTTCACAAGGACAAAGTAATTATGAGACCTCATGTGAAATGAGTTTTCACTTAAGCCAGCCAGTTATTTGAATGCATTCTTCTCATGGGTTGAGAAGGAGAGATTGTATACCCTGGGGACATTTATCTGAACTGTGATGCCTTACTGACAGGGCCAAAGCTTTAACCATTTCAGGGCCAAAGCTTTAACCATTTCCACATCTGTCTGTGGTGAAAGATAGCTTATCTACTGCCTTTTGATTAATAAGACCGTTTTTACAAGTGACTATTTATACTTGCTTTTCTTTAGCTCTTACTCTTAGGTAATCTTTTGTATTCAAATTGTGCAATCGTATTATGGGGAGCATCATGAAATAATTATGCTTTGTGTGGGATCCAGTGCTAGATTCTTGTGAGCACAGTGCAGAGATTGGTTTCAGGGCTTTAAAATACAAAAGATGCTTTTTTGCAAGGCATTACCAATGGTCAGTTCACTTTCTTAGATTTGTGCTTGTCCTTCTTTACCTTCAGTTCATTGTGCATTTATTGAGTTATTCTAAAGCTTATTGTATAATCAACTAATAGCCTGAGAGGATAGAATAGTATCAAATATGTTAGAAATTTTATTGAACATTTTATCTTTTATCATGCTTAAAACTACTGCTAAGGAAAGAAATTTTTCTTCAATTTTTTCATTGTAAATGGAGATCCCCTCATTTGCTGTCTCCCAATAAACAGTGAACTGATATTTATCCAATTCCTCAGACTTGCAGTCAGAGGACTCAGCCATTTGACATATCCATTGTTGTAGGGAATATACAGAGGTTGTCTGAAGTATTAAATAACCAATTTGGAGCTTCTCTGTTGCAGCTGATACAGATTTGTCCCTCTGCACCGTTTGAATGATCACTGTTAGCCACCAGAAACACTGGTAGCTTTTGTTTTTTCCAACAGATTGAGGTAATTTATGTCTTTCTAAGATATTTTTCTTATAAGGAGGTAAACATATATAGACTCAATGCAGTCTCACTATCCCTGTGAAATAAGATTTGATTTATTATTTTACATATAGTGCAAAACTGCTATTGAATATTGAAAAATAAATCAAGTAAAGAATATATTTCAAGGCACAAAGTTTTTTTTTTCTTTTCTTATGCTGTTGTATCTGTTTTAAAAACAACTTCTGATTAACAACAAATGTGTAAAAATAAATACAGTCCTAAGGAAGTTGGACACTTGCAATGGTATTTATTGATGTTTGTTGTAGATTTCCATTTTTGAATAGGAAGCAGTTTACAGCAGTCTTACATTACTTGGGTTATTGTCCTTCACAGCTAAATTGTTTAATGAATCAGTTTCACAGACTAAAGTCATTATCCTGCAGAAAGTATTCTAGCTCCTGGAATTGTAACTGTGATATTTCAGAAACAATCTCGGCAATCTATTTACTGTTTATTTAGATTACTCATAGAATTTATTCTTTAACACTTCTGTGTTAATTTGCCATGTGTGAACTCTGCCAATAACGTATTTCTAGCTCTAGTATTGCTGAGAACAATATCCCATAACCTTGAGATAAGAAGAGATCCATGTGGGACTTGTTCTAGAAATGGCCCCATGAGATGATTCCCCATTTACAGTTACTAGTGGTGACCTTCCTGTTAACCTGTTTGAATCCATACCAATTTTTATGCAATATGTTGAATGTGCTTTTCAGAAGTCCCATGAAAACAGGTGTTGACTAGCAGATGAGAAACTTCAGGGGCAATGGTCATTTGTCAAGACCTATTGCCTGTAAAGCCATGTTTACTGTATTTGGATCTCGCAGAATCCAGGGGTTCTCTATGAAATGTTTCCTATATGAGTTTTTCAGCATTTTTTTTTCCTGGAAAGATCAGTGAATAATGTTGCTATAACGTCTCTGATGATAGATCATCTTTTTTTTTTTTTTTTTTTTTTTTTTTTTTTTTTTTTTTTTTTTTTAAAGGGGCATGTTAACTTTTTGACAATTGCTTTGAAAATATTCTTGGCATAGTGCTTTTTTCCAGGTTGTTGGATTTGTTCAGCCTTGGTTTTCTGGTTTTGCTTTGGCAGAATAAAAGCTGCACTTGAAAATCAAATTTGTGGCCTCCAAATTTGTTCATTTTTGTTTGGCATTTAAAAAGAGTATTTGGTAATAATTAATATTTTTCTATGTTTTTAAAGTCATCTCATTTTTAACTTTCTAGTCCTGTTCAGAATGTCAGTCATTAACCCAGTTTCAAACTCACTTGTCCTGTTGTATATTTTACTACACTGGTTGCTTCTAAATGCGTGGCATATTTTTTTGGCTTTGCTTTGGTGTGTGAGTACAGCATGATAACTTACTAAGTTTCTATATAAAAATGAATCTTGTGGTTTTCCTGTGAAGTTGTGGGATGATAAACTAAATGCAGTATTGTGAGAAGTGCTTTGATTTTTGGTGTACTGCTTGGAAGGTGCTTGATTCCCTAATGGAGAGTGATCTGTGAATGATACAATTTTCTTTAAAAAAAAGTCTTCAAGTGAATACTTAAATAACAAAAAACCACACAATATAAAATGTTGAGCGATTTTTACAGATTTTTCATACTTTCAGAATGAATGCATTGCCCCCCCCCAACAGTCTAGCACATAAAACTATTAATAACTAGTGAGCTATAAAAATTTGAGAGAAAAAATGATTCATCTGATATTAAAATATGTCCTCTGAAATACAAGATGATCCCTTTAATGCCCTAATGTGTGCTATCAGAATGAGTTTTAAATAATGCCCTAAAACTAGGACTTTTGATTACTGACATGTGGCTGTGTGTTCATGATTGCTGATGCAGATCTGGACCAATTGATAGGAATACTTCATCTGAATTAGTTATGAGCTCTGAGCTCACACTTGCAGTTTCTTGGGATGGAACACCGAGTATAGTATTGATTCCAAGTTGTACTATATGTGTGTGTTGTCTTATATTCCTCACTGCACTTTCCATCTGATTAACCTGTAAACTGTGTGACAGCCTGGATTCTATGTTTCTGGAGCGAAAAATTCTCTTTCTTACTTATTATGAACCCTGTATAGTGAAATAAGAAGAATACGAATAAAATTGCTTCTAGGTTTTACATTGTTAGATGTTTTCTTTGGTTACGTGTGGAATTTTGCCTTCCTGATTTGTGCTTTGCCTGGCACTGTGACAGTGATGGTTGGTACAAAAGCAGAAAAACAAAAGTAGATGAGAAATCACAGATTAGTTGAGGTTGGAAGGGATCTCTGAAGATTATCTAGTCCAAACTCCCTGCTCAAGAAGGGAGCCAATTGCTCAGGCCCTTATCCAGAAAGCTTTAGAATATTTCTGAGGGTATTCTCCACAACCACTGTGAGCAACTTGTGGCAGGGCTCCGTCCCCCTTGCAGTATAAAAGTGTTTCCTGGTGTTCAGGTGGAACATCCTGTGCTTCAGTTTGTGCCCACTGCCTCTGGTTCTGTCCCTGGACACCACTGAAAAGCGGCTGGCTCTGTCCCTTTTCGCACCTTCCCTTCATAGACATTGTGTACATATACACAATGTCAGGGGTTAATGTGACCCCTGAGCTTTCTGTTTGGGGCTCAGCAATCCCTGCTCTCTCAGCCTTTCCTGATAGAAGTGATGCTTCAGCCCCTTTGTCTTCTTCATGGCCTGTTGTTGGATGGTCTCCAGGATGTCCATGTTCTCTATTCCACCGTGGAGCTCAGAACTGGACACTATACAAGGTATGGCTTCAACAGTGATGAATGAAGGCTGTGAAGGATCACCTTGACTTGCTGGCAGCATTTTTCCTAATGCATCCCAGGATGCTGTAGACCTTTTTTCCAGCACATTGCTGGCTCATGTTCCACTTGATGTCCAGCAGGACCTCCAAAACCTCTTCTGTCAAGCTGCTTTCCAGCTGGATGCCCCTAAGCATATTTTGGTGTCTGGGGCTGTTCTTCCCCAGATGCAGAAATTTGCACTGTTCCTTGTGAACTGCATGAAGTTTGTGTCAGCACATTTCTCCAGCCTGCTGAGGTACCTCTGGATGGCAGCATGGCCCTTTTGGCCTATCAGCTACTTACCCCATTTTTGTGTCATAAATAAACTTTGTGAGGTTTTGTCCTACCTGTCATCCAGATTATTAATGAAAGTGTGAAACAGGAATGAACCTGGTATTGACCCCTGGGCTACATCACTGGTCACTGACCTCACCCTTTGGGCTTGGTCAGTCAGCTTTTGATCCAGCTCACCCTTTGCTTAGCCAGCCTGTACATCAACAGTTTGTCTATGAGGGTCCTATGGGATACAGTGTGAAAGGCCTTCCTGAAGTCCTGATAGACAATGCCCCCTGCTCTTTCCTTATCTGTCTTTCATCAGAGAAGGTTCCCAGGTGGTTGACTGTTTCTGATGATTTTCTTGTCATTTATGTACCTGAAGAATGGTTTCCAGGATTAGCTGCTCGATCACCTTCCCTGGGATCAAGCTGAAGCTAATCAGTCTGAACTTCTCTGGGTCTTCCTTCTTGAAGATAGGAGGGACATTTGCTTTCCTCTAGTCCTCAGGCACTTCTTCCACTCAGCATGATCGATCAGAGATGGTCAGGAATGGCTGTGCAGTGACATCTGCCATCTCCCTGAGCACTTGGTACATCCCATAAGGGCTCACAGACTTAACCTGTGCCCTGTTTGCTTAATTCTTCCACCAAGAGCAAGAGTACAGCTTCCTTGCTCCAGACTGGTCTCAGGGAGCTGGACTTTCTGAAGACTGGTATTGTTAAAAAAATTGAGAAAAGGTGACATTGAGTATTGCAGACTTATCTTTCTGTGTCTTTCTCACTGAGCAATGGGTTCAAGTCATCCTGAATTTTCTTCCTATCACCTATGTACTTATGGAAATGCTCCTTGCTGTCTTTGACATCCCTGGCCAGACTCAGTTACATTTGGGCTTTAGCTTTCCTAACTGCATCCCTGGATGCTGAGGTGTTTTTTTCTGTATTCCTCCTGCATTCCCTGAGATTACTTCCTCCCACTGTATTATTTTTGTGTTCGGTTTTTTTCACAGGAGGTCTTTGTTCATCCATAAAGGCCTCCTGGCATTTTACCTGTTTTCATAGTTGTTGACATGGCTATCTCATAAGCTTGAAGGATATTGAATATTACCCAGCTTTCTTTCCCCTATCTTCACTTGAGGGCTTTATCCCATGGGACTCCACCACATAGATATTTGAAGAGACCAAAGTCTGCTCTCTTGAAGTCCAGGGTTGTGAGCTTTCTTTTGTGTCTTCCCGCCCCATGGATCCTGAACTCCACCATCTCATGATCTCTGCAGCCAAGGCTGCCTTTGATCTTCATATCCCCAGTGAACTCCTCCTCCTCGGTAAGTGTGAGGTTCTGCAGATCACTTCCCCTCACTGACTCTGGCACTTGTGGCAGGAAGTTGCCATCAGGGCACACCAGGAGCCTGCTGGAATTTTATCAGGCTGCCTTCTGTCAGTCATTCCCCCACCCCACTGGAAGAAAATCTGTGTTTCTCTGTTGCTGTTTTGGCCTCTGTGGGTTTAATACTTTGTTGCTGTTGCTGGTGGCTGGTGTAACTCATGAACTGCTCTCTATGTCACAGCTTTTGCCAACAAACCTGTACCAGTAGATGAGATTTGTTTTTAGGACTAAATTAATATCTTTGATTTTCACCTGATGTTTTAGCTTCTGATGTAATTAATTGGCTGCTGCTACCTAAGCTGCTGAATGATAGTGGAATAAACTAAGGAGATCTGAACTCCTTGTAACTGTGATTGTGCTGGACAGCCAGGTAGTGGGAAAAAGGCTGCCCAGAAAGGACAGTGTTTCAGTCCCTATTCATTCCTGTTGTATTTGTGTAAAGTTGGATAGTGTGTTGACAAGCAGCTCAGCAAGAAAGAGGAAGTAGACTACAGGAATTACTTGATAAAAACATGGCAAGGTTGGGTATTCCTGGCAGCAAGGGCAGCTCTTGCATACTTAAGCCAAGGTGGCAGCAGGTTTTACCTGGTTGGGTTCTTTCAATTATGTCTTTTCATGATGTCTATTTTGAGACAAATGCCTTTTCTAACTTTCACAAAGGTCTTGTGTGTTTGTTCAAATTTTCTCCTCTGTGTCAGAAGGGGTAAGTACTTCACTAAAGGGAAGATATAGGTGCTTCTGCAGAAAATCTTGTTTTTCCAAGGTTTATATCTACATTATCTGGACTGCAATAATATTTCCCATAAAAATTAAGAACATTTACATGGCCTCTTGGTTTTGTTGTGGACTTGTTTGAAAATTCTTACTCTCAGTTCTTTACTATATCAGGTTCCTAAGACTTTTGCCCTTTTTATTGTTTCCTCCATTTCATTCCAGGGGAGTGAGCAAGCAACTTAGTGGGGACTTAGCTGTTAGTCACATCAACCTGCCACACCTGGTTTATGTGAATGATCCTTCTATAAACCTGCTGAAAACTCTATAAACCTTCTGCAGAGTTAAAAATTCAAGTGTCTTTAGCTTTTGGTATCACATTAGAAAGAAGAATAAAGCACACAGTCTTCCAGAGATTAGCTCTGAAATCAGTATTTACTAACAGATTTATATTAAAAAACCCACTTTATTTTAGTGTTGGAATAGGAAGATATTGAAGAGAAGAGCTATATCTATGGGAGAAAAAAACTTATTTGGAGGAAAAGATTATGCCAATTTAAAATATATTAAAGTTTGAAGAAAAAAATTTTTTGTTAGTTAAGAATTTTTGTCCTATTTGAAAGGCAAATATACACATGGTTTTACTTTCAGCAAAACCTTGAATTTTGTAATTCTTTGTTTGAAGGTAAATCATTGTTCTTGGAGGAACAGATCAAATTGCCTTTATTCTGATCCAAAAGGAGGAGGTTTCTTGAGTAACTTCATATATGAATTCATGAATTGTACAGATTCCTTGAAATGCTTAGTAGAGACACCCTAAAAATCCCAGTATCTGAATGGAAAACTATAAATGGAATGAAACACTTGGAACCACTTGCAACCAATGTGTTACTTTATGTGAATTGGTTAAAATTTTGAGAAGTTTTTGTATCATTTTTGTGTAAGGAAATCTGAATGTTATCTGTTGCCTTGAATCCTGGTAAGAATCTTTCTTCTGGGATTTCCTACTTGTTGTCAGGCCAATTTTGTAGCTTTTTTGTTTTGTTTTGCTTCTGTTTTGGTGGCCAGAAAGTGTTGAGACAACTTCAGGATTGTAGCAGCTGAGTAACTTTTACACTCATGTAAACTCTTGTTAACACAGGCAGTTAGTCATGCTGGCCAAGGGTTTAGAGAATTACATACCATGCACAGCACCTGGCATGTTCAGAGCCTCTCTTTTAGCTGTCAATATTCCTTGTTTTAACAAGGAGTTCTTTGAAAGCCAGTCAGGACAGCCCCCCCCCCCCCATTCATTCATTTAAAAATTGAGACATTATTGTGGCATTATTTGAAATACTATTCCTTGAAAGATTAAGCTGTTTTTTTTATTTTTTTTTTTGTCTCTGTGGATGTTGGTAGTATTGTTTGCTAATGTGGTGGAATTAATCACTGTGTTTACCTCTGGAAATGCCCCCAGTCCCTTATACACAGCTCCCTGTAGCTCTGGACTCTCTCTGTTGGGCTATAAGAAGTTATTAGTTGATCTGGAGTTACTTGTGGCATGCCACTGGTGCTGGGTCATCAGGTGGAGTTCCTGGGATAATTTTCTAACTTTTCTATATCTCTTTACTTGTTTTTCATCCCTGGTATGTTTAGTTCTTTCCCCCAAAGAGGCAGAGCATTTTTTTGTTGTTGTTGTTAGGGTGGTTATTAGTTACAGGGAGCCAAATATTCCCCAGACAACTGGGTGCTTAATGTAGGTGAAGTGACAGATGATCCCTTTGACCCTCTTTGCTACCTTCTCTAAAGGAAATTTGTCCTTCACTTTGCAATATTTTTTTAGCTCTTTGAGTCCTGGGTAGGCATTTGCTCACTCAGATATAAATACAGCTTCAATTCTACCTTACTGACTTCTGTTGAATACAAAGAAGTGTCTTGAGATTGTATTTGGGGCTTTGGGTGCAAGACTGAGACAGAGAAATGTTTCATGCTGTTGTTGTTAGTGAGTCACTTAATTACTCAGAATGTTGATTTACTCACCCTTGATGCCTATAATAAATATTTCATGTATAATTATAAAACATTAATACTTTGAGATTGGCAGAGATTTGTATCAGTTGTATAACAAAGCAGCTGTTTGGAGTGAATGAATAAACAGTGCATTTTGACTGGAAGTTGTGTTAACTAGTAAGTAAATAGAGACAATTTTATGGGACTAAGAGATTCTCTAGACTTTTGTTTGTCCTATATTTCAAAGATGTTTTTGTAGATCTATATATGAGACATGTAGCTACATATGAAAATGTTTTATTGGTAAATTAAATTTTCTTGTCACTCTCAGTTGCTTTTTGTTAGTTAAAGAGAAATGAAAGTGTCATATAAAATGTGTATTGATAGTCATTAGGTTTTTGGTTTAAATAGAACCGTGTTATGAATCCATTTTATTCTTTTCTATTTTTGCTCTTAGGTTTCATTGTGTGGACCTTCATCTCAAAAAATTATTGTTCACTGAGCATGGATTCAGACACAGTAAAAAATGTTGAACACATTGTAGATGTATGTTAGAATAATTTGGAAATACATTCTTTTAATGCAAATTGCTTTTTTGTTTTATCAGCAAACACGTATCTCTTTATGGTGCAAGCTCGTGGTATAATGTTGAGAGAAAATGTAAAAACAATAGGACACATGATAAGATTGTACACTAACAAAAATACTACATTGAATGGCACAGGTAAGAATACTTTTTATGTGTTTTTTAAAAGACCTCTTTTTTTTCATTTTTAAAAAAAGCCAATCATTAGTGACATAGCTCGATTATGAACACTTTGACCCAAATTCTACTTCTCTGAAATAAGAGTCAAGGTAAAATAGTTACTATTTATCAGTTCACTTCAGTAGGAAATATTTCTATTAGCTGTAACAAAGATACTTGTGTTTAATTATTATTCCTCTAGAGCAATAAAATGCTTTTTAAATCATGCTACTAGGAATTTGATAACTAAAAATGAATGCTCTCACCTGCATGATGATAAGTTACAATTTCAGTGGATAAAATAGGCTTTTACAAAAATCAATTCTTCTTTTAAGATTATCCTGAAGGAAACAATTCTAGTGACTGTGTTGCTCAAACAACAATGTATCTTCCAGAGAACTTCACCTACTCTCCTTACCAGCCTTGTCCAGAGAAGCTGCCTTACATGAGTAAGTTTTAAAGTGACCTTAATATTTATCTAGTAAATTAAATTGTATTTTAAACAAAACACACTTATTTTCATACAAAATATAATTATAAGGAGTCTAAGTATATAACAGAAATTAATGAATAAAATACATTGGATAAGGCACAATGATGCTTAGCAGAAGTTTACCTGTCACTAATGTGTCACTGAAGTTTTGGTCTCTTTACTAATCACCTTTACTAATTTGAAATCAAATAATTAAACTACTGACTTGAAAGAGAGAAAATGTCACATAGTTTCTGAAATTATTTGTAATGCATTCCAGAATTCTAACCTCTTGTCTTTTAAACATGGCTTAATCGGTGGGCTGTCATTCAGTACGAGCAATTAATTAAATATCTAATATACCAGTTCAGATCCATATCATACAAAAAAATGTTGCTGGCAGCTGAACTGAAATCTGATCAATTTTTCTTCAAAGAAAAAGAGTGGATTTTATTAGGATAATCTAGATTCCATTATATTTTTTTAATCTCAACTGAGTTTGTCTGTTGAAGAAAACAGAAACAAGGCATGTTATCTGTGTTTCTTCTCAATAATGTCAGACTTTAAGGTTTGTTTTGTATTTTAAATACACAGACATGGAGCCAAAAGTATAGATCAGTTGCTGTTGCTTATGAAACTAAATCATTTAGAAAACTGTCTTAAGCCAGGTAGTAATTAGTCCCGTAGTATGATAATTTACTTATTTCAATCTCTTTTCCTCCAGACATAGGGCTTTTCAAAATCACCTTTTTGTATATTATTGAACATCTAAACAAATAAAACCAAATTATTTCAATAGCAAATTTTTAGCTACTTTTGGAAACATAACAAGTTCAACAAATGGCAAATCTGGATAAACAGAGAAACAAGATGTGATGCTTTTGCTGATTGAAAAATGTATATAGTTAGTATTTTCAATGCCCCTTTCAGGGGATCTGGCAGTTTGAATTCTGTCAGATTAGTTCAAAATGAAGTAATTCTACCAGTAATTTCTCTATAGATCTCCTTGCTGCTGCTCTGCTTTCACCATCTTTTTTTTGTTGGTGGTGTTTTTTTTTTTGTTAGTAATTGCTCTGTACTTCTATCCTGTTTAATTTAATAGAGAAATAATAATTTTAATAGAAAATAATTCTCTGGATAAATTGCTTTTCAACCAAGGGATATGTGTTTCCTTTTTTGGTTTCCATGTACGCCATTTTAATAATAATCTTTCTTTCTAATTATAATTTAAATAAAGCATCTCTGAATATCTCTTAATTTAATGAAATGTTGTAGGAAGTGTGAGATAGCCAGGCAAGAAAGAGGCTGGAATCATGTATACTTTGATATGCTTAATTAGTCTAAGGTTATTATAGAAGTCAACTTTTCTTCTTTGCATCAGCTTGCCAAATTTATATCATGAAAGAGGCATGGTAAAATCATATCTAGTCCCAAGTACATATTCTCTTAAAATAGGAACAGCTATTGCCTTTTTTGTATGACTCAGTAGAACAGGTTATAACCCACTTGTTGGGCAGTGCTGTTGTAATTTGTAAGCAAAACCCCTCTTCTTCGAGATAGAAGCAGTGCAAGAATCTGTCTGTCTGTTCCTTTGGAGATAAACTGATAATCCCAGCCTTTCTAGACTGCATAGTTTCTAAAGCTCCTGTCATTCTTGAATTTTTTGCACCGTAGACTGTCCTTAATTTGATTTCTTTCTAAAGCATCATAACTGGCTTAAACCCTGGTTACAAAATAATTTGTTTTGGAAAACTCTTTTTTTTTTTTTTTCCCCACACAGCAGCAATTAATACTATCCAGGATGAGATTTTCTGTTTTTGTACAATCACATTGTGTTGGCTCATATTAATGTGCAATCCATTATAAACTGTAAAACTACCTGGCAGCATAGCCAGGTATTGCTTGTTTTGTTGTGCATGCTTCATTTTTCCTTCAGTAAGAAACCATCCTTTATTATTTTAAAGTAATTTTACTTTATTGGTTTCTGTGTCTACCTTATTTGTTGAATTAATTTTTTTCTGATTTTCTTCATAATGTTTTTTTGCTTTCTCAGCTTTCTTATTTTGTGGGTTGTACAAACATGTTTTATTGCAGCCTGCTAGACACTGATGGAACTAGTGAATAATAAGTGCAGTTATTTACAGAGATGCTTTCTCCTGCCCCCCACTAGTGATAGGGGAAAAAAATGCTGATTTCTTGTCACTCATCTCCTGTGTGCTTTTGATAGTACCAATACTTCAGGTTTCACTATAGCTTCTTTTTAAACACCCTGGATGGAATTTCATCACGTCCCATGGAGTTAGAAGCACCCTTATCTAAAGGCTTTATCTAAATACTGTTCTACCATTTGATGTTTCTTTCTAATTTAAACTCTGTAGTCATCTGATCACATCTGAACTTTTCTCAGAATACTGAGGTATCTGAATCACATCATGTGCTATTTCCTTCCCTTGCTGGAGTAGTAATTGACCTTTATTTATCTTCATTTTCCTTTTAGATTCTCTATTTGAACTGAAAGGCTCTTGTTGCTTTTCTGTCTTTTGCTAGTTGAAATTGATTTTTTAAATTTAGTTTTTAAGTTTAAAAAATTTAATTTGTACACATTTATATACTAGTCCTTTGTTGATTGACCTTGATTCTATGTTTCATAAGATTTCTTTTTTGGGTTATTGCAGAGTTTCAGGCACAACCATTATGATAATCTAAGCTTATTTTAAAATAATTATTTTTATTTTTTAATTATTTTAAAATCTTTATTTAAATCTCTGTAGGACTAGCCTGTTCTAGTGTCTATCTCTACAGGTTTTTTAGCAACTGCCAGGTTTCCTTTTTTCCTAAAATAATTAAATTAATATGGGTTTCTTTAGATTGTCTCTTGAAATAGCTCCATAGTGTACTGTTGTTGATAATTTTTCACCTATGATTTTACATTAAAAAAGGTTGCCTTCTTCATTTGCAAGTAGCACTATATTTAATCATATCCCAAACTAAAATAGCTCTTGCAGTATCTTCTGCCTTCTTCTGAAAACAATACTTATTCCTAGTATGTTCCAAAAATTTCAGTATTTTCAAAAGATTTACATGACTAGTCAATTTGGTGGCACAAATGATCTGTTTGGCACAAATAGGATCATTTGTGTATGGACACATGGGAGAAAATAGGAGTGATTTTTGGACTGACTTTAAACCATCCCTCACCAAAACACTTAACTTTGTAGACAAAAATAAGAATAATATTTTATGGTGTTTGCCAGAAAGTTCTTGCAAGATTTTTATGTGATGATTTAGATGTAGTAGTTGCTGAAGAAAAACTTGAGCTTCTGGTTAATGAGTATTACATGAGTCTTCTCCCCAGCTTTCCTTGCTTCTTTCTGTTGCTTTTGAGGGTATTTACTATGAATCATTATTTCCAGTTTTAACTTTTTACACATGCATAAGTTGATGACTGATAACTTTCAGCTGTCAACTAATGTTAATATTTTCTCATAGTAGGTACTAAGCTGTTTTTTTTCAAATTGTATTGTGGTCTTAATTCAATAACTTACTGAATTTCACTTTCATGCCTTTGCAAATGCTTTTCCCATTGGGGTCATTAGTTCTACCAATGGTAATTCTCAGATCCAGCCCATGGCTATGATTTGCTTTGAAGCAAATAGTGGTGAATTAGTGGATGAAGACTTTACATGAAATGTGCATATCCATCTAAAATTAAAATTGAGGAAGTTTGTTGAGTGTTGTGATGATACATTTTCCTTTAATGTGGAAGTGGAGCAAGAAGGCACCCAGAATTTGAGTAAAAGTTCAGTAGTGCAGATGATGTAGAATTGCTAACAGTGGTACTTGAAATGAAAGGCAACCCAAATTTTTTGCAAGAGATGCAGAATTCAAATTACTTTGCTTGTTCTCTGTCCTTTGAAATGAGAATTTTGTTTATAGGTTTCATGGAAGGAATGTTTGTTTTTGGAAACACTAAAACTTCATTCTGTGAGAATTAAAGATTAGGAGGGCAGTATAAATTGTTTCTTTTTTTTCTGTAGGGAGTGTAACTACAAATTTCTGATGCCATTTGTCCATGATATTCCTTGTAGCGTTAGGTCGATTTTCTTAATTGAAATTAATATATAGGGTTTTTTTTTCCCTCTCTTTAGGAGGCCTTATTGATGTTAATATGAGTGAAATTAGTTTTGATGAAATTCAGCGACTGTTTTCAAAAGATTTAGACATAAAACCAGGAGGACACTGGAAACCAAATGACTGTAAGCCACGGTGGAAGGTTAGATGCTGATTTTCTGTTTTGGTTTATTTTTTTCTTGTTAGTATATAAGAATAATTTACCATTGCAAGCACTCAGTCTTTGGTGCTATATATTTAGTACCTTATAGTATTTGTAGTATGCCATCTGTGCTCAAGAAGAAACTTCAGCTAGGAGAAAAATTTGAAATGGATCATCAAGAACTTTAAAGGTTTATTAGTTGTAGTTACTAAACATTTCATCATATGGATGCAAATCTGTCCTATATGTCTGTTGCTTAAAGTATAACTAGAAGCATGTGAACATAAAAGGAAAATCTTATTTATGTTTTATTCAATTTTGTTTTCTTAATTATTCGAGCTAATTTCAGCCCACTTTCCTAGGGGGAACCAACATGTAAAGCACTGAGCCAATTTAAATGTAAAAGTTGAAAAGCCATGGGAAACTTGATCTGTATTGAAAAATTAAATTTTTAAAATGCTGATATAATAGCTTTTTTTGCTGTTTTTCTGAAGGTGGCTATCCTTATTCCTTTTCGGAATCGTCACGAGCATCTTCCAATTTTTTTCCGTCATCTGATACCCATGTTGCAGAAGCAGCGCCTGGAATTCGCCTTCTATGTTGTTGAACAGGTAACAACATCTACTTGAAAAGTGACCTCCAAGATTCCTTACTCTAAAAGGGGTTTGATATTCTTACCAAGGTTTGGATGAATGCAGAATTTGAAAATTGTTACTCTTCTACTCCTTTAAATAAAAAAGGAAAGCTCTATTTCCATTCCTCATCTTGAACAGTGGGCAGATACACAGTGCTTTTCTTCAAATATAGCCTATATAAGGTAATATAGAAGTAATGAGATGGCCTCTTAGAATCTATTGTAGTTGTAGGTTTTCAAGGCAGCAAAGTAGGTCAGCAGCAGTGTTCCTCAGGGCTCAGTTCCAGGTCCTTACCTTCAGTGGATGCAGGAATTGAATGTGCCATCAACAAGTTCCTGATGATACCCAGCTGGGAGGTTGTGGTTGACTTGTAAAGGATGGGATGCCTTGCAGAGGGTTCTAGATAAATTGGAGCCTTGGGCAGTGATTCATGGGGTGAAATTTATTAAGTCAAAATGCCGGACTCTACAGCTAGGATGGAGTAAAGCCAGGCACAAGTGGGAAGAGGGAGAGGAGAGGAGTGGATGCCTGGAGAGCAGCCCTGCCCAAAGGGATCTGGGGGTGCTGTTTGGCAGCAGGAACCAGGCTCACTCGTGGCTCGCAGGAGTCAGCAAGGTGTGCCCTGGCAGCCAGGAGGGCAAACCCCATCCTCAGGTGCAGCCAACCCAGTGTGACCTGCTGGGCAAAAGAGGCATCCTTGTCAATTTTGTGTGTGTGTGTGTGTGTTAGAGTATGTTTTTCTCATAGTACGGAATTTTTTGTCTCCTCTTGATTTTTACAATGTCTCTTTTGTTTTCTGTGTGAAGACAGGTACACAACCTTTTAATCGTGCAATGCTCTTTAATGTTGGCTTCAAAGAGGCGATGAAGGACGCTGTCTGGGACTGCATAATATTCCATGATGTGGATCATTTACCTGAAAATGACAGGAATTACTATGGGTGTGGAGAAATGCCACGCCATTTTGCAGCAAAGCTGGACAAGTACATGTACATGTAAGTAAATAGTTTTATTCACATTATTTCTTAAATACTCAGAAATATTTGAAAGTATGAATTTTGTGACATATATATATATATATATATATATATATATATATTTACACACAGTAGGTGAAAACAACAAAGCAGCCTCCTACTATGCTACTTATAGAAATTAATAGCTAATAAAAGAAAGACTTAAATTTAGTTTCTACATTTGATGTGTTACTAATTAGAAGATATTATGATTTTCAATGTTGAGCTTGTTGCAATGATGTTGATCTCAAGAAAAAAAGTCTTTGTACGTCAAGGGGGAAAATCTTACCTAACTTACTAGAAAGGATTTCTGCCTACATAAACACTTCTACTGGCTGTTACCAAAGAAAAGCAGATAATCTGCAGCAAAATATCACAGGAAATGTGCCTTTATTTTCTGATAAATGTACATTTTTATTTCTGTTTCATACTGCTTTTTAAATGGAAGATTTTCTTATTGCTAGACCATTTTTTATATTGGCTCTCAGCCTCTATTGACATTTGGTGAATGTAGCAGGACCTGCAGTTTTCTTACCTCTTTCTCTTCTGTCAGTTTACATTAATGATGTGCCACTTGCTTTTTAACACTCTGCTACCTCATGACATTCTTGGAATCACTTCACAGAAAGCTGTAACTTATTGCTTGCTACATATATATATTTGCTATCCTGGACTTTTTTTGTGAAATTAATCAACTTGACAACCTGGCCAACTAACAGATGAAAAGCCATGCCTTGAAACCAAGGCTCTGTGCCTGGACTTCAGGTTGTCAACAAATCAGCAGTTAAATGTTTAAAGATTTAATGTGTATTTAAAAATAAATAAATTAACACCTATGAATAAATAAATAAGAGATTTAATCTATCTTTATATGCACTTATAAAACTCTTACTGCATTTATATAATGTCTACATAGGTAAGTATTTACAAAATTGATATATTTTGTATAAACAAAACTAGATTTATAAAATAATAAACAAATAAACCTCAAAAAGTCCAATTAACTGTCATATTTCAGTTGGTTTTGGTTGGTGGTCTGGTTTTGGGTTGGCAATATTTTTTTGTTGTCTATTTTGGAGGTATGTATGTGGGGTTTTTTGAGAAGCAGGAGGGGGTTAGAACACCTGCTCTTTCAGTTACATGTTGGAAAGCAAATATAATGGCAACCTTCTCCACATGCTATAAGATTTGGTTGAATCCTGTGTTTCTACAGAGATCAGAAATTACATGATTGTCTATTTCTATTTTCTTCCCCTTGCATTCTGGAGTTATTCAGTGTGGCAGTTGTGTCCTAAGCAATGGTAAATCTTTTTGTAGATGGTCATTACTCCTTGAAGGTTCCAGATTTGGAAGTGTCTCCTGTGAGACACTTTTGTTTTAGGAACTTGTGTGCTGCTTCTGAAAGAAAGCTACTTTACTGTAGCAGCTTCTGGGTTAAGGATGCAAGTTAAAATTGATGGAAGTAAATATAGATACTTAAATGTTTTAATTTTTTTTTATTGACAGCGTTTGAAGAACTGGAAATCACATTGTCTGGGGCATAGAATGTTATATGGATAGGGTGTTCATGTTGGCCAACTGCTTATTGCTTAATTATAGCTGTTAGCAAATACTTTTGCTTACTGACAGGAAAGCCTGTAGGTCTTTAGATTCAAAAGTTTATATTTTAAAAACTGGAAAATTATTTTTTTAAATCAGCATGCCATTCATGGTTTAATATGTACTGTTAAACTGTTTCTCTCAAGTTTTAACAGTTTTGTAGAATATAGTCATAAATTAAAATTATTTAATTGATGCATTACTGATATATAATTTTTTGGTAGATTAAAGAGGCATTTTTCAGTTAAATAGTGTCAACATAAATAGTTTGAGGGCTTCACTTAGCCCTTCAACTATGGGTCTAAATCAGCCATGTGAAATTCCTGGTATACTTTTGTTTCATATGTGTGATACTAGTTGCAGCTACACTTCAGGAGCACTTTTTATGCAAATCAGACACTACTGCAAACCTTTTGTTCAGCTTGGTGTATGTTACTTAATGCTGGCAATCCATGAACCAGTTTCTCTTGGTGAATACATTCAGCCTCTGATCATGTCCTTAGCTTGAGGCTCTTGCTTTTTTGGAAAGGTATTGTTCAAAGAGAGGCCTACCTATCAAAGTTCAGCTAACAATATAGAATTTGTCTTTTGTTTCCAGCCTTCCATACAATGAGTTCTTTGGTGGTGTAAGTGGCCTGACAGTGGAGCAATTCAAGAAGATCAATGGTTTTCCAAATGCATTTTGGGGATGGGGTGGAGAAGATGATGATCTTTGGAACAGGTGAGCTTTGAGTGCTTAGATACCATCCAACCTTTGAGACCAATTAGTGCTTTTTGTTCTGTCACTTGTTACATTTTAGTAATTTGTTTTAAATGGACAGGTTCTACATAGTTTGCTTCAGAAATATCAGAATATACCATTTGAAGGAAAAAGTATAATGTTGTTTTTTATTGGCCTGGGGGCAACTAGTAGTTTTTTAGGATCTAGGTCTAGTCACAACAGATATAACAACAGGTATCCATGCTAAGCACATTGCATCACTCTTACTGCTAACATTATGAAATACCACCCCACAGACATCTAGTGTAAGCACGAGTTTCATGTCTTAGAGGCAGTGTTTGAGAGAGAGTTTAATTTAAGTTAGTGCCAGTGAGCAATGGGACAGCCCTGCTCATGGCATTGCCAGCTGCTCACAGTGAACGAGTAAACTGCTCTAACTGAGCTATTGAAAGTGTCTGCATCAGTTTATAGATAAAGAGATACGTTTTAAAGGACAAGTTTGTTTTTATACTCTTTTCTTGCTATTTCCATGCTTTTATGCTGGAACAAGCATGAAATATTTAATTTCATTAAATATGAAATTATTATTATTTTGCAGTGTGTTTTGACAGCTTTTTTAGTTGTTGGGTTTGGAGTGTTGTGGGTTTTTTTTAGGAAGGGAATGTCCGTGAACATAAAGACTTAGCTTTAAAATATTTGATGTGTATTTTTCACTTTATCTTGTATGACAAGTTGTAAGAAGATGTTTTTACAATTTTTATGTGTTATACTGCAGGGTTCACTATGCTGGATACAATGTAACAAGACCAGAAGGTGATTTAGGGAAGTACAAATCCATTCCTCATCATCACAGAGGTGAAGTCCAGTTTTTAGGACGGTAAGAAGAACAGAGAAATAATCAAATACTACAGCTAAAGATGTAAATTTTTTTTCTTGCACCCACACATATGAATAAGCAGTCAGTTCTTATCAGTGTTATTTCCTCTTTGGTGCTAAAATTTGTATTTTCTTAAATACGTTATGTTTGCTGCTCAAATATTTTTTATTTAACTATGAGAGAGACTAAATTTGCGTGTCAGAAGATATTATCATCATAACCTTTGATCCATAATGTTGTTGTTCCATAATAGTTTGGGCATTAGTGCTGGCAGGGCTCCATTAGTTGGCTATTTTGGATATTTTGCAAAGGGGAGCAGTCCAGCTAGGGCAAAGGACTCCTGCATGAAAACTGACTTCAAAAGTCCTCAAGGATTGGTTTCTTCCCTCATAGTTCATTATTTTTTGAGATACAGATCTTCTTATTTCCTGCATATGTTGATTTAAACCTTTTCTTTTGGGGTTCTTTTTGCTACAAAGATACAAAACACTTAAACTGGCCGGTAGGTTCTGGCTGCCCTGGAATGGAATAGAAATCAGAATGCAGCAGATAAACTACATATAAAATTTAGAAGGTGAAACACAAAATAAAAGGTTTATGATAAGTGTTTTCAGGTAACTAGAAATACTGCTCAATTCTGTCATCTTTTTCTGGGAATATATTTTTTTCTCTTTTATTCATAGTTTTGAATTATGAATAAAATTATAGACATGCACAGTAGAGATGAGTAAATCAGTTAAAGGAAATGAAAATGTATATATGGATAACCAGGGGGAGGGGAACTTTTTTTTAATCACCTCAAATTTAGATGTTTGCAAATGCAGGAGTCTCAAGAGTGAAATGAAAATAATTTCAGACATTTCAATGTATAATAAAGAATAGTGAAGATTCCTAAATCTTCCCCAAACTCCTTAGTTGAATTTTATAGCAAAAGAACATGAAGAAATTGAATAATTTTAAAAAATCTGTTTAGTTTGGGACCATAAGAAACTTACGTATTGAATGCTTCCTTTGTTATTTAATCCTGATGTTAACTTGCATATGTGACCATAAAATCTAATTGTATTAAAAATCTTTAAAATCTTGTTTTTAAACCTAAGGTAGGTTATTTGGTAATTTCAAGGGTCTGAGAAGTAGTTTCAGAATTTAAGGTATACTTGAAAATTAAATGACTGTTGCAGTCATTGACAGTCTAACATCATGTCTAGCATCAACTGAATTGTTTCTTGCAAATGTTTCTCATTTTTCTTCTTCCAACTCCTTCTGCAGATACAAACTTCTGAGATATTCCAGAGAACGTCAGTATATTGATGGGTTGAACAATTTAGTATATACTCCTAAAATACTTGTCAGTAGATTGTATAAAAATATAACTGTTAATCTCCTGCCAGAACTTGCTCCTGTTAGAGACTATTGATGGAAGTGGAATGACAAGAATCCTACCAGAATAAACTTTTAACACTGGAAGCTACTGATAAACACTGTAAAACAAAAAAAAAAAACAACAGACCACAGCTTTGAATTAGTTTTTTGACCAACTGATGATGCATATTTGGGATGAGAAGTGATTGTATGTACCATGTGTTTTGATCTGGAAGAAAAGCCAGCAGCTACCACTCAGATGTTTACAGCGTGAGACTACTGTTCAAGCCTTCATTCTTCACATTCTCTATCTTAACTACTCAACTATATAAACTACAGAAACAGACTTGTAGCTTCTCTGGAAGTAAGGACAGAGGCCTCTTCCAGGAATTTTTTATACTAAACTGCCCCTCCTCATATTTAAATGAATGCTTTTTTTTCTTTTTAAAATGTGCTTTGTAAATATGTGATGTAAATTAATGTGTGTACATTGCTTTTCAATTGTTCAATATTTTATGCTTCAGTATGTATTTGAGTGTGTTCTTGTTTGAATTCTATAGGAATGTTTTTATTAGCATGAAAGAACAAGTGTAAAATGTAAGTATGCTTATAAAAAGGTTATACCTTATGTGAAATGAAGGAAATATTAATTGTTGGCCAGCTATGACTGTAAACTGTTATACTAGTTTTGAGCTCTAGGCCTTCTGCATATCTATTTAGAAAAATCGAATTCTTATATGAACCTGCTAGAGAGAAAGCTTTTGATTTTATTTATTGCCAGCAAAATTGTATGATACCCTGCCTGCCATCTGAATCGTATTTATATGCATATTGCATGTGTATTACAGAAAATCTTGCAGTTGTTGCATATTATGATCTAGAGGAACTCTTAACTGTATCCAAGTGTGCCACTAGTGTCAATGTCAGGGATTTTAATGCCTAAAACGATGTGTCTGGGTGCATACAGTATTTTGGTATTGTTCTTTTTTTTTTTTTTTTTTTAATTCTAGTAAGCAGCACTTTTATTCCTCCAAAACCAGAAGAGCCAAAAATGTGTCTTCATTGGAAGAATATTAAAGTTAGATTTTTAAGAGAATATTAGAACATAATTCTGATAGTTCAAATGCTTGCAGTGTGGGATTCTCAGAAGCACGGTGTTGGTCGTGCTGTTCTGCTGATGAGGACGGTGATGACATAAGCGGAACAGAAAGCAGGCCAATCTCAAGTGCTTTTTAAAATTCCACTCATAATATATTATTCAATATAGCTATTTAAGGGCCTATTCTGGTAGAGTGCTGAGTGCTTCTATGATGCACTGAGGATCCTCAAGTCGATGACTGTCAATGAGATTGAGGTTGCACAGTCCCGCTAAGGATTGGTCCTGTCTGTTTCTCTATTTTTGTGGTGTTAAATGTATGAGTAACTAGCCTCTTTCCTTATCTTCTTATTTTCTTTTTGCTTGTAATGTTATGCTACCTAAAAGTATCCCACTGCTAAGCATTATTATCTTTACTAATATTTTTTTACATCCCTTGTTAATACAAAGGAAAAGGACCAGGTCATTTATTTTCTATGTTAATGCGAATATAGTGACCAAGATGTACTAAACTCTTTTGTTTGTCACAGTTACTCAACTCTTTAGGAACCAAAGACTGACTTCTGCTCCAATAAAGAATGGAAAGCAGTATATATAATAAGGATTGTTTATCCATAGAGTGTTCTGTAAGAGTGTTGACAAAGAATCCTAACTTTAAGTCATTCCTATATGTTGGTTTCTTAAATTGCTACCACAGATACTGTGGTGTTTTTTATATTTTAAGTTTGTTTGCCATAAACACCTTTTATTTCTTTGGCATCCCAGCAGCAAATTTTGCCCTTAGCCATCCTTCAGTAACGTTACGAGCTTAGCTGTAGGCATCCCAAATATTTAGTAGAAATTTTATTATTTAATTTAGTAGTTGAGAACAATTGTAAGGGATATTTTATACCATACAGGAATTACCTTAATGTCTACCAGTTAATCTAATATGCTTTAGGAATGATGTAATACAATGAAAATAACTAAAAGCATAAAGTGAAGAAAACATCCTTCAAAAGCATGCATAAGTGGTTGTTTGCTCACCTCCTGATAGATTTTTCCATAACTGGGTGCATAGAACATTCTGAAGCATATGGAGAAAGCCGAGATAATACACTGTATGAACAATTATATCTTCAAAATAAAATTAGTCTTATTTCATAGCTGACTAATACAGTTCTTTAAGAACAGTTGAACAAATTTTTAAATCCCTCATGTAATTTTGAAGTGATTTCTGGTTTTCAGTACAGGTGTACCTACAATTTCACACCTACATTTATGAAACATGCTATGGTATTGTAGGTCTGTACTATTTTCTGAAGCATGCTTTTGTTCCCATTTCTTAGGCATTCTGTGAAATTTATGTGCAATTTTAAAAAATCTAATGCATATATATGTATATATACTTACATATATACATACTGTATTACACATATGTTGTGGCTGAACTAATATAACTTTACAGCTTTAAGTGATTGATCATGTATGGTCCTAGAAAAATGTGAATTAAACCCACTATGTGAATGGATTGTGACATATAGCTGAGTTCATAAAAATTTTGCATTTTGGTGCCCCAAAATAATGGATGTTAAATTATGAATTGTTGACCAACACTCTTCTCTAAATACCTTTTATTACTTTGTTGGGAAGTTTTAGAAGTTGCCATCTTAAATTACATCAAAATAGTGTTTGTATACTACCTGTCTGAACTCAGTACTCTTCTGTAGTGAATTTTAACATAGACAGTGCCTTCAAACAAAATAAATACGATGCAGAACTAAGAGTTGTGCACATTCCTTTTGATAATTTCATGGTTCTTGTAAAATGTAGAGAGAAGCCAATCACATTGGCTTTTGTATTGCTGACAAGGCAAATAAGAGATGTCTTCAAGGAGTGAGCATGGAGGGAGAAGAAGAAGGAAGTATTTTACAAGATTCTGAAACTCTTGCAAATTAGCAAGTAAAAACATTACAGAAATATTAAAAGTAGAATCTGGTTAATGTGCTAAGATATTCTCAAGCCCATTTTCTATACTTCAAATTTAAGTAGGAGAATATAAAATATAAAGTCAACTTTTCAAATAGGCAGTGTGTTGAAAAGCAAGTGCAAAATGTCCTTTTTCTTGGATCTTGACACTCTATTTTTCTATTGTTATGTTTACTAATTGCTGTAGTGGGTTACTAATGAGCCAGCTGTTTAAAAAAATTAAAGGATCCATTGCATATCAGCAAGCAGAAGTGTACTTAAGATTATTTTATTTGTAGAGGTATGTAAGATAGGCTCAATGAAAAAATGCACTGAAACAAATGCTGGGAATTTCCTGTGTACTATCATAGTTTTGGGTTTTTTTTGTTCATGAAAATGTTTGTACTTTTTTATCATTGTCTTTTATGAAATATAATGTTCTAAAGATTGTGTTGGTTTGTTTATTCTGAGATTCTGTGGAAAAGACTTTAACTCTGTGTTTTGTTTCTAGATAAAATGCTTGTTTTTCTAGTGCTCAATACCCCAAAGTAACAGCAAAAAAAAAGGACACACCTGTCCAAATTCATCAGGTTAGGCTGTGATGAGATCAAGCCTCAGGCTAGCAGGGCGTTTTCCCTTTCTTTGTGTTTACAGGCTTTCAGCTTTGGGTTTTATTGAGTCTAAGTGACTCAACCTTTTTGTATACTTTTCCAATACAGGGTTGCTCTTCTGTTGAATCCCCTAATGGTTCCACCCTATATAGGAATTACTATAATGGGAATAGAAGGATTCATCCATATTTCTCCTGGCATTAAATAGGAACCTGATTTTCTCAGGATTCATCAGTTATCCTTATTTTTGTTTGCATTTTACAGCTATTTATGAAAATATTTGATGGTTTGAGGAATGCAAGTAATTCTGGGGAGTACTTTCACTTGGGAAAATATTTGCAGAATTTTCTGCAAATACATGAATAAGCTTCTTCAAGCATATTTGAGTGATATACTTTTCTGAAACACAGGCTTCTGGTCTGTCCTTGAAAATGTCACAAGTTATGATATATTGGAAAACAGGAAAGAAAGCATTTTAAGTATCTGCAGCCTGCTTAGCATGTTTAAATGCTGTTCTACTATGCTGTCAGCTTTACCTGCTTTCACTTCTATCTCCCCAAAATCAGAATTGAGAGGTGAGTTTATCTTGATAATTGTGTGAGGCCCTGAGTGAGTAATGTCATGTGATTTCATCTGTTATGGGCTGCATTAACAAAACATAGGAGATGGTAGTGGTGGACTGTATTTTCTGTCTTGCTTTTCATGAGACACCTTTCACAGATGTGTTTTGTTCAATTCCTTTGGAAGAAGAAGTTTAGTTTATCAACTTCATGGAAGATTGGTTTATTCTCAGAGTCCCCATAGTGGGATTTCAATACATTTTTTCCTGAAGTTTTTCAAATCCTTAACTTTTATTCAGAAGGGCAATACTCACAATACAGAAATGCAGAATACTTTTATCCAGAAGAGTATTTGAAAACAAAGTCAATACACTTTCTTCCTAAGGTTTACAAAGTGAATAAAAAACTTACTGTTAGGGATATACTATGAAATCTAAAGCTGTTGCTACATTCAGATACTAAGTTCTTTTCATTTATTTATTTTCATGCTTAATGTCAGCTTTTATTCCACTGGCTCACTAACTACTGCTGTGGTTGAGTAAGAGAAGGGACTGAGGACAACAGCAATCTTGTAACGCCGATTACCAGCATCATTAGCTGTGAACACCACCTGGAAAAAGAAAAAACAAATATGAGACAAAATGAGAATAAGTAAAAGCCTAGATGGTCATTGTGATCATTGTATGTAATTTCACATGAAACTTCAGAAGTATTCTCACTCTGAAGTGTCTGCTTGTAACACACAGTTTTTCTGCTGGTTAAATATCTTTTATTAAAAGTATAAATGTCACATTATTTAAGACGTTATTCAATTTATTTATTACCCAAATTGGCATTTCCTTGTTGGTACTCATAAATAGCAACAAGACTTCTTTTCTTGTTTCTTTATGAAGGTCTTCTATGAACCCCATTGATTTACTTTATTTAAAAAAAAAAAAAGCTAGCTCATTTGCTCATTCTTTCAAGTGCTGGAATGCTTTTGTTACTCTTACCATATTCTGTACTTCAAGGAACAGAATTAAACAGTGCTGCACTAGCTATCATTAGGCCAGAGTATAAAACAATGAGTTTCTTTAGTTCTGATTCAAAATCTAGTAGTTAGAGAAGACTGCATTAGTTATCTGGCCACAGCATGATAATAACCTTACATATGAATAATTTACCACAGTCCTATTAACATCTCCCTGACCAGCACATCCTGTCCTTTGATTTCTCACTCCACATAATACAATATTTTGTGTTGTGAGATGAGAGGTGTCAGCTTTTAAAATAGCCAGTTTAATAGCATTCTGTGATGCACAGCTTGTGCTCCTTTCAACATTAATAAAAAAGATGCATATGAAACAACCAGTGAAGTGAGCAAAATATGTTCCCTACTGAGGCTTATTTTTAAGAAAGAAGGCACTGTAGATTAAATTAATTTCCAGTCAACCATTATCTTGATATACAATCAATTCACTTACATGCTGTAAATCTTTCTTCTTCCCTTTTTTATTTCAGTTCCCACAGAAGGCAAGGCTATCTAACCTTCTAACCTTCATTATTGTCCAGTATAAGAATATCATCTTTCATTTCTTGGAAGAGAGAATTTAATCCAAGCATTAGCCACCTTTTCTTCATGGAGATAAGGAACAGCTAAGCAGATCTATCACAGTCCAACAAACAACTAACACAGAGCTGCTGCTACTGAAAGGTCATAAGAAAGCACTAATGCTGTTGAGGGGAAGGAGACAGTCCCAAAATCCAGCAGTACCTGGTTTGGAACACTGTCCTCTAACCAGTTTATTTGTCCCAGGCAAATGAAAGAGGCATGTTGCACCTTTTTTTTTTCTGTTGTAGACTGGGGCTCCAAGCATCCAGAACATAGTACATACTTTAGTTTCTTTAAAAATCTAAATTATGAACTTTGTCTGTAGCCATGAAAATGTTGTCTCCAAAAGAAAGATCAATGCTTTTCCCAGGAGACTTCACAGAGTACTCCACTTGTCCCTCAAACACTTAGAATAATCACAAAAACAATTATGGGTTTAATTAGAGGCAGAAGGAATGAAAACCTCTCCATAAATAATGCATTGAGGAGCTTTGAGACTTGTGGGGGAGCTAGTAATTAGGTTCTGTTATGACTGTGTTCCTACACTGCTTTGAGACTGTGGATTTAAAGTGTTTATGTGGAAATATTTTCAACTGAAAATAAAGTTCAACATTCGCAGTTAGTAACTGAAGTCCACACATATTAAGTATCTTTATTCTTTGCAACTGAAGTAGAGGAAAAAAGGAATACTCACATCAGCATGTTGGTGGAAGGGATTCAAGCCCAGACTCTTCCAGTAAGAGGCTGTATCAAGCTCAAGCTTGTATAACCCTGCTACAAATTGTTCTTTCGTTGTAAGCTCTGGGAGACCTCCTTTTTCATTGGTTTGTCTGTGTAATGGTAGAAGAACACACGTTTATAGTTTGGTTAAAAGCCTGAGAAAGATGCATTTTTTAGCAATTGAACTTGAGTGGTGTGTGGCTTAAGTAATAGGATGAATACTTCTATTGATCTGGAATGGCTTCTGTCCATCTGTATTATGGATGCCTCAGAGCTTATCTTGACATTTGCTACTTCCACAGTGACCACAGCAGATGGCTGCCTGCCATCTCATTAACTCTGCATGGTTTGGTGGCGAGCCAAAAACTGGCATTATTGTTCATAGACTCTTGGCAGAGTCTTGGAGTTCAATTAAATGAACCCACTCAGAGGGAAAACTTCACCACTGCTGTAAGCAACGTGGAAGCTCTATGATGCACTCACTGTGCAGCTAAGTAGGGTCAATGTCCTGATTTTTCCATGGTTTTCTTTCTTATTTAAATGCATTGAGTTGTTTTATCAGTATAAATATTGTTCACAGTTGGCTATTAGAAATTTGAGTTCTGCTATTTGAAATGACCGTAGGTCAGCTAGCAGTGAAGCCTCATGGAATTCCTTGTGGTTTGTATTGGCCTCAACAAACAGGCAGTTTTGTTTGATTTGAAGATACTATCAGTGTTATCTAAAGCCCTAATAATGGTATTATACCATACATCTTTGAAGACCAGCCCATCTAGGAGTCCAGAGGCAATATTGAATGCTGTCTCTCAGACATGTTCTTTTTTTGAAGCACCTTTCTGTGAAATAAGTTTTGTAATGCTAGGAGGTTTTTTATTAGGTTTTTTATTCACAAATAACAGAGCTGCCAGTGCCTGATTTTGGTATGTAAAGACCACTGTCTTTTGTTATAGTTGCCAAATTTTTTCAGAACATATTTTATTCAAATTGCATGCAGAGAAAAATAATGTCATTGTGCAGTACAATACTAAAGATTGGTTTTTTCATGTAGCTTAAAAAAGAAAGTATGGAATACCATTTATACCTTAGAAGATGCTCCGTAGTCAGTTATCAGAAGATTTATATCTGTTCATTTGTCTCTTTTTTTCCCTTTGTCATAGACTGATCATTGCTAGATAACTGGTCACTTCTCCACTAAACTTTTTCAGATAATATAAAGTGCATCTTTGATTGGGAACAAAATCTTTGATTTTGTTACAGGACAATTAACTGGTTACTTTACTGCTTGTTTCAAATGTTAAATGTGTTTTTGAGACTTCAATCAACATCCAGCTGTTATGAGTATCTTTATATAGAGTCTCTAAGCTCAGAAATGAAGATAAGTGAGCTGAACACTCTTACTGGAAAATTTCACGCGTTTACAGTGATAGAATACGTGTGAAATTGTCTTCTCACTTGAGGGAGTGAGGCAATTTAAGCAGGACAACATGAATAGATTGTTTTCCCCACGTTGTACAAGTATGTATGGCCTTCACTGTACCTATATTTTTCAAGGACACATGAGAGCAGTGTTGCTTGTGCCCACCCACTGCTCTGTGACACCAAAGAAGCATTTGAGCAGTTTCTGCAGAAATTCATAGAAATGCATCCGAGTCTGGGATTCCACTGTTGAAGTTCATGTGCTAGGCCAGCTTTAGCCCTTGAGAGCCCTTTCTCACTATTTTTTCAAGGTGTAATAGACTGTTAACATACCTGGAAAGGTCTCAGGTGAAACTTTGCAACTATCATGAGCAGCTTAGTGTGGAAGTGGAATATTGCTTGGTGAATAAGGAATGCTCATTCAGTGTATCCCCTAAGAATTTTTCCAATTTAATTTCAGGCTATACTTTAAGCAAAAATTGCTTTTGTTTTTGTTTTTAAGTGTTAATATTTACTAAAATAGGGGGCAATTTAAAAAAGTCATCTTCATCTTAAATTCTATAATTATATTGTTTCAAAAGACTTTATATTTATATATATAAAGTCAATATTTATATATCTGGAGATTCTTTTTTATTATTTGAGGCGTGATAGCTTCTCTGAGAGGGAGAAGGTGAGAAAGATTTATCCCCCAAATTTTCTCCTTTTGGCTAAATCCTTTATCTTGGGGTAAAGAAGGTTATAAAATATGATGTGGCATATGTTCAAACCAGTTTCTTTTTAAAACTGTGGTGTTGTAAGAAATGAAAATCCATTTAGAAGTGGCCAATAAAGGTGTGATTCTAAACTAGAGTCTTGGTTTCAAAATGTAAGGGACTATCTGATATTTCTGGTAACAATGCAGCAGTTCATTGCTGTGTACTTTAAGGTAATATAGACCTTTGCAACGAAATTAAAGAGAAGTGATGACTGAATTAAAGGATAGTTTAAAATACTTTCTTGTGTTCATAAGATTTATAAAGCACTATAAACCCATTTTTGTAGTTGAAACTGCAGTACATTTAGAAGACAGTCTGCAGCAAGTAAATTCAATTGTATGTTATCTTTCCTCTGAGCAAAACAGACATCTCACTTTAGAGAATATGGAACTGCTCTTTCAACTATTTGGCCTCTTCCCATTGTCTTTCCCATCTTTCACTCATTATTTTAGTGTGACTTACTGTGAATTTAACAGTTCCCAAGATCCATCTGCAGCTCCTTTATATAATTTAACTGCAACATTTGAAGCTGGACTTCCTCGGACGGAATCCACAACTTTTACAGAAAGAGGATGCTTGGCATCAGGAGGGTCCTGCCATAGGAAGAGAGAATTTTTGTGTTGCAAGAAGGGTAAGTGACATTGCATCATAAAACAGTAAGGAATATTATTCTTCAGATCTACAGTAGAGACCATATTTTCCATGAGAATATTGCTGTGTACCGAGGAAACATAATCTGAAGCTTTCTGGGGGCTGGATATGGTAGAGCCAGGAAGGAAGATTTCAGGAGCTGTTGGGCGTGTAGCCATGTACACCAAGGAGGCACTGCAGGTGTGAGACCACATTTCTATTTCTTCTTTGGCATGGCTTAGTACACATCATCTCCAGCATGAAGTTGCAACTAAATTGTGGCCTCAACAGGACATAATTACATCCTCAAAGGTAGGAGGAATGTTTAACTATCTGCCAACTCTTCTCCTGTGTTTTGGACTGGCAATTTGAACGCAGCTTTCTGGATTTGAGAGCCTCTGATACCTTGTTCCACAGAGCTATCTCTGTTGCCACAGAGTTGCAGTTCTGCTGTAAGCATGATAAGCACCACATACAGACTCTCTCCTAGCAGCAGGTTGAATCAGATTTGTCAACCCTGGCAGCTACACAAGGACAGCAGAGGAAAACTTTCCTTCAAATAGAGTGGCTGCAGTTTCATCCCAATACATCCATCACAAGTAGTGATTATGGCCTGATGTTTTACCTTTTCAAAAATAGAATTGAATCAGTGCTTTGACCCCACCCAATTCTGCAGATGAAGAGTGAGAAAATAGAGCTTTGTAAAAGGTGCTAATCAGGGATGATCTCAAAATAGCAGTCACTGATATCCATTTAATCATTGTAAAATGAATTGTGATGTGGATGGTTAAAAATTAAGAGCCCTCTCTTTCATGCCCTCTCACAATCTGGGATGTTCCACAGGCCAGGAGCCCTGTCTAGTATCATACCAGTGTATCAGCATGTATCTACACTCCCTGTATGCCCAATTCCCCATGCTCCCTTTCTGGAATGCAGTGGCTCCTCACTGGTGTTACTTGGCAGGCCTCGGCAAGAAGGGCTGCACTGCCACTGCTGATTTCCTGACTTTTGCACCCTGGGAGTTCAATGGAGCCCTAATTCCTCAACAGCCTTAGTCAGGTACTATTTTCCCAAGGATCAGAGTTGAGAGGAAAAATGAGTAGATGAGGGGAGAGAGAGAGACAAGGCTGTTGTAGGAGAATTTCAGGCTGAAGCCTCTGAATCTTTAGCTTGCTTTCCTGGGATAAATGAGCCCTCTGAAAGAAGAATCCTGACTTTAGCTCTGCTCTTTACTTACATGGGATTAAGCTGAAGTGGGTACAGCAGTAAGGCAGAAGTCTAGAGAAGGCCTTTCTCTAGCATGGATTTTGCAACAGGAGATGAAATTCCTCATGGCACAACTTGTTCATCATGTTATGAATGCTCAAGGTTTTTTGTCTAGTGAATAAGATAGCTTTTCCTTTCTTGTTTAACATGTTGTTTTTCATGTAGTTGCTGTGTTAATGACAAGTGCTACTTCTCTACCTGTAAAGTCCTCTCACTAATCACTAGAGAAGGAGAAAGAAGGAACAGAAAAGAGTAATAGCAGAGAACTACAGTCAGTACATACTGCAAAATCAAAATAATAATGAAAAAACAACAAAATAAAAGAATGGGGACTACATCAGTAGAAGGACTTCAGTCCTTAGACACTTACCAATGGTGCAGCTTCAGTGCAAAGTGCCAGGCCAGCTAAGAAAACCAGAAATGCAGAGTGAAAAGCCATTTTGCCTACCACTAGGAAGTCTGTGTCAGCAAGCAGAAAATGATGGGAGCTGTGATTTTTATATCAAGGCCTCTGAAATGAAGCTACTTATCAGAAAACCCTTATGACTTTCAGCACGTAGATTCATACTATTTACTTAGTAAACAATGAGAAAATAAGTAACCCATACAAACATGAACCTTGCCTGTGAAAATAAGTCTTTTCTATCCTTGTCTGTGGAAACATTGTGAACATTGCCTAGTTCAACTACTGCACCAATTTTCTTCAAAGAAATATCTATTTTGTATTTTTCCCTTTTTATTGAGGAATAATGCTGTATTGAGGAATAATTGCTGTATATACCTGAGAGAAATACAAATTTTATGTCAACTCAGCAATTTCATTGAGAAATTCTCTGTGGTTATGGCTTGGCTTAACTGAGTCAGCCATGCTCATATATTAAGAGATTTCTCTCTGTGTCACTCTCCTCCCCACCTCTAATAAAATGTAGGTGGATAATCTGTGGGCTACTTCTTTATCTTACACTTTCCCTAGGAAGAAAAATATATTACTTTTGGTTTTCAGTATGGCATCAAGAGACCTACACACCAACTTCTGAAGCACATTTAACAGTATTTTAAGTTGTTTCTTGACCTTTAAATTCACAAGTTCAGGACTTTCCCCACATAACTACAAGTCAACTCCTACTAGAAGCATCTGGTTCTATTGAGGGAAATGTGGCTTCTTGAAATTCAGCTTTGTCTTTCTGATCTTTGCTCAGACACATGTACATACACTCTTTTACTAGGTTTATGGATGGCTACAAGCAGAGTAATTTTTTTCTCTTTGTTTTGGTTTTTTCCCCTGAGTGTATCTATATGAGCAAATGTAAGTCCTTTATTGTGGGCTTAGCATAACACTTCAAATGAAACCTATCATTTTCAAGCTCCAGAAATAGCAGGATCCCATGAAATCTCCATACTTTATGATGGGTGCTGTTTTGTAACTGTTTGCATTGCTTACAAGAGTTGTGTAACTATGGTAGCATCTAGAAATCCCTGAAAAAGTAACCAGTGGAATGTTAAAGGCAAGCTTTTGTAACTTGTGAATTTGCTCGCTATGCCGTCATCCCAGCAGGCTCTGGGTATAAACTCCAAGGTCAGTGGCAAATGAGTACTGCAGGTTTCTGGCTGGCATGATTTCAGTTTCTTTCTCTGTAGTTTATGTAATCCAGTTAGAACCAATTCCTCTACTTCAGGATACTTTAAATACAATACAGAAATCACTGCTAAAGCCCTCAAAGCCTTTAGTTAGTTTATCAACAACTTTATTTGAATCACAGTCACTCAACAGCTCACCTTTTCCTATTTCTAAAAATATGAAGAAACTGTTAAGATGATGCTTCTCTTTTTGAACTTCTTTTTAAGGATGGCTACAGATTTGACTTATTAGGGATTTAACTGGAATGCACCTATATAGGGCAGCCAGATGTGTTATGTCAAATAAATTCTTTAATATCAAAGATGTTAAAAAAGTGCTAATTGAAATTACTTCATTACTTCCTAGATTGATTGAGCAGCCAACTTTCCTCTTGAGACATCAATGTGTTGAGGTTTACCTGAAGTTTTAAGTAAAGGTACACCGATTTTAACTTTTCAGCTCTCTGGTCATACTCATTTCAATGGTTTCTGCATTGTTTGTTCTGCTGCTAGGCATTCAGAATTTCACCTATTCACCCTGTGACCTGCTTGAGAGTGGGACCATATTTTCTGTGTATAAACTGGGACTAGCACAGATGACTTTCTTATTTTGAGTACATTTATTTGGAATGTTTTTTAGGTAACACAGCTGTATGGATTTCCTGTTCTGAGCCAATGTATTTGGTGAGGCTTCTTTAAGGCAGTGAAGGAAGATAACAAAACTAAATCAAGTGTCATCCCATGCGTGCTTTTCAGATGTCCTTTGCACTTTAATGCAAATCATAATACTTTAGAAAAAAGTAAAATTCCACTAATTGATTCAAAATTGTTTTAAAGAAGTAATATTTTATTGACCTGTCTGAAGTTTGCCAGGTTACAAAATGGAACAAAACCAACTAATGTAGCAAAAAGTTATGCATTAGCAATAGGAGAAGCCTTCCTCCTAAAAGCCTATGATAGTTCTAGTGGAGGAAAGCCTGAAAAGACAGTACATGTTTATTCCTGGGGAACAGTGACAACAGCAGTGGTTGAGTAGGAGAAAGGGCTGAGGAGAGCGGCGATGGTGTAGTGGCGGTGGCCGGAGTCGTTAGCGGTGAACACCACCTGGAAAAGGGAAAACTTGTGATCATCATGGACAGCACAGAGCCAAAGCAGCTTATTAACAACTGAGCAGCACACCCCACTTCATCTGCATAGCACTTTGCTGGTTCTGTTCAGTGCTTTTACCCTTCTGAAGGGCAATGCTTCCCATTACTTTGGGATTGCCAAGGACTGAGAGGTTTGTGAGATTTGGGCTGAGGTCCTCAGAGACCCTCAGCTGTGGTGAAGATGGATGGAAGTACTCACACCTGAGCCAGGCAAATTCCTTTGGAATAGGAGGGTAAGGGGGAGGTATCTCAAATGACCAGTAAGAAAGACAGGGGTGAAATTCCACCCAGGGAATTTAAATACAACCCCTGTGTAACATGGCCAAACAAGGCAGGCAGCTGGAGCCCAAAGCTATTTTCTGTACTTCAGTGCCCCCTCCTGTTTTTAAGATCATTGATGATGGGTCAGTTTTTGCATTAAGAACTGAGTGGCTAGACTTGCTAAAACAAGGAGAGAATTCAAATCTGCTGCTCTTCTAATTAGTCCAAAGGGATTTGGGACACACAATTCCCAGGAAAGTATTGTCACCTGGGTTAAATTCCAGCTTTCTTTAGCCTACTATTTGATCTATTTTCTAAATCATGAGGCACTTTCTATAAGTGGACTAGAGAGATCTCTCCTATGACCAAATTCTAAGCTGCTGGGCTGTGAGGACTGTAGGTTTCAGTTACCCTGTACACAGTCAATCCCTGAACTCTTCCCACTTCCCAGGCTAGCTTGTTGGCCTCTAGGCTATTATGTCAAGGAAAAGCTTCTTCAGCCTAGCTGGAACAATCTCAGTCAGGCACTTTTAAGCACCTTCTGAGGTGTACCCCTTACAACTTTCAAACATCCAAATGGTTAGGGAACATTTTTGCTGTTTTTTTTTTTTACCTAAATCACCCAAACTGCACCTCAGACTTCATGGACCTGGGACTCAGTCATTTGTTTTAGACTTCCACTAGAGCTCCATGAACTTGTGGTTTGAAATGTTCTACAACACCACCAGTAGCTGTTCCATACTACTTAAATTGGGGAAACTGAGCTTTAATGACAGATTAAGCCTGAAGAATTTAAAGAGACTTTGGATGTGCTAAGTAAATGTAGTAGAATATTTACATAATGGAAGTAGAAATAGAATATTTATACATTAAATCAGTGTAGGAATGCAAAGGGAGAGACACGACATGATCACATTTCTGGCCTCCTTGTGAAATTTGAGTATCAATGAAATAGTCAGCTTTTCCTTTCCCACTATGGTTATGTCTTTACTTTTTTTATACCTTCTTTTTTTTTTTTTTTTTTTTTAAAGTTATAAATTTTGGTACTGAACATAATTTAAAAAAAGGCACACCAGAAATAAGTTTTTTTCCTGGAATTACATATCATATTAGAATTCAGGAATATTCATGTGACTGATATGGGGGAAATAGCTCTGATTTAAGCATCGCTTATTTCCTATAAAATTAGGGTGTCCAAATCTCTCAATTCCTTCAACATCAGTAAAAGCAGTGTCTTTTTTTTTTTTTTCTTTTTTTTTTTCTTGTTTGTTCTTATGACCACTGTCTACTATTGAATAATGTAGCTCTTTTCAAGCAAGATTCCCTACTGGCATGAGTGGGTGAATGGGCACAGCTACACATTGGAAGAACTGTGTCAGCATTTGCAGGGAAGCTGGCTCCTTCCTGTGGCTTAGCTGGATATTTACTGCCTCTATTTGCCCAGGTCTATGTGGCAGTGAACCACTTCACTGAATGTTGCTGCTCCTTCAGTATTAAAGGGCTGTGTTTGCTCTTTCCAGCTGATGCCACTACACAGGGAGTGTGTTCTGATTATCGGTGTGTACTGGTTATCAGGGATATTTGCCACTACTCACATCAGCGTATTCATGGAATGCAGAAAGCCCGAGCGCCTTCCAGTAGGAGCTGGTTTCAAACTTCACCATGTACCTTCCCTCTACAAACTGCTCTTCTGTCGTGAGATCATGAATCTCCCCATACTCTGTGGTTTTCCTGTAATGATTAAATACCTATATAAATATTTTATACTATCATTTAGATGCTAAACAGAGACAGTCAGTGTGGAATATTAAATAACAGAGGTGCCAAATTCTACATTGAGAATTCTACATTCTAATCTGAAATAATTCCTTCCCTCTATGTAGTGTATGTTTCCAAACATTGCAGAGTCTGTCCTTGCTACCAACTCAGCCATATACATCACAAATGAAAGCTGGCTGGTTTGAGGTCCCTCTTTTAGTAACATGTTTAACTTGTACCCAATGTCCTCTGGAACCAAAGGTTACTGTCTTAGGAGAAGGAATGTTGTGGTGACAGGAAAGATGCCAAATCTCAAAATAAAACTAAGGAGACAAGAGGAAATTTTATTGGACAATTATTTTGTTTTCCAGTTATTAGCACTGAGGCTCTGGAGTTTATTCCTATACACTGATGTGATTTTATGTGACCCTTAGTGACAATGTCTTGATAAAGCAATTTAGCATCATTAGACTTTAATAATTTGAATTACAATGCCTTGGTCAGAGAGCAGGGGCCTCTTTCACTGGGTACCATATAAATGAGTAATAGGAATTCCCAGCTCAGAGCTTATGTGCTCAGCTCAGAGCAAAAAACTGTGGACAGAGAAACTCCAGTAGCAAGAAGGAAGTATAGCTCGCACTGCACCCTATTTGTTTGAAAAGGAGGCTTTTCAAGCTTTGTATGACAGCTGTTTAAATATTTACATACTTAAATCCTAACCCCATTTATCTCTTTTCCCTCCTTTTACTTAGTTTCTGATTTTTTAACCTTTTGTGTTTGTTTGTTTTTGTTTGGGTCTTTTTCTGCTGAAAATATTTATTTGATATTTATAGCACTTCATAATCACATAATTTAGTTGAAGGAAAAATGAAGAAAGCCTTGACTGGGAAAACTAGTGGAACTTTCCTGTCTTATGGCAAGGAGTAACTGCCTAGGCAGAAAACAAACTTGAGGAGGTGGAGAGGAAGTGGAGAAAGCAGTGATATGCTGCTTATATGGGACAGGATCAGTTGTGCTATTGGTCTTTTCTTTCCCAGTCTCTTTCTCCTCCTTCACCTTACCTGTAATCTTTGGTTAATGGTGGTAAATAAAAAAAGACTAAATGACGGAGTTTTTGCTTAAATTAAGAGGTAGCAGGATTGAAAATCCCATGCTAATTTTCATTTTTCTTATTTGTCAAGACCAACAAAATCTCACTGGCCCAATATAAGTGTAACCAAGTGTAACCTGCAGAGAATCAAAGTCCTATTTGAAACAAATATCACAGTCAGTTTGTAAAGTGTATGCATCTGTTTTCTTTTAGTTTAATTAGAAATTTCTGGTTTGATCTATATTGCTTTAATAAAAGAAGAAAGAATTTATTTGTGAGTGTCCTTAAAGCTGTGAAACAGAATTACTGAGATCCTGCAGAAGGTAGCAATCCACGTACTTCTGCCTATATTCCCGGATAGTCTAGACAAGCAATTAAAAGGAAAAATGAACAAAGATTTTCCTCAAAATCTTTGTTCAGAAAAACAAATTAGTTTTAGTTTGAGAAAAGTGTGGATGGAGCTGGAATGGTGCTTTCCCTAAGGGGTGCTGCTCCACAGTGTCAGATGTTAACCATCCAGAACAGCTGGGAAACTAGAAACAAGAGCTCACTTGAAAAGGCATGCCCACTACCAGAAGTTAATGGCACTTTCTTTATTTTAATTATTAAGTGGTAGCCATTCAATGCAACTGGTCTCACAAAGAAACCCTTCAGCATTATTGCTGCACTGACAGCCAACAGGACAGTGTGTGATTCAGAGCCTGGAGGGCATTAGCACAAGGCAGGGATGCTCAGCATTCAGCACTGGTAGCAAAATGCTGTGATTGCTTCTGAAGAGCACTTGTATTTCTGTCTGAGTGGGGGACTAAATATAATATGGTTCCTTATTCTTAACAGGATGTGGACTGCCAGCATCTGCTGTAAGATGGACAGCTAAATTAAAAAGCTGTGCCTTTCAAGTAAAGTTATTACAGTGCCAGCCCATACTGTGGTCCTGAGCTTCTTTTTGACTGTCTGGACCTTAGGTGTATATTGTGGCCAGGTTAAATATTCACTGTCTCTACAATGATGTTTATGAACTCTTAGGACATACTGCACTGAGAAAAACTGTGCTCTCTGATGCAGACTGATGAGGAAACATCTCAGGAACACTAGCTCTTATTTTGGAGTTAAAAAAAAAAAAAAAAAGAAAAGAGGGTTGGGGAACCACTTCAAAATACACAGAAGTCTTTTCTTTCATGACTTGTAACCTAGGTCACATGAAAACTGTGTGTGTTCGCTGACTGCAACTCTTGAACCACATGATAAGACCTAGATTTCCAAAAGCTTGTGAGGGGTGAGAAGATCAAAGCTAGTCATGGGAAGAGCTCATATGGAATCCAAATCACATGTTCTGTGCCCTATACCCTTCCCCAGTATGTCTTAGCTCAAGTTATCTCTTCTTGCTTATTTTTAGCTAGAGTCATTTTGAAATAAGCGTCTTAATAAAGTCAAATCCTACTGTTCTGACTCCCCTACTGCCCCTTAAACGCCATTACTCAAATTCAACAGTTGCTAAGTCCATTTGCTTAATTCCATGAAGTGTGCTTGCAAAGTAAACATAAGAAAACAAAATGGTAAAAACATAACTACAACAGACATGTGTACAAAATGTAACTTTCCTATATGTATCTGCTAGGAATTGTAACTTCAATATATTATTCACCTGACAGGAGTATTTACAGATTGTGTTCCTGGATTTGTTCATATTTTCAGCTGTTTTAACACAGGGATAGTCTGGCTTCCCCAGAAGAATAAAACTGTAGTTGCATATGAAAACTTTGTTCAAACAACTGTCATCACCTAAAGTCAATGGTATCACTGAAAGCAGCCTTGGTTTTTGTGCAAGTCAGGAAAAATGCCAAAATCTTTACCTGCAATAAAAGTTGTGATTTAATGTTCCTTCACTGACATCCCCCAGCAAAATGGTTCTCACTTGCCTAGGGTTAATCTTCTCAATTTATGTTTAAGAAGATGTGATTAGATTTTCTTGAGTGTACTAACCTAAAGTGTCAGCAGAAGATGCCTAAGAACTACAGGATTTGTCTCCATGGGCTTGTTGAGAGCACGGTTGCAAACTGAACAAGAAAACACTGTTATGCCCCAGAAGTGAGGGCATTTAATAATGACATGACATTTCTCCTATTCTTCTGTAAATTGTGTTTTGTATTAGCTGTTAAAAAGTACTTGATGAAACATTTGAAATAATTTGATTTTCTAACAATGCTCACTAGGGATAAGATGTTATCCTTTTCTCTGCTTACCTTGAAAAAAATGTGTCACTTGTCTTGGAGTTTCTCTGTTCATTAAAGTATATAAATCCATTTTAGGAGTCATTTATTCCTAGGTTAACACTCAGCACTTGGGAGCAGAGTTGTCTGTTTTTTTCAGTCTTGTAAGCTTTCTTGCTGTTTTTCAATGGGGAAAAGCATTTCTTGGTTTTCATTATATAAAAAGAAACCATTCAGATGGAAAGAAAGTTATCTCTCCTTACAGTCTTCTTCTCTGGGGTTTTCTTTATTATTTTCCCTGCTGTTTATGTGTAAATCAGCCCATAAAAATCCTAGTAAAAGACAGTTAAATGTACAGTTGACTCCTGTCCATTCTTGTGCTTATCATTCTGTGCTTGAATATTCTTCTGCTACTGGAAACTTATCTTGAGTTATTTAAAAATCTGATTCAACAAATTTTTGCAATGAAAGTTAAATGTCTAAATATCTCAGCTGCTTGAATTTTAGTTTTCCGTGTTCGTCTGTTACTCATACACCAGTCACTGACCCTCTGTGATATCCTAAGGTAATTGTAAGGATGCTAGGTATCCATTGGTGTTTGTCATTCTAGAAAAAGACACTCAGAGCTAGAGAAGTGGCCTCAAACTGCTGAGATTTTGCTTCTGTGTTGTGTTACAATAGTAGTCAAAAACTTTCTGGTCAAGGAATTTCTTCCAACCAGCACATTTAATACACAGCAGAAGATGAATAATGTAATCATTATTTACATGTGTGCAGACAAAGTTTACAGAGAGGATTTTGTATGTGACTGCTGCAAATAAAGCTCTATATCCATTGCATATGAAGACAGGTTAGTCTGGATTACCTACAAAATGGTGGTAAATAGGCTTTTTTTTTTCTTTCTAGAGAAAAGAAAGATTATACTGAAGCTAGGAGAAAAAATAAGTATCAAAACTAGTCCCTTGCAAAAATAAGGCGAGCATCTGAACATATTTTTGCAATTAACATTTCAGTCACAGATAAGTTCCACTTAAATCAAACAGATTTGAGATCAGAATTCATGTGCTGAGAACACTGGTAGTGTGGCACATGCATCAGAAAACATATTTCTGTTTTGATCAGAGCTCCATTCCTTTAACTCCTCAATTGCTTGACCAAGGCACCTCAAAAATCACACAACTTACCCAACAGCAAAGTCCTGCCAGGTTCCATCTTCAGCCTGTTTAAAAACTTTAACATTTACATCGGATGCAGGGCTCCCTCTGACTGCATCCAGCACTTTCACCATAAGAGGGCATTTGGAATCAACGGAGCCATGGGAGACCTTGGGGAAAGGAGGAGAAGTTGTATAGGAACTGTTTACCAAGGCTGCAAAAATCTTCTCCCAAAGAAAAGATAGATTCTAATTGCAGAATTACCATTCTCTTAAAAGCAAGTTCTCTGCCAATCCTATTCAAAGCTAATTTCCAAACATCTATTTCTTGGGCAGAATATCTTAGAGCTTTATACTGATACTTTATTGCACACACAGATTGCTTGATCAATATTTAGAGTTGCTCTAAATGGCTCTAGGAAAATGGTATAATGGTATACCTTTATAATATGATCACAAACATGAAAATAGCAAATTCCTATAAGTGCAGACAAAGTATGTTGTCTAGGGAAACCAACAAAGAAATACATATGACATCCTAAGGCTGAAAGAATATCCCTCTCTTAGACTTCATTACTTTATAAGGAACCCTTAGTCACACCTCAAAAATATTTTTTAATGCTTTGGAGAAACACTTGTTTGGTGAAGTTGCCTCTTTATTGTGGATATGGGATGTGAGTCATAAACAGAAACAAAGCAAAATAAGAGGTCACATGACCTAGATCCCTGACCCTTCCATAATACCTTAAAATAGGTGGGTAAATTACAAGAAAAGAAAAAAATTTTAAGAATTCTGAAGTATACTATAAACCCCCCCCCAGAAATAGCATTATGACAAACCCAATGGTTACAGAATTTCATGGATGAGGAGGATGCTAGTCATCTTGAAAATCTAGATTATCATTCTTGTAATGATTGAGTTTGAAAACAAAGAAACTCACCAGTGGTGCAGCTTCAGAGAAAAATACCAGTCCAGCTAAGAAAACAAAGAGCACAGACTGAAAGGCCATTCTGCTTGCTGTTAGTGAGCCTTGGTGCCAGCAGCCAGGAGCAGAGGGGATTTGGGGTTTTATAGCCAATCCAACAACAAGACAGGCTGCTTATTGGGTGCCCATATGACTCCAAAACTGCTGATTCTGATTATTTGCTTAGTAAATAGCCCAATCCTAGAGTCAGTCCATTGCTTCATGGCACTGCCATTGAAGTCAATGGAAGGACTGCAGGATCACTAGAGAAAAGAAAATAAGTAACGGACACAAACATGACCCTTGCCTGGGGAGATTACACTCATAGAAAGCCCTCCACAAAATAACACAGATGACCTTTGTTTGCCCAGAAATCCAACTAGTTCTAGGAGAATTTCTTTGTCTTGCCCTCAGGTTGGGCTTGATAATGCCCCAATGCTTTCCCTGCACCTGCCCCATGTTCCTTCTCAGTATGTTCAGTGCTTTCTGAGGGTCAGATCCCACATATGGATGCAGACTCAGGACATGGATGATGGAGTTTGTTCATAGTCTGGCTCAAGCAGTGCTGGATTCCCAATCAGTCTCCCTGCTTGTTGGAAAGGTGCAATGTCTCTGTCTTGAGGCACAACTTAGATGGGATCTGACACAATCTGTCACCCACCACAAGCTTCCAATTATTCATCTTGGCCAACCTTTAGGTAGACACAGAGGTCTCCTCACTGGGAAAAGACTTGTAGGGAGCTGTCCCCCTGGGAAGCTAAAGGTCTCAGAAAAATGAAATGAGTCCTCTCTTGCACCATGTACCCCAGAAAGAGCCAGGGCAGCCAGCAAAGGCTGGTAGCTTTTGTTAACATCTGGCTAAGGTTCCAGTTGCCAAACTTTTATTATGATGAGAATGTTATTGTTACATGTATGTTTGTACATTTCTACAAATGTACAAATATACATTTCTGAGGTTTTTCAGGGGTAGACTCAGCCTCAGCCTAAGCTGGGAGAAGTCATCTGGGGGAGTTGGCATGGTATAGTTGATTTTGTTCAGGTGCATCACATAAACTGTCCATACTGTACCTTGTGCTAGTTGCTGTTTTGCAGTTCCTTTCCCCCACATCCTAAACAACTCTGAATCTACACTTTTCAGGAGCTGGCACTCATTTCACAGTATTCTAACAAAAAGCAGTTTTCTTGAATAGGATTATGAAGGAAGTCTTAGAGAGAAATCACGGATGGTATTCTCCAGAGACTTTCATGCCTTCAGGCTGCTTTAGGCAGTTTTTTTCTCTAGGCAAAGTTGATTTTTGAGAAAAAATCTATAATACAGTAAGCTCCTGCACTGGGATCAAAGTGCCCTTTGTCCTTACAGCAAAGCAGGCTGATACGTAGGTAACATTCTACACACACTTTGCCTGCATGTAAAAGTCAGTACAAGGTGCCCAGCAGTAGCAAACCATGTTGCAATCTAATGCTTGGGCTTGTATTCAGATCTTGGAAAGTTAAATACTGCTCCTAGATCTGTGCAACAACATATTACCTCATAATTTTGTTCTCATTATTTCTGAATATTTCTCTGAAGCAATGAAGCTTTGTATGTCTGGAAGAGAAATTATCTGTATTCTAGGGCAAGTAGGCTGTCCTGTGTTTTGCTGTCAGCTGTTCTGCAAGGAGATAATGCTAAGGAGTTAATTATATTGGCACTTGTCTGCATGAGAAATTGCTCTCCTATGGGAAAATTACTTAAGAAATAATGATTTTTTTCTAGGTTTTCCTGCAAAGTAGCAGTTTCTGAAAAATCAGGTCTACAGGGATAGTACATATCAGCTGTCCATATAATCTTGCTTCCCTCTTTTATAACATTGATTGACCTTTTGGCATCTGCTTCTTAGAGTGAATAATGAGCATGAAAAATTCTAACCCCAATATGATTTTTATTCCTTGTCCTTCATGTGCTGTTTTTTTTTTTCAACTCTCAACATCCCATGTATAACCCAGACAGGGATTCTTTGACTACTAGCAGGGACACCAGTTTGAGTGGAAAATTAGACTTTGTGTGGTTGTGAATGTCTATTCACACCTTTTGCACACAACTCGATCATTTCTATAAGTTCTAAGATACAGGTGAACTCAGTGAGAAGGCAGAAAAAGATCTCAACTCTGATCATGAAACATCCAGAATTTATACAGAATTCTATTGAAATCCATGCATACCTAATTTAAAATTACTATAGCCTAGTGAAAGCAATGCTAGGTTGATCTTCCCCCTTCCATTGTCAGCCTCAATTAGTACCACAATGTGGTAATATTTTCCATAAAATTCATGTGAAGGATCAGGGATTTGGAACAGCTGGTGGAGAAGGATGGCTCTCCCTTGGTAGAGAGCCAAGACATGATTGAGGGAGGAAAAAGAAGAAAGAGGATGGATAACTGCTGAGCATCCAGAAGGTGCTGACTGACTGTTGACTGTCTGTTGGTAAACGTTCTTAAACATTTTCTGTCCAACGGGATTCTGAAACTTATACACTGAATAGCTTATCCCAGATACAAAATAGGAGAAGGTGAATTTAAAAGAGGCTGAGCTCTGAAATGTAAGTGGGGCTGGGAAACTCTAGGCCTTCTGAAGGAGGAGGGAAGCTGATATGAAGAGCTGGAGAGAGGGCAGCTCCCAGAGACTGCTAGCAGGATACATGCCCCAGGAAAAGTGGGGCAACACGGAGCCTTAGCACAGAGCAGTAGCATAAATGCCCTTTTGTGAAAAAAGAGTAAACTGAGTTACTGAAAACTCAACAGAAAGAGATATTTAGGAATCCTGGTGTGGAAGAAGCTGCAGTGTAACACAGCTAAAACAGAGATAGTGTGAGGCTATATAGTGCAAGCATCTGGGATCCAGGGGACTTGTGAAACCCAGAAGAAGGGGTGCTCACCCAGCATACAGGGTTATTAGGGTGCTGGAGAAGAGAATAGCCAGGAGTCCCTGATGTACCCACTGGCCTCAGCTTTATGAAAGCCAACAAGTGTGAGACCACCAGTTATGGAAAAATTTAGATAATCTTCAAATATGTGAATGCTTTGAGGCTTATCTGAATTCCAAATCAATTGAAGTTCATCTCTGAAGAATTAGGATTAATGCCTATTTCTAATGAAAGTGTGTTCCCTGCTTGGCAGCATTACAGTGTTCAGGTCAAGAGCAAACATGTCCAATGGCTAATACTCTTGTTTATGTCAAGGATTTTTCCCACTATGCTGTGATATTTTTCTCTCTCTTCTATGTAGTCTCACACACTTAGGCTTGTTTTACACAGATAATCTCCTTATTCTCTGCAGCATTCCCTTCTATTTGACTTTATTTAGAAAGCCAACTGCTTCTACATAGCAAAATGCTCAGACAGGCTGGAATACCTGACTTTGACCATAAGAACCTGTAAGCTTCTCCTGTGACATTGGAATGAAAGGGCCTGATAGATGGTAAGCCATTCAGTAATTTGGATAGAATTCCCAAACTCCCTGTTTGAAGAATTAATGAATTCCTGGGCTCTGAAAAAAACCTTTCTATAATATAGAGACCTATGTTATGAATGTGACCCCTTTTTTCACTTCTCTGGAATAACATTCCATAGGGACTTACAGGAAAAGACCTGAGATTTACCTCTCAAAGGAGCTCACAAAAATTTTCTAGATGAAAAAGAGTCAAGACCTTTGTGAGTTTTACTTCAGGTGTCTGCCAGCTCAGTTGCTGTGGCAGAGCTCTGGCACTTAAGGAGAGTGCTCAATGTAGCAGCTGCTTGAAGCCACTGAGAAATCTTCTGTTGCTTTCACTATTTGCTAATTATATAACATTCCCCCTCTCTGCAAAGCCAGGGATAATGCTTTTCTAATTAATAAATGTGCTCAGGGAGGTTCATGTTTGAGCTTGAATTTCAATCTGTAAAGAATGGTATTAAAATTGTGGCATTCCAGGTATGTGTGGTGTTTGCATGTTTATCAGCCTTTTTCATTTTAATTTTTGCTGAGGATTATGTCTGTATTTTGAGTTTTAATGGTCATTATCAGATTTTCACAGGACTAACACTGCCCAGTTATTTGGAAGTAAGGAAACACTACTGATCTTATGCAGAAAAATAAGGAAAACATCCTTATTTTGCATCCTAAATCAAATCCAGTTACTTCAAAAGTGAGGAGGTGGATATTGTTAGCAAACAATTTTGAAGACAGATGGGTTGGTTTGGTCTTGAGGTATAAAATCACAGGGTTTTTTATAATTTCCAAGGTTGTATCCAAGGAGCATCCTGGGACACAGCTCAAATTCCAAACAAAGAGACATATAAATAGATGATTCTTGCTTTAGGGCATTTGTAATGTATGAATTCACCTGGCACCTGCTCATCTCAGCAGGCTCTGAAGCATTTAAATTCCAAGGTCACTGGGCACTGATCATTACTTCTTCATTAGCTACCCCTATAGGTCTTGTGATCTCTCAAAAGCAAACTTCTGTTATTCAACTTTAATATTTATTCATGTCGACATACTAATCTATCAGTCTAGACAAGTGATTTAAAAAAAACAAACCCTAATTCAGTTTATGCACAAAGCAAACTGAATATCCCTGTGCCGGACTTAATATTTCCTGTGTTTGAAAGATGCTGGAACTTGCCATGAGATCAATGATTTTAAAGGGCAATCTATTCATTAGTAAAATGATTAGGTGGTTTATATTTTAAATTTAGCTTTTGTGCCATTCTTACAGGAAGACATGAGCAATAAATCTACAGCATGATGCAAATGTTCCAATAGCAATAAGAAACCTTAACACAGGTCACTATTTTCCTGGGGTCTTGGCTAGCCTCTTTTTTGAGTGTTTTCTATTTTTAAGCAAAGTTCCATCAATTATCCATTTGTTCTCAGTGGACTGCAGATATCAAATGATTAATTAGAGCAGGCATGACAATCAAAATCTTCCTCTAGCAATAATGACCAAAAGATGTTCTGTAGGGTTAAATGATAATCTTTTCTTAGGTTATATATATTTGCTAAGCTATTGCAGCTATGTACTTTGTTCATCATCTTGCTGTTTAAGATTGTAAAATGCTGAGTCTAGGGCACTTCATTCTGGTACCTAAATACAAATAAGTGTGAGGAAATGCCTGTTTTTACATCATGCAGGGCCACCTGAGCAGGCTTTTGAAAAGCTTCTGCAAATTTGCACAGGGCCAAATTGGTCATTGGTTCATGTCTTTTAAATTACTGAAGTCACTGTTTAGTGGGGATCATTGTAGATACAGGTAGATCACCACATGGACTCACATGGATGCAGCTTCCATGTGAGCTATGGCTGGTGTGCCTGTGGGTGCCTTTGCACTCTGTCATGTGCCCTGGCCCACCCAGACCTCATCTCCCTTCTGTCCATCTGTCCCACCTCGTAATAAGATCCCCATCTGCCCTGCAATAAAATCCCCTGGGCATGTTGTTGAGTGGGAAGTTACCAAGTGACAGTGACAGTGACACATTTGTGCCTTTCTTTTTATTAATTAAACTGGTGCCTGCTTCCTGCCAAAAGCTCTGAGGAAATGCTATCCTAATCATTTTATCTCATAAACAGAGTTCCTGTATCCACCCCAGGCTTCACTCAACTTTGTCATCAGCTTCCAAGCACATTTACCAGTGTCACAGTGACAAAACCCAATGAGTGCCTCATGAAAAAGGATCTGAGAGGAAACAGCCTTGTATCTTGTAAGGGATAAAAAGAAAAAGGTATTTCCAAAGGTAAGGGACAAAACAGATCATGACCCTATGTACAATGCATTAATAACATCTATCTTTCCTTATTTATTTATTTTTTTCTTTTTGCTCTTCTGCAGATTATAAAGACAAGAATAGAGTATACTACAGCATTTCTGGGAGAAAAGCCCAAGGGCTAGACCCTTTTGTAATGTGGAACCAGCAAAAAAAACTTGTTAATAGCTATTTTAGACAAGCCACTAGTCATACTTTTTTAGCTTTCTGAGCCAAAAGCTCTTGCTAGCTCTGCCTGTAGCAGATGTGAAAGCTAGCTCTGTGACCTGGGTAGGAAATACTGGGTGAAGGCATACTAAACAAAACAGGAGTGGCTTTGAGGTAGTGTTTCTCAGCATGTTACCCTTACACTGGGCTGTACAGACAAAATGATTTACACACTTTGAAATGCAGTGGGGAACGTGAGTCAAGAGGAGATTTACTGGCAGTTATTCCTTGGTATTGGAAAGGAAAAATCCTGCTTGTGTATGTAAATTCACAAACTGTCCAGAGTGCTCTCTGCACAAACTGCTGTGTGCCTTACATAGTGGCAAACACAGGTTGCTCCTTAAATGGATGGACAAAGGCAATGTGTGTACACTTTTCCATGATTAAGCCTCTGTGGTTACTTTCCCCTTTACCTACTGCCTGCCAGGCTGGGGGACTGAATTCCAATCACAAAACAGATACATGCTCAGGCTAATAGAGTGCAAGCTTGTGAATAAGTCAATGCAACACTTGCTGCAGATAAATATGGCAATTTATTTTCTCACTATCTCTGAACTAGGTTCTGAACACCTCCTGTACCAGAAAAATAAAATAAATATCAGCTGAGCCTACAACTTAGCTGGATCTATGACTCTCGTGTTCCTGTTCTAGATCTACAGTCACAGCTGTTACAGAATCTGCTTTTTGCAGTCAATGTGCATTTTATCCCTGCTTTGTGTTTGTGTATATTCTTTCTGGGGAGCCCTTAGCTTCTCTTTCTTGGCCTGCAGAGTATATAGGCCCCCACATACCACTGCTGAGAAACTGTTCAGTATCTGGACTGTTCACAAATATTTCTGCCTTTGTCAATAATTGTAGCAAAGCAGAGGCTGTTGTGTCTTTAAGACAAACTCAAGCAGAACAATCACCATCCTATTCTATGTGTCATGCAGTTTGCAGTGTCCAGGGGGCCCAGTAGCTGCTTACAGCAGCCAGTTATGCCCCTGCTACAGTTAGGAAAAATTATTATTGCCTCAACTCAGGTCCAAGTGGGAGGAAATTTGAGTTTCTGACTCCCAACAGCTTGCTTTACAAACCTGGAGTCCACATAGCGATTTTAAGCATTTTGAAAAAAACCCCACTCTGCAAGGGGAGTGATCCATGGCGCTGGATGAGGATGGAGCTATTGGTGAATTATTCTCACTGCTCACTTGCATGAGGTGTGGAGGTCAAGTCGGAATTGCCATTGCTGTACTGCTCTTCTAACAGTGGTTCCCAGACCAGACATTCCAGTTCCTTGTTCCCCAGCCTTCATGCAGAGTTATCTGGGAGCCACATCTGATCCTGGGGGCCAGGCAGTGTCCTCCCTGTTTGCAGGGCAGCACTCTGGTCCCTTCACTACTACACGATCCAGTGCACAGCATCCCATGTCTTTCTGAAAGTGCATCACAGCCCATAATACTGGAGCCACTGGAAACCAGCTTAGGGAAATATGCACTGGTAAACTAAATTCATTTAATCCCCTTCATCTCTCTGATTTTCTCCTCTAAGCATGAGTCAAAAGAATTTTAATCCCTCTCATGTAGGCCAGAGAAGGCATCGAGACCAGCAGCTCGTCCACACCTAGCAGAACTGTTGCCACACTTTATGTTCTCATTCTGCCTTAACAAACTCTCAAGTATGGCCAAATAGACAAGTCCTTAGAATTGCTTGGATGCTTCAAAAGGCTTTGAAAGGTCAGATCAAAATCCTTACCCACTCTTGCTAACTAGCATTCTCCCTCAATAGAGGACAAAAGACTCATGCACCCTGAATGACTTTCTTTATTCTGCTCTCCTTGCAATTTAAAAGATTCTTTCTGTCCTCAGTACTGGACTTCACAACACTGTTGGCTACTGCTTTGTACTGATGATTTCCAATGAGCTTGACATCATTAGCTATTGGGCTCCTGGTGGCAAAGAAAAAGCAAAAAAGTAAATTTTAGCTTTTTCTTTGAAGATGATACTCAGCAAGTAGGTGCTTTAGTCTTTGAAAAATGATGAAAGAAGCATAGCTTGAAGTGGGAAAAACCAGCAAATAACTTCAGCTCACGACTATTATCTGGGGAATATTTGACTGTAGACAGAACTGTAGATCTTTTATTAGTATCAGCTTGATGAGTCTATTGAAGTTTCTCCACAAAGTACAGAAAGTCACATGAAAAGAGGAACACATACTAATTTTGCTCTTTCTTTGTGTCATTATGTGAGGAAGGCTGCAAATAGCAGAAGAGTGTAATTGCTAGTCACACTCCTTTCTGTTGAGCAATTTGTCTTTTTTTTTACACCCAGGGTTGCCATGCAGAAGTTGGGGAGATCTCAGTGCAGGAAAGCACTGAGTTGTACATGGCTTATGAAACTTTTTACCTCCTCTGCCTAAGTGCAAGCAAAACTGTATGCTGCATACATCCAGCTGGCTTGTTGATGGTGGATCTATTTCCTGCACAATTCCATAAGTGCTCTCGTAACATCTACCAGCACAGGTGTAATTGCCTTGAGAAACCACCCCTGGGCCCTTTGGAAAGCCAGAACTCTTCTGGCTGTTCCTTGTACACAGCCACCCAAAACAGTAGAGAAAAGGTAACAACGTGCCCTATTCTGCTCCTCCTCTTTGCCTGCTGGCCAACTCTTTCCTGAGGGGACACAGCCTATGGCAGGGCACCCAGCAGCCAAGGAGCTCTGCAGGACCCTTGGACAGACCCCTGCCACTGTGTTTTGTTTGGTCAGGAATGAAGAACTCCAGCAATCTGGAGCAGAGCCATGTTGTGGTACAAAGAGCCTCTCAAACAGGGTGCATGGGTCTGCATAGGCAGGTCTTGGCTGCTCACTTTCAGAGCAAAACACTACTGTAAAAACAAAACAAACAGAAAAAAAGCCATGTCCTTGGCTGAAGATAAACCCAGCAAAGCAAATTCAATCCTTTTAAAATGTAAATATTAATTCAAACTTTCATTTTAACAGCACCCTTGGGTCTGTTGCCCTTTGGTTGAAATACCTCCCCTCTCTCCTCTGCTGCTGAGCAGCACTACTGGGATGGAAGCCCATCCTTTCCACAGTACAGGGGACAAATTGCTCAAGGTGGGAGGAAGCTGTTCTTGTAGGAGTCTTGTCTCTGGGATCATGAGGCGTGCAAAGGAAAAAGCATCCGAGTTGGACTATGGGAAGAATCTGCTGAATGCCAAGCAGGCCATGCAGTCTCACCAGGTACTCCAAGATGTGGCTGAGCCTGGTTGTTAGGCAGCTTTTAGCATGTCTTTGAGCTGTCTCTCTGTCCCTGACTCACAGCAGCACTGCAAAAGATGATGCCTTATCTGACGGCTCAACTCTGTAGACAAGAGGCAAAGGAAAAGAAAAAAGGTGAGAAAAAGAAGGAAAAAAAGGTAAGAAGGAGATGAAAAGAAGAGGCTGAGATAAAAAGAGCATGGTGGCAAGCACTTAAATTTACCTCTTTTCTGATGCTTATGAAAATAGCTGAACCTAAGAGGGGCCTCAGGTGTGCTGGCACTCTGTTGGGTGCAGAATGTCTCTCAAAGAAAGGACAATGGGGTCCAGTGGCTCTGGGTAGGGATCACTGCTAAAGATTACCACCCTCCTGCACCTCTCCTGAGCATCTCTGACATTGTGATCTCCCAAATATATGGTGATTGCTGTTTGACCCAGCAGTTAAGAATAATTTCCACTGCAGCAGTTTTGGCCCAACAGTCCCTTCTTCCACACCCCCCCTTCTGAAGATGTGTGATTTTAATGGAGTTTGGGGACATGTATGTCTGGATTAATCTTGGGCTTCTGTGAGTGAAATTCACTAATTTGTATAAACAAGGTTATTTGCCCAACTGAGCTGTTCTTCAGGCAACTTGAAATTCAGGTGTCTGTACTTATGTTGTGCTGAAAGGCACAATTCCCAGTGGCTGGGAAACCTGTTGTGCCTGCTCGGAGAGGGACCTTTTTTCATCTCTGCCCAGCAAAGAGAGGAATTTTAAGTCAACCTGGCCTTCCATCCTCAGTTTGTAATTCTGTTGCTAAGTGGCAATGAAAGAAGATTATGGGATCACAGATTAACAGAAACCTCTATTCAGTGCTCGTGTGTAATTATACATTTCAGTTACTTATTTGAGAACTGAGCTTTAGCTTCTGTGCTCCTACCTCAGCCTCACCCCTACAGAGATTTTTATCCTCAGGGTCTGATCAGGATTCTGATAAACTGGCCTTTCTTTTCCACACTTAGCCTCTGCACCCTGGGGTGGCTCTGCCTGTAAGAGCACCCTGAGGGTCTCTGCTCCCAGGGGGGAGGGGTCTCAGGAACTAAAGTCCTACTCTAATCTTTTGGAATTATTTATTTTGGGAGGAAGCAGGAAGAGTATATGAAACAGTTTAAAGAGTTCAGACCTGTCAGAGGTTACCCATTTGCTTCCTCCACTGATAAATTCCCTATTTTTTTCTCTCTTTTCCAAGCTAACATGTTCCACTGTCTCAGGCAAAAGTGGCCAAGCAACATCAAAAAGTGGAGGAAGACACAAGCCTGAGTGGCCAAGGTAATTATTAAATGTTAGGGGTGAACCTCTGGCAGAAAGTTTAGAATGGGTTTTGAGGGGAAAGAGCACAGAAAAATCAGGAAACAGCATATCTGGCTAATGTTGGAATGTAGACAGCAAGGGAAGGAGAAGTCTGGGAAGGAGATGTAGTTTGTCAGCTGTGAGAAGGGGGTAGTACACAGCATGTGCATTCATAGTACAAGTGTGAGGGGCAAAGGCCTCCTTATGGAGGAAAAATTTAGATTATTTTAAGTAGAAAACTGCACCAGAGAACCATGTAAGGAACAGGAGACAGAAGAAGGGCAGAGCTGTGTGGGGACCCATCTCTGTAACAGAGCAGGAGGAAAGAATATGAACCAAGCATTTAACAGGAGCAGGGAAGGGGGATGGTTGGAGAAATCACCTGGCATAAATTCAAGTGAAAGGAAGAAATGGCATAAAAGGATGGTGAGGAACAAGAGCTGCAAAAACAACAGAAGGGAAGGCTGTGTGCAGGGAGAGAGGATATGCTTTCAGGTGGTGATGGCTCCAGACTGTCATACAAATAAAACACAGAAACAGAAAGCAGCAATGCATAGGAAAGCAAATCTGCTGGCAGTTCAATATACCTGCTTTACAGGGGACTGGTATTTTCAAAGCCTTATGTCCAAGTCTCCAAGGGAAGCAGCAACTCAAGAACAAACAAGGCTGAAATAATATTTTCTGAGCCAGTCTCTGTGTTTTAGACTGTAACTGACATCAAACATGTGCTGCCCTTGTGCCTACTCAAAACTGGGTTTGCTGGACATCCTGTTATACAGAACTCTGCAAAGGAGACACTGGGTTTTTTTGGTCTTGAATTTTAGATTGAATCAATACACACTCCTTTTTTTCAGAAGAGCTTGTGTAGTCCTCCTGTCAACCCACTCTGCTGTAGCTTTGCATGTAATTTCTCTTTTCCAAGCAGGACACTGTGCTGACTAAGATCAGCTTTAGCTCAGCTCAGGGTAGCTACTGCTTAGAGCAGTGTGTCCCAAAATGGACCTCCTCTTGCTGGGATGAATCAGCTGTTCAAACACAGGGTAAACATTCACTTTGTGGCTCCTACACCAGAACAGATTTTCCCCATGTGTATTATGGGTCTCCTTCAGACTCAAAGAAGAGAATTGGCAAACTGCAGGAGGTGTTTGCTGCCCTTGAGTTTTGGGCACAGCATCCCAAGGACAGGATGTTGCTTGCTTTGTTTCCTCAGCCAAATAAATTATAATCTGAGACACAGTGTTTTTGAATTTCAGTCTGAAGAGGTAGCATTGACATCATCATGGCAGTGCCCATGGACCACTCCAAAAGTAAGGGCCTGGAAGAGCTTGCTGGGATGGTGGAAACCAGAGAAGTGAACAGGCAGATGAACCAGCTTGTACTTCTGAGCAGTGATATATAGCTTGTGATTGCTGACTCCTTGAGCAGCCTACTTTTGGGGGAAAAAAAAAATCTGTGAAGTACCTGGTAGAGCCCTTTCTTCTGAAGTCATTTTGGAAGGAAGAAAAATACTCTTCAAAAACAGAGAGCATTCTCTTTTCATTCCTACAGACATCCTGCTGTTTTTGTGGTTAGTCATCTGCAGTCTAAACTCCAACTTTAACCAGAGTTATCAAACACTAAATTGCTTGTACCCATGAAAAATAAATTACTAGGACCATGTCAGCCATGCTGTTTGATAGAGTATTCAGTTATGACAGGATGACTAATTTATCCCTCACCTTGTAATTGCAAATGTTCCCCTACATGACTGATGTGATTTACAGAAACTCCCATTGGAATGACACTTGGCTCTCATGCCAGGCTGAGCTCTGCTCACAAGGAGAAGAAATTTCTGGATCCTCTCATGGTCTTCTTGCCTATATGTTGAGGAAACTACCTAGAGAACCCTGATGAAGCAAACACAACAGTGCCCTCATGGCAAAAAAGGTCTAGTCTTGACCCTAGGTCAAGTTCATTTTCCTCTTACAAATCTTCCAGAATAGTGAGGCGGAAAAAGAAAGAAGCATTGATAAAAGTAAAACTGCTATCTATAAAAACTATAAAGCATGGACAGAGAAAAGGGGTGGAAAACATACCCTATTGCAAAGCATATAATGAGATTTTTCTTTTTCCAAGGGGACACGGGGACATAGGGACATCCTGTGCTGTGTTGTGCAATATTTTTTACCAACCGCTTCCTAATTTTTGCTGATTAAAAAAAAAAAAAAAGAAAAATCAACATCCAAAATATGTCCCTTTCTAAAGCTGTCACTGATAGATTGTTCCTTTTGACTTAGAGTGATAGCCATACAGAAGCCACCTCACTGTGAACTGCAGTGCTGGGATGCTTTTTTGTCTCCTCCTGTGGCTTGACTCATCACTTGTATAAGCCCAGCACATGGGTAGCGCTATCTCAGGTTAAAACTGTGCAAAGCTGAGAAGAAAAAGAGTGATGGAAATGGGGATGCAGACGTTGCTCTGGCATTACTTGATGATTTGAGTGCTGATCCCTCAGGGCACTGTTTGTTAGCAGCAGTTCCATTAATCTGGTTGTGCATTGTTTCTCTTTTCATTACAGCACGCGTCAAAACTTCTGAAAGAAAAACGCTGTAAGGGAGTCCTAAGGGATTCATCTTTTGAGAGCAGGAATGTGCTGGTATGTTGCCAGAGAACATCTTATTTAAGAGATCAATGACAAAGCTGGGAAAAAAATCGTTATTATTTGGAAGGGATTTGTCACCGACATGAAAGGAAGCATTAGAAGAGTACTAGTCCACAGGACTAGGTCCTGGGCTCTACTGCAGCCCAGGACCTAGTCCTGCGCTCCCATGGGATTTACTGAGCCCAGTTCCAGTTTAGTGCCACTAACGATGTGCTTGCCACCGAACAAAAAACCTCTCAGATGCAGCGAGGCCAGAGCGGTGTCACCGACAGTGGTGTGTGGTGTGAGGGCAGTTCTGCTGCCGCTCCGCTGCCCGTCCCTGCCACAGGTGTCCGTGGCACCCGGCTCCTGCCACAGGTGTCCGTGGCACAGGTCGCCGTGTCACCCCCCGCAGCCCGGCAGGCTGGGGACCTGCGGTCACGGGCTGCCACCTGGTGGCCCCGGGCGCTGCTCGCCTCCTCCTCACACCCCTGGGCGTTTCCCTCCAATTCTAGGAAAAATACTTCTTGCTGTTGCTGTTTTTTGCTGGTTTGGTTTTGCTTCCAAGAGGCTGGGGCAGGAGCTTTCCTGCACAGAAGGAAATGGAATCCTGGGGTGCACCAGGAAGAGCGTGGCCAGCGGGGTGAGGGAGGTGACCTTCCCCCTCTAGTCGGCCCTAGTGAGGCCACATCTGGAGTGTTGTGCTCGGTTCTGAGCTCCTCAGTACAAAAGAGACAAGGAGCAGCTGGACAGGGTCCAGTGAGGGTCACAAAGACGATTTGGGATCTGGAGCATCTCTCTTATGAGGAGAGACGTGAGACCCGTGTTTAGTCTAGAGACGACTGAGAGGGGATGTCAATAATCCATATAAATATCTTAAAGATGGGTGTCAAGAGGATGGTGCCAGACCCTTCTCAGTGCCCAGACGCAGGACAGGTAATGGCCATAAACACTCAAGCTGTTTCACCTCGACATGAGGAGGAATCTCTTTCTATTGAGGGTGGCAGAGCACTGCAACAGGTACTCAGGAAATTCATGGAGTCTCCTTCTCTGGAGATGTTCACTTGGACACATTCTTGTGTAACCTACTCTAGGTGACCCTGTCTTGGCAGGGGGGTGGAGCAAATGATCTCCAGAGATCCTTTACAACCCTAACAATTCTGTAATTCCATGAAGGAAAGATTTAATGGTTCTGCTTTGTGAAATGTGTTACGCCTTTGGTCCCTCCTGGGAAGCAGCTGGTCATCTGTTGGCAATAAAGATAACAAACCAATTCTTTTCTTTTCTTTTCACTGACATCAGGAAAAATGTCAGCCATTCCTCTGTTGCTGTGATAAAGAACCTTATCTGTGGTGGCAGACAGAGCCAAACATAATAAAAAAAATCCACCCAAAAAATAATTTTGTTACCAAAGTAAGCAAAAAAAAAAAAAAATGCTGAAGGCAGATTTCCATTTCCCTTGCCTTTGAAAGCCTGGATTTCTTTTCTAATGCTCTGCACACAAACTCAATGCACTTAGATATTGTCAAACTCCAACTCCTCAAAACAAAAAAACCACCCAGTCTGCTGGATGAGTAGGCGGCACTGTGGAGTATTTCAATTCCTGTTGATCCTTTAATCTGGCTGTAGAGCACAGCAGGAAAAGGTAGACGTGGGAGAGAAACAAAGAAGGGTTATCTGAGGGGCAGGGTTTTCCAAAGGAGGTTCTCTCTGAAATAAACCCTGGTGGTACTAACTGCTGGTACAAATTCCTTCCAGGGCAGCAAGCATTCCTCACAGAGTATTTCTCCCTAACACAGAGCAGATAATTTTGTTATCTCAGACTGAGCAGTATGTTCAGCACATTGTCTTCCAGAAGCAATTTAAAAAGTAACAGCTTCTCTTCTTCTGCCACACAATATCATGATACATATTGTGTCACATTGTCCTTTTCTGCTCATCTCAAACTTCAGCTGATGCAGTGAGAGAGCCTCAAATTTTGTTTACAGCAGAAGCTCACTGCTTGAAGGCTTTCTACCTCAAATTATTTTATTGCTCCTCAGACCACATCACATCAAGTTTTTGTGCTATTCATGTGCTTCAAAGGTATTATTCTTCTTTTGTCATAGGTCAGAATATCCCTTCTCAGTGAAAAACCTGAATAAGATATCTGAGAAATAAGTGAAGGCTTTCTGGGACAGCATCATGTTCTGCCCTTCCCTTTGGATTCTGCACTGTGGATGTAGTGTCCCAGCTCAGTCCCCTCCTTGCCCACCCCCATCCTGCTTGCTGTCAGGACAATGTTAGCAGCAGAAAAAGCCTCAACACCTTGCAAGTGTTGTTCAGCAATAATTAACACATCCCTGTGCTAGCAGGGCTGTTCTGGTCATAAATGAAAAGCACCCACAGGTGCTCTACGAAGAAAATTAATTCTATCCCAGCCAAAAGCAGTATGGTGGGATACCAGACTGCACGAAAAATTATTCGTGTGACTTGTAAGAAAGGGGATCACACTAAAGGGGTGAGATCTTTGGAAAATGATACCCTGAAATACATCATGTAAGTGTGTTAGTGGGTGTCTTGAAAGTCTATGCTTTTTTTACCAGAATGTTCATTTAAATATCTCATTCAAAAGACTTCCTTAATCCTTAAACAGCCAACTATACTTCTATACTGACCTGGATTAATTTACAAGTCAAATTTTACTATGGCAGCTTTCCCAGCTTCTGTTACTGTGTTATTGTACTTGTATCTTCCTTTAATTTGACACTGGTTTGCAAGAATTTTCTTGAATTTGACAGGAGAAAAACACAATGGAAAAGGCAGCTAAATTTTTTTTTTCTTATTTTAACCCTATCCCTCAAAAAAGGAAAATTATCCTGTATGTCTCACAAGTATTTTGAACTAATCTTTTGAAGTAACACAAGCAGAGTGAGCCAGGAAATTTATCAGAGTTTATAATGATGGTTGACTCTATTCAAATAGTAAGGGGTATTTTCATGTGAGGAAAGACCTTGTTCAATACCATTCTATCTTCCCTTTCTTTGATAAGAGCATCCTCACTAACAACAAGGGTGCTGTAAGGTCATTCTGTTTGCACTTGCTTCACATGGTATCAAATATTTAAATGCTCATTAATTCAAAGAACAGGGGTGTGTGAGAATGACCCTTGTGCTCCTTGTTCAGGACATGTCCTTGAGATCTGTTACAGCTTGTTTACCTGCTGTAGTAGGGACTTCATCTGCCCCAGGTGACAGCCATTTATCCAAAATGCAGGAACTCAACTACTAACCAATTCCACTAGCACCACCTGGAAAAGGGTATTTGAAGCATTTTTTTACCCATCTGACACTAAGTGTAATTTGCTTGCTTGCCTAAAGAGATGCCTGAAAAACCTCACACAGAACCCTGACTGATATGGTTTGGTTTGTTTGTGTTAGGGAAAAATATTCCAGTCAGGGAGAGTATAGGGAGTTCCAAATTACCAGGACTAAGAACAATCAAATATTTGTATGGATTTGTATTTAATGTCTCCCACCTTGCTCCCACAAAACTAAGAAATTGATGTCAAGGAAACTTTTCATGAACAGATCTATTATTTGACAGTACCTCTCCTGGGGCTCTGATTCAAAAAGGGTGTGAGAGGCTTCCTGTCTTTTCTGCTGTTGCAAAAATCAAGCTTGCTGGTTACAGAAGTGTAACACATTTGATATTTATTTGATAAATAACTAAACAGGGCACACAGGGCAAATCTGTCCATCAGCACTAGCTGTGCCACTGACAGGTGTGTGATAGATCAGGGGAGATGCATCACCTGGGAGATGCAGTTTGGCTGCATCAGAAACCTGATGCTGTAAGTACACAATCCCTTCTAGTTGGAAGCTCTGCTTTTAGTCTTCTTTTCAAGAAAGAAGTAATTGGTAATATTTAGGGAATAATAACATTAATAACAATAACTAAGTAAATCTGGCTTAGAGAGCTTTTTATAAGGGAAAGAAATCTAGGGAAGCGAGGAAGGCACCAGTTTGACTTAAGTGAGTGGCAAGAGAAGGTGGAAGAAAACCACCAGCTGGGATGGAGGTTGTCCTGAGCTGTCACAGCTCTGCCCCTGGTACCCAGCCCAGGGTACCTCCTGTGTGCAGTGCCATGTCACTGCCACTCAGCTACTCCCAGCAGCTCAGTGCCTGCCTCCATCCCATGTCCCACAGCTTTTTGGGAGGCTGGATTCAAGGCCTGAGGGAGACCCATCAGCTGGTACCAGCACTCTCTGCTCAAACTCCTGCTCTCCCCCAGGGTTTAAACTTCAGCCATGCTCCAAAGATCTTGGATAATCATTAGCCAGGGGATCAATGCTGTTTTTGCGTAATCATTGTCAGGTGATATCTCTGAGTTCTATTTGCTCTAGCAAATAACAGATAACAGATCTAAGAGAAACAGTCTGATGAAACATTTGAAACAGGTCAGAAACCAGCATGAAGCTGGGGTGGGAAAGCTACAAACCCTTCTGCTTCCCCAGCACCCACAGAACAAACTTTGCCATGTGGTTTTCCCCCAACATGTCCACAGCACCTTTTGGATGCACTCCTAACATATGGCTGAAGACACTTGCTGTTACATATTTCAAGGAAATGAGTTTCAGTGCTATCACTCTATACACATGAGTGTCTAACAGAAAATAATTAACTAAGTGGGGGAACATCTGCTCAGCATGAATCCCTCTCTCCCTTGGCTTCCCTAACTAATGCAAGATGATGTTAGAGGTTTCACCATTTGGCATATCAAAAGAATTTGCTTAGAATTACATAAAAATACAATTTTCAGCTGTGGGCCCCACTGTCATGCCCCCTTTCATTATAGCCTCCGTGGCTCCACAAATGGGTTGCTGTAAAAATGAGGATAATTTCCCCACAAAGCAGCCCCACACAACAGGGAACAGATATCCAGCTCTGCATTTGATTTTTGGCTGCCAGGGTGCTGAGCAATATGATGCGGTGGGGAGACCTGACCACCTGCAGTGCTGTCTCCTAGGTTGAGGCCACAAGGAGAAACTGGGAGCTGGTCACTGCAACAACTTTCTGTGGTTCTGGAGCCACACTGGCTACATTTGTGCAGTTGTTTCCTGGCAGTCACTCTCACTAGTCACACCAGAGGGCTGGGACACTGGGCATGGCTTATCAGGCAATAAGGGCCCTGCCCCATATAATTTTTTTAAATTCAGTGATTGCTATCTATGCAGGGAAACAGAACACCATTTCTCCTCATACAGTCATCTTAATCCCTCATTTTGCCTCCGGTGAGTGCTGTCCTGTTACAACTTGACACCGACCCCCTCCTGGGTCATGTCAAAAGTCCTTGTCATCCAGTATCCCATCTTTGTAGCAGCAGCCACCCAAAGATGCCCGTGGAAGATTTTCCTAACAGGGCTCTCAACTTTTCCCATGTCTGGAAGCCATTTCTGTGTGTTCAGTGACCCCCAGTGCCTTGCTTCTCTCCCTGCACGTGGGTTTTAAAAGCTACCTTGAAACAGTGCAAACTCTGTGTGCTTTGGAAACCTGCACTAGCAGCAGAGGCCAACCTTCCTGCACATAAGGTAAGAAGGACAGATGGCTGTCAACGCACTCTGAGCTCCCTGGAAGCTCCAAGGCCACCGGGAAGAAGGGGACAGCAGAGGAGAGAGCAAGCACCACCAGCTCCAGCACTGCAGTGCACACTGAAGGGGCAATGCATTTTTGAGATGCCTCAAGGCCATAAACACTTATCAGTCTCCTAGGGATGGCAGCTGATTTACTTAACTTTTTAAAAAACTGATTTACTGCTGATAACCCTGATGAGCTTTAAACCTTTGATGGTGGACTGTGGGCAAATTCCCAGGAAAGAATGGAGCCTGGAAAAGATTGTACTGTCTTGCAAAGCCTAACCTAGCTCCAACGAGACACTGAGGGATGACAGAGAGATACTTCCTTGTGGGTATGCAGGACACAAGCTGCATCCTTGTTGTGGCAGGCTGGCTCATCCTCATGGAGTCCAACATACTTACCAAGATTCACAGGTAACATAAATCACAGAAAGCAGCATGGATCTAATCCCTGTCGTGCTGGCATTTCAGCATATCTGTGCTATATTATTGTTAGATAAGAAAATTACAGACTTTGCTTTCCTTTTGAAGTCACAACAAGGCATCTCTCCCAAAGATAAGTGTCTGGGGCTAGTCCCCCTCTCAGGGTTATCTAGTAGTCAGATGCTAACCAGGAACTTCCATTAATTTGGGTCTGTACATTCCTCCCACCAGCCACTATCGTTTACAAAACACAGCTCCATTAGAAGTGAGTGACTTAAACTGATGGATGTTCTGCCAGCATTAACACAGGCTCACATGCTGATAGCAGCTGCAGCCTTGGTACAAGTCTAAGTCAAATAATGGAGACTCGCTCTTACCGAATCTATTCAAATAGACTCTTTACAAGCAGATCTGTGAAAGCAGTTTATATACAAACATTACACTCCTACCTCTTCTCCTGGATGTTAACAACTGCATGTTTTGATATGTTATAAAACTGAGACTGTTCCAGACATATTGTCTGGAAGCACAAACTGATTTGGAGGGTCTGACTCAAATCCCAGTAAATTTATGGCAGGGATGCTGTTCTCTTGCATCAAGTTAGTACAGAATTTAGTGCACTTAACCACAAGGCAGAATTCACATTTTTGTCAGAATCTCTAAGTTATAGCAGGACACCAATGTTTTTACCTCTGCATCTTTCAGATATTCCTTGAGGCTGTTTGGGAAATCTCAGACCTCATTCTATCTTTTAAATTCTTTATTTGCAGTAGGAAAACCAGTGTTTTCACTGGGGTAGCTGTTTGAATGAAAAATTAAAAAAATACAGTAGAGTTCTTTAAGACTGCATAAACCCACAAAGATATTCAATCAGAAAGTCAGAAGAGTGGTGACCACTTGGAACTGCAGCCTTGCTCAGAAATAAATACATGTATTTTAAAAATGTAGTGTAAGAGATAACCAATAGGTCCAAGCAAACAAGGAGCCTGATATGTTTGGAAATACTACTCCACTTAACATAATGGCCCAGCTGTCACAGTTGAGCACAGCCATGATTTCCTAGTTTATGTATTTATGTTTTTCAAGCAACTGTTACTCTTAGTAAAACTAAACAGACTGAGAGCATTTCCAGTCAAAGGCAGAACACATCAGTGGAAAACATAACACTGCAGCTGCAGGAAAACTCCAGGAGATGGAGACAACCTGAAAGTATCAGCTCCATGGGCTTTGCAGTACTTTATGACCAACTTGCTGATTTCACAGGTATGGGAAAAACACGCTACCTATGCCTCATCTAAAATTCTTCTACTCTGAGAGAACATAAGGAGTGTAAAACATTTTTTCCTGTACAAAATTAACTTCAGAATGTTCCAAACAGCATACAAATATTTACATGTGAATATATATATATATATATACACATACTGCCAAACAGTGCAGTACTCTCTCTTGCTTTTACCACACAAACTTCAAGGAAAGCAAAGTAAGCTCAAATATTGCAGAGCTAAAGGGAGCTTCCTGTTACCTTGTCACAGCCAAGGGAAGCTGTCATTACACAGCACTATACCAGCCACTTGAGCTCTGGTACTGAAACTAGTGGAACCTCACACACAAGGCTGAATTCTACGTCTGTGAGTTCCAGAACCAATTCCAAATACTGAATTACACTTGTAAATCAGATCCTACAGATGTCCAAGGGCCATAAACTTTGCTGACAAAGCACTGACTGAATCTCTGGCTCTAAGGCTAAGGTAAGCCTTGGCTGTTTCTCATAAGTTAAATCAAGTGAAAAATGTGCACGATGCAAATGCTTAATTTGTCCATGTCAGTGTAGACCCACACCAAGTAATGGAACTTTTAGACTGAGGTAATGAAAATTTGCAGTTCTCAGCTTTTTTGCTACTTGCTTTCTTTAACTGCTGTGGTAACATGAAGTATTGATTGCTTAACTTACAAATTCTGATAACCTGAAATTGTGACATCCCTTCAGGAGACCAACACAGCACTGCTCTGAAGGCATACTAGCTTTGGTGGCATGGGCTTCTCAGGAAGATTTCTCACAAGGTTCAGAAGGAGCTACCGTGGCCCACAACACAACGGCAAACACACAATGAGAAACTGCCCTCACAGGAGGACTTCAGATACACTCAAGAGCAGTTCAAAAACTTTACTTGTGCTTTGCAGGCTACTATCCGTCACTAGATTGGAGACTTTTTTCCTGTTTTCCCATAATTATGCAGCTCTGGTTATGTGGCATTGTTCACTATCTGTATAATAATAAACAATAAAAAAAATAGCAAACCAGGAAAAAAGAGTATTTCCCACATCTTTCTATTTCAAAGGCATCCCTGCCAATGTAACATAACACCAGATTTCCTTATTTGCTTCCTGGCTATATAATCCATATTTATACAAATTAGTGCAAATGAGTACATGTCAATCTGGAAGCTCCAGCAAATTTGGATCTCATGGAAAAGCCCAAGGCAGGATGCATGCAGACAGAAGAGTGCTGGACACTGCCACCCCTGCATAGAGCCAGGCTATGAGCGAGTGTACTGCACTGTGCTGTACTTGGTGACCCTGGAAGACTTGCTCAGTGTGGCACTGGCAGGAGATGGCCCTTGTGAGTCAGAGCCCATCAGGTTAAGCGAGGAGTCTGTGATCAGGGCACGCTCTTGCCTTCCTGAGCTGGCACCTGTTGCCTGTTCAGCTCTGCTCTGCAGCCCCGAGGCTGTCACCACCCTTTCATTCAGCACTGTGCTGTGCTCCTCTGTCGCAGCGGGGAAGCTGAGCGAGCCCTGCTCTGCAGCAGGCACAAGCACCCTCTCTCGCTCCCTCACCACAACATACTGAGAGTCAGGAAGATCCTGAACTGTCAGAGCTCCTGGCCCTGCACCCACCGACTTCACCATCCTTTCTGTAACCACCACGTTACTTCCGTGGGGCAAATCAGGGATTTTCACCATGCCCTGAATGCTCGATGCAGGTGCCAGCACTCTCTCTGTCACCACTACGTTCTCCTTAAACTGGGGGTCTAGAAAGACAGGGGCTGAGGGGGCAGGAGCCCCCACAGAATAGGATGTTTCCATCACAGTGACATTGCTCCCTGTGTGGCCTGTGGGGAGGTGCTGGGCACTGTGCTGCCCAGAATGGGATGATGAAAAGGTTGTTTCTGTGACCACCTCCTTGGACAGGGTGCTTTCTCCTGTGCCACTGCCTGTGTGCACGGGTGGGATGGACTGGAAACCACTGCCTGAAGCAAAGGCTTGTTCAGAGGTAGAAGCATTTTGCTGATGTAAGGACTGTGACTTAGCTTCACTAAGACCAAAACCTGATTCATTCTTGTAGCCGCCGTCTTTCATGTTGATCTGTCTACCTATACATATTTCTGCCAGAGTCTTAAACTTGTCTCCTAAATCATCAAGAAAATGGTCATCAAGATCCCCCTCAATAAAGCTGCAGCAGCCAACGGAGCCGTGAGGGGAGCCTGATTCTCCCTGGGAATAAACCAGGAGACAGTCTTTTGCAGCTTGCTCTTCATCTTCATCCGCAAAAGAGACAGCTTTCTGCAGACAGAAAACAAAAGCAAGCAAAAGCTCATTAATTCCAGCTCTCGACTTGGTAATTTTGAAAAATCAGAAATGCTTGGACAATTCAACAAATTCAAAATAAGAAACTGAATGGATCCCACAGAAACTGTCAACCAAGTGAGGGCTGTACCTAACACGTTTTTTTGCTTTTTTGAAATTAGTCTGAACTTGACAGTACACTTGATGAGAAGAAAAATCTGAGATTATATTTAAAGCCTTGGATACCATTACCACCTGCAGCTGTTCCTTCCACAAATCTGCCACTTGTAATACTGATCCACAGTCATGAAGAAACTGTTTTAGTTTTAGTTCAGTGAATGAACTTGACCTCTAATTAGGTTTTTGTGGGAGAACACCAAGTCCATTTCTGAGAGTATCCTAACACCTAAACAAACATTTACTGGATACATGCTGACATGTTATCACCTACCATGGCCCTTTTCACTAGCGCAGACTACAGGATCACATCCAAGATGCCCAATAGGAAACAAAAAGTTAAATGGATTGCTAAAGCATGGATTCATAGTTCATCATATAAATTCTTAGGCTCTATGCCAGCTATCTGGTAACAAGGAGGGCTCACAAGTTCTGACTACAGTGCTTACAGGGTCAGCTCAGTCTGAAAGCAGTGTCTGCCACGGAGCTGCTGCAATGCTGGCACAAATAGCTGTGTGTCTGCATCAACTCCAGTTCCAGAAGTGAAGACAGCCAAGTCCTGTGGGCCTGCTGAACCATCTTTATCTAATATGGCTCCTGGCTTGTGCTCAGAACCACCCTTCTGCCACATTTGAAGTTCTGGACTGCAAATTGGCTCAGGAGTCTGTGTAATGTGCTATATATCCAGAACCCATTTGACTCTGCATGTTTATCTGCATTTGATCCTGGAAGTAGCCACACAACCCAAGATTCTGCCATAAAAAACATCAGCTGAAACTATTTGGTTTGGTTACCTGTCTGTTTCCTCACCCCTAATCCCTAAATATTTTAGCCTCCCAGAAGCTGTATGGATACTAGTATGACTTTCCTCCTGCAGACTTCATCAGGCAGTTATGCTTAAAGTTATGTCACAAAGAGTGGAAGAAAAGCAGATTGATGCTGTTGCATCTGTTCACCCAGGAGACCAGTAGCAGGAGCACTCTGAGACATACAAGTACCTAAAGCTCAAATCCTTCCCTGGCCTGAGGTCGTGATTGAAATCTGCAAAGCTACTCCCCTGCAAAACCACATCAGCTGCCAGTTGTAGGGTGTGAAGATATTTTGTTTGTACAGGTGATGGTGCATGGAAGTCAAACTTTTACTGCAAGGAGCTCACCAGCCAAAGGACTAATGGTGTGTGTAACGTGAAGAGAAGTAGCTTCAACAAGTAGGAACAACCTACTGGCCACTGGTTAGGTCAGTAAAAAAAAAAGAAAGGGGATTGCAACATATGCCTCATACACTTTTGATGAATGGCCCTTTACCCAGGCTGCTGGGCAAACAGACAAGTCAGCACCACTTACTGCATCAGCTACTTTGAAAATACAGCCCCACCCACTGGTGTATGACATCTTCGGCTTATCTTTCAAAAACCTTCTCCGTGGTAAAGTTTGGAGCTGTGACTCATGATGAGTCACAGGTGCCTCCCTAGAGATCAGTTTCATGTTCTTAAGTCCCTGAGATTTAGATCACACAGTCTTTCTCAGGCCTTTTTCCCGGGCAAGGCGCTCCTATGCTATTGCTGAATATTCTGGATCCCATCCACAAATACCTCCCTTGAGAGAAAGGTCTATTTGTGTGACCTTGCAAGCATTCAGTGCTAGAAGACCGAACATTGTCACACTCCAAAAATCCTTAATGCCCCCAACTCCATGTGCACAGTATCAGGACTGTTTATATCTACATATCTACTCACCTCTGTCTGTCATAACATGATATTTCACAATGCTAAGTGCAAACATTAAAATACTGTTATTTTTGGGTCGTATGCTTACATCATTGAAGTAGTCTCTTAAGAATTCTTCATTCATGGCTCCAGCCGCTCCCACAGCAACTCCTCCTCCAGACAGGACTGCCTTGCCATCCACACCTGCCATGCCTTCAGCTGCTCCAGCTGTGGCTCCATAGTCAGCAGCAGAAAGAAGACGCCTTTGCTCTTCCCATCTTTCCCTGGTAATGGTGTTGTGGTGCTCTCCTACGTGAGAGACAGAGCTGCCTGCTCCTATTAGAGCTTCTTCTCCACTCATTCCTGCTGCTGCAGCTCCTGCTGCCGCTGCTGTTGTTCCTCCTTTCACGTTCCCAAGCGCAGTGGGTGGAATGAAGCTTAGCACTGGCTACATAAATAAGACAAATTAAGATGTGACATGAAAGCTTTGCTGTCTAGCACATGGAACTCACCAAACCAGCAGTGGGGCTGGGTGGGAACAGGGAGGGTGCTGTCTTATGACTTGTTTGAATTTGCACTTATACATGTTGTTGCAAAGAGTAAAAGGCCTCCTAAAACAGGGTGCAGCTTCCACAAACGTATTGCCAAGAAGGTTTATGGAAATGTTTCTATAGATCATTGTTTTCTTGAAACTCAGAGGATTGAAAATGAAACAAAAATCTAAACCAAACAAAAAACCCCACCAAAAACAGGCTTGCAAAATTTAGGGAGCTCAGCTGTTCCAAGAAAACTCTGCCCAGTTTTCCTCAGATACTAAGTGGGGAAGTATGCACTGCCTGCCACCTTTGTGCTGCTGCCTGGCCCTTTTTTTTCCCTAACAGTTTGGCTTGTTAATTACCTTTTAACAAGAATTTAGTGTGAGCGTTGGCCCTAAATCAAAGTCTTTTACCTCCTGTTTCTGTTATTGTGCAAAAGCATGTCAGTGTATGCCCTTTTTTTTGAAAACCTTGTTTTGTATTGTAGCAACAAAGAGCAAATTTCTCTTGGTATTTACTTTTCCCTCTGCCGGTTTGCACTTTTTCTGCCTTTTTCTTTTTTACTAAGGAATTTCCTCTGTTTCAAAAAGAAAATACATAGAGAAGTAATTTAAAACAGTCTGAAACTTTAAATCAATGAAGGGAAGATCACCATTATAACCCATTATTTTGCTGCTTTGTCATGCTCCCAAAGGGGTGCAGAGCATTCCAGGCTTGCAAATGCAAATGTTTCACTCTCTATTGGTTCATCCCTTTTCCCACAGTCCTATCTTCTGCTCAGATATGATCAGCATTTGCTTGAGAGAGATTGTTTTCCCCATATTTTGGGATTTAAGTGCTATGGTTGCTTTTTCTACAGCTACTGGTGGAAGTCATCTCCCACACATCCTTCACTGAGCCTCACAGGGTTAATTTTACTTAATGTTCATGTGTTTGCTAAGATCTGTTGTAGAGCTTCGAAATATCTACCTGTAGTGTGGCAGAGGCCCCAGGTGCCAAACTGAACACTGGGAGAGAAATCAAAGAGAAGGGCAATTAGGGATACATGCCTTCTCCTCAGGAGCTGCTCCTTCACTGTTCCACTGACGCAGCATGGCTTCACTGTGGTCTGGTATGTCAGCAAACGTCTTTGCTCCACCAAATCCCTTTGCTCCCAAGCCACCTGGACACAGCAGCAGCAACAGTGGAACAACTACAGGGAAACAGAAGGTTGCCATTAACTGTGTGGTTGTTAGGACCTTAGCATGCTTACAGCCACTCTAAGTTTGGCCAGCTCCCATACCCAAATGTATTTTTAATGAGCTAGTGATCAGTGTGAGGGTTGGCAAGGGCTGAAGACAGGTTCCCAAATATTCAAGGCATTTCCCAGAAGCATATGCCAAGGCCAGTTTCCAAGAGAGCAAACTGACAACTAACACATCAGGGTCTGAATCTGCAGAGAGCTACATGTCTGTACCTGTACTTCTATCAAAGATCTCATATACCAATTCCAAGCCCTGGCTATCACTGTACAACCTCAGCATTTCTAACTCCTCCTCTTCTTTTACTAACAGATAACAACATGGCGTCATGTAAATCCCACCTCACCACTCCTTTGACATGCCTAGTGTTGCCTGGGGGACTCAAAATAACCCAGTTTCAGAAGCAGAGAATATTATCCTGTGGCATGAACTTTGTTTTATCACAATTAGATTGTTGCCAGCACAAGCAATAAACTATTGGGAGTTTAAATGCAGCACTGAAACACCTGGCCACAGAAGAATTACAAATATTCTTATTTTTCTTTTATTTTATCTCACCAAAGAACAATGTCACATGCTGCTCTGAGCAAGGCAGTGAATCTGCAGTGACAGAAAAGACAGTAGAGAATGTGCTGTGGCTTGAGTAGGAAGAGCTAGGGTTCACCTGGGGACATCTCAGAATACCAAAAGCATTCCTCACTGCTTCCCCACTTGTTATTTACTGCACCATAAACAAATATTAAAAGTTGTTAATATTTATTTTAAAATGCACAGCCTGAAATCCTTTGAGGGTGAAATGCTGACATTACTAAAATTAGCTGGGGATCTGCCATGACCTCCACAAGACTAGGAGTTTACACAGAAGGTATCAAGATGATAAAACCTGGGAGCTGGATTGTTTCTTTCCTGATGCTTTGCAGACCACATTTACAGTGTTTCTGAGATAATAGGAAACAATTACTTACGCAACAAAAGTAAAAATGCCAAGATGATTAGCGCAACTGCTGCTGGTCCCAGACCCACTGACTTCGCACCAATAAACCTCTCCTGGCACACACCATCATCTGTACACTCACAGACAGTCAGCTGCAGAGACTGTGGCAGAGCACAGCTGACCCCTTGGAAATCCTTTATTAGCAAGGGAACTTCAGTTCTGCCCGGCTTCAGGTTTTGTGGTACCAGCTGTATGCTGGTGTCTGAGACAGAAGTGGAGGGAGGTTAAAGAAAAAGAAAAAAAGAAACAAAAAAGGAAAAAAAAAAAAAAAGACAAGGAGTGAGCAGAGAGAAAACTGACTCCTGTAAACTAACTAAAATACCACTGTTACAGTATTCCAACAAATCCCCTTCAGTTAAGCCCAGCCAATGCAATGGCTTTAAGTTTAATTAGCTGCTGCTACAGTACATGTGTTTTTATTTTTATCAAGTAATACATGCTGGTAAGTGAGCAGCCATACTCACTTACAGCCTCAGATAATTGTGAAATTTCACATGACCAGAGACAGCATGGAAGACAGCCTAATCACCTGTATAGCATCAACCATGTCATCTGGATAGATAAAGGCTGAACTCACAGAGAAACAGCTTCAGTCTTGAGGAGATTAATCTGCTGTAGGCCACAGACAGAGATCAGGAGTCAACAAAACAACTTCTCCTGTGGCTATGCCATGTCAACGACTAACTAGGCAGAAGATCACAGACTGATTAAGGTTGGGAGGGACCACAGTGGGGCATCTCCACTGGGCCCAAACTCCACGCTCAAGCAGAATCATCCTAACACAGGATTGTACAGGACTGCAACCAGACAGTTGTCGAGAATCTCCAATGAGGGAGACTCCACACTCTCTCTGGGCAATCTGTTCCAATTGCACAGTCACGACACAAGAAGTTCCTGCTTGTATTCAGGCAGAAACTTCCTGAGCATCAGTTTCTGCCCACTGCCTCTTGTCCTATTGCTTGGCACCACCAAGAAGAGCCTGGCCCCATCCTCTTGACACTCTACCTTCATCACATACTTACAGATGTCAGTGAGGTCTCCTCTCAGTCATCTCTTCTCATGGCTGAACAGGCCCAGCTCCCTCAGCCTGACCTCATAGGTGAGATGCTCAAGTCCCAATTATCTTTGTTGCCCTCCGCTGGATGCTCCAGGAATTCTGCGTCTCTCTTGTACCAAGGAGGCAGAACTGGACACAGCACTCCAGATGTGCCTCACGAGAGCACAGGAGAGAGGCAGGATCACCTCCCTTGACCTGCTGGCAATGCTCCCCCTAATGCACTGCGGGACACCATGGACCTTTTGGCCACAAGGACACACTGCTGGCTTGTGTACAGCTTCTCATCTATGCTCAGGTAATGCATCACTGCATATTGCCCATAAGAAGATGGGCATAGCTTGTTCCTAGCATTATTCATGAAATCCTGGTCATCACACATGGCGTATCAAGCTAGACAAAGATGGTCAAACTGAAGGAAGGCAACACACCCCAGAGGGCATGTCTGGATTTTTATAACCTTTAGAGAACAGGGAGCAGAATGCAAATCATGGTCTTAATGCCTGACTCGACATATAGGGTTGCTGTATTGGTCTCACTCAGCCAAACTGTCAGCTTGACTGGAATCAATAAATTACGACCTTAGGACTTCAAAGAACTGAAAGTAATTAAAAAAACATTTTCTTACCATTTCCAGATGCAATTATCCATTTTTCTGCAGTCCCTTCTGGCTCATCAATGACAGTAAAGCTGAAGGGATAACTGTTTGGGTAGCTATCCAGATCATGAGCTGTAACATCAACTAATTTTGCATCTGAACACACGGTCTGCACAGGGTTCACAATAACTGGGCAGTTATCATTCTCATCTTTAACCTGAATGACAACTGTGCCAGTGATTGTTTTCCTTGGGGAATCTAAGAATTTAAAATATGAAAAATAAAATTAATTTGTGCACAAAAATTTATCTTAAAATAAAAAAAAACCCAAACCTTAGTATCTCCCAAAACCCCAACATTGCTGAAGTAAGTTGAAAGAGATCTCCCTGGACCTTATGACAGCAGTGCTTCATTCCCAATGTTAAAAAATGTATTTACAAATTTTGTCTGAAGGCAAGCTGTTTTATTACTTTAACTTGAAAAAAAAAAATCCTGTATGGTTACACAGTAACATGTTGGTTATAAATGAAGAATTATACTTAGATACAAAAGAAGTTCAGAGAGACTTTCTTGTTTAGAAGTCGAAAAAACTTAGAACTATCAAGTCTGATAATGGGCATATTGAGATATTGGCAATTCCCATCTTGCCTATAGTTTCCTATCAGACCTATCTTTGAAAACTTTTATAAAAAGTTCACCTCCATCTAGACAAAGGTGAGAAACAGATACCTTGGGAGCCCATTCCAAAAAATGCGTTGCCTGTGTCTCTCCTTTGAATACTGAGACTGCAGTTGCTGCCTAACTTTAGAGATGGGTAGGTTAAACCAACAACCCTTGTAGATAGGCAATTTGTGTGAAAACAAAACCCTCTCAACTTACCAGTAGTCACACCCAACATGGTGATAGTGTAGGTACCATTTACTACATGAGGCGATTCGTAATCAAGATTTTTAGCAAGTCGGATTTCACCTGTGACTGAGTCTACAGTGATCCAGTTTGCTGCATCTTTTCCTTTCATGTATCTGATGGAAACAACACAAAGATGGACAATGAAAGATTTAGGTATGAGTGCAGTACAGAAAGTACAATCAGGCAGTGAGACTGGAACAGGAGACAGAGCTGCACTGCTGGGCACTGTCCTCTTCCCCCAGTCTGTTCTCCTAGCAAAAGCTGAGTATTAGACACCCATGAAAAACTGTATTACAGGCATGAGGGAAGGAGGTCCACCCCCGGGTGTGCAACTCTGCTGTGCACCATTTGTAAAGGCCATGGTGGTGGTTAAATAACATTCTAGCTGAAAAGCTATGATTCGAAACCCAACTGCACACATGCAGACATATTTGTGTTACACTCTTTCTGTCTGACTGATAAATATTTCTCCATATTCCTTCCTAATTTTACTGGAGACAATGGAATCAGATTGGTAAATCTAATCTCAAAAGCAGACAGGTATGAAAAACACACCATGCAAACACAACTTCGACCCAAACACTCAGGTCTTGCCATATACAACAAAAGAAGGAGGATTTTTGTATCACCAGATTTCTGCATAATAGAATACCGAAGATCATTATGATGTTTAAGGTGGGAATTATCCTTAGCAGAAAATTATTGCCTTTAAATTTTTTCAGTTTAACATGCAAATCTTGACAATAAGATATGACTTCTGACATACACAGTTATGGTTATAAAAAATTCTTACGTAATGTGCTCTGCAATTTTTCCAGTGTCTTCATCATAGGCTTGATACTGTCCAATAACCTGTTTTATCTGCAGTTTCTCACTTGCTTCAATAATTTTTGTGCCACCAGGGAACACAGGGCCTTCCCGCACATTGATCACCTTAATTTTGATTGGAATTGTTTCTGCTTTGTAACTGGGTTTAATCGACTTGTGGAACTCTGCTTTGTTTGTAACAACAATGCCTAAGTTTAGGCTTTGCATTTTTTCATAATCCAGCTCCTAGAGCAATAAAGAAAACAAAAAAAATTCAGAATTTGTCAGAATCCAGTATCTAGACAACATGCATATATTTAATATTTAAATTATACTATAGTATACTTATTTGGGTAATAGGGATGTAAATATTTAAGTAATATTTCAGCAGTAAGGATGTTTCTTAACCTGTTACTCCTGCTCATTTTTAATGGATGACACCATAGGTATGGCTTTATATTATTGAATTAAACTAATTCAATGTTTGTGAAAGGAATCCTACTCACATATTCTGCCTGTGCTTTCAACGAATCAGTCCTCGATTACCTGGCTTCTCCAAATTTATGTGTTTGCATTTGTTTTTTTTTAAACCTAATCATTCACTTAATAATGCTCAATTTTTTAAAAATAATTAGCAGTTTTCTGATAAGGAAACCCAAGCCAGGAAAAAAAAAAAAAAAGCTACTTAGGGCACTATGCATCTTCAGTACTTGTGGACTAAAGAAAAGTGAAAATTATAAAATAGACATTTACATTAATTTAAAATATTTTCATCATCATTTCAACTTTCTGAAATTCATAAAACTGTCTGTAGCTCATGGATCTAGGAACAGGTGTTGCCTGCAACATTAGCAGTGGCCAGGGAAAATAAAGAAATGTGTGCTGAAATCAAGGACAGCAGAAATGTGAAAGTTTACAGAATGTCAGTACTGTTGCCCAAAGGGCAAGGGAAGTCTGGGGACTCCTGCCTTACTAGTTATATTTGTGATCACACAGAATGCAAACAGAAAAGCTTAAAAAAATATTATTTTGCACGGAATTACTGAATGCATTAAAAATATGGCAAAAGAGGAGTAGCCACACATTTTACACATTGGCTGAATAAATACAATTTGTCAACACAGATGAATAACTTATCCTAATATTTAAAGTAGACTCTCTAAAATCCATACTTACCTTCACAACGGTCAAAATTCCTTCATTTGTTTGGGTATCTGTTACAATTTTGAAAAAACCACCTTCATTGCCAGAAACAAATGTAAAATTTGCCAGCCAATTATCAGAAAACTCTTCATCTTTGTCAAATACTTTTATTCGCATAATTTCCACATTTGCTCTGTTTTCTTCAATGCTTCCTTCAAACTGCAATAAAAAAAAATCCACTCTTGAAAAAGATGTCAGGTTTACCTCATTTCATCAGTGAAAAGAATTTTGCACAATGTCTTATTATGGGGTGTAGGAACATGGTAAAAATCGTGATAATTGTACTTACTGCACGACTTTCAACCACAGGCAGATTGTCATTGACATCCAGAATCTTGATTTCTAAAGAACATGTTGCAGCATTCCCACCTTTTTCACCACCACGATCCTTTGCTTCCACCACCAAAGAATAGCTACTTTCTGTCTGTCATGGTAAAAAAAAAGGTGTTTAATCCAGGCTAAAAATTCTTCCTTAGCTATATGGCCTCTATTACATTTTGGTGATGTCTCTTATGGTCAATTTTAACTACCTTCTAGCTAGAAGTAAATGTCACATACAAGTGCTTTGAGAGATTCTGCTGAAGTAGAACTGAGCCTTTGAAAAGGGTACAGGACTTTCACATCTTCCCCACAAAGAGTCAGACTGTACTTACATAGCAAAGTAAAAAATTCCAGTGACCATCAACAGTGACAGAACTACATGTCAGGACACAGGCAGAGCCACATCCCTCAGCCACAGAGCCAGTATTCCCATCACCATCTGCTGGCCAGAGAAAACTCTGCAAGCACAGCTCATGTCCCTGGTAATATGTGACTTCCAATGCAGTTTCACAGTAGCACCTGTCCAACTCTTTGAACTGTGATTTGCATGGCAGGCTACAAAAACCCAGATGCAGCCAGCAACTTTGCAGGTGGTGATGGAGGTTATCTTTGCCATACACTCCCCAAGAGAAAGAAATGACACTTTGTTTTGTGTAACTGCTGCCCTGACTGCACAGGAGGGACAGAAAGCAGCAACCATCAGGCTAGAGCTGTGCTAGGGAGGTGATGGGGGGGATACAGCCTTAATCCCATTGCCTCTCCCTCCGTCCCTGAAAAGCATGCACAAGACAGACAAGGCTTTAATCCCAAGGGAAGTTAAGAAAGGTAAGCTCTTCACCCTGCAGGCAGGGCTGAGGGTGACACAATGAGCACCAGAAAAGCATTACTAACAACCATCAAAATGGGAGGGGTTTTTTTACCTCTCTGTCAAGGTTTATTTTTGCTACTCGAACCTCGCCCGTATTCTTATCCATGCTGAATGCAGCACTAGGGCTCTGGGAAACAATCCTGAAAGCAATTTTGGAATTTAGATTATTTGGTTCATCTGCATCTGTTGCATTTATCCTCATTACAATTGTACCTGGAAAACATAAACAAAATATGGCACTTATTTACACCACCATGCACTGGTATATACCTTTAGTGTAATGTCGAAGATAAGAGCATTTTGTTAGATGCACTGCACAATTTTCTGATGCTCCTGACTTCATTTATTCAATGCATGAAGTTGAAGAAGTGTTCTTAAACCCAATAGGTACATGTTAAAAGTATATGTTCCAGCCAACAAAAAGATTGCATTTACACCTTTGTAACTCATAAAATTCAATGTGCAAATTAAAAAACAGGTTAAATTCTCTCAGTAACTCTGACAGAAAAATGTAGATACCACACAGAGCAGCAAGTACAAGCTTTTGAACAATGAGCTACGTTTCTCTCATACATTATTATAAAGAGAGCACTAATTATTCCTATACCTGAACATTATTAAAACCACTGATCTGTACTGATGCCCTCCAACAGCTTAATTCAACGTACTTGGTGGTACCCATGGTGCAATCCCTTATAATTGAATAAGTTTCTTCACATTATAGCGGCATTGAAACAGACACACTGCCAGGAAGTTTTAGGTAGGTAGTTTAGGTAGTTTTATTCCAGCTTTTCTAATCTTCTTGAAAATATTCTGTTGCTCTTATGTTTACTGATGTCAATAGGAAAATGGCCATTAGCCTGCTCTTCAATGGTTATGGCACAGCCATATGTGCTTACGGCAAACTACCTCTCCAGCCCACAAATAAAGTTGGGCTTTGGATGAGGATGGCAGAGTGAAGTCCCTCCTAAATAGCCTGTGACTACTAGGAAAGAAGGCAGATTGCATTTCCTGTGCAATTCCTGCAGAACAACTCTGGTTCCTGGATTTGTGGTAGCTCTGACAACAAACCAAAGGTGCCACAATAGGAAATACTGTTTTCCCTTGCCCCCAGGGTTATTCTCTCTCTTAATCACACAACACAGCCTTGAATAAAATCCTGCATTCACACATGGATGACCTGGCTTACATCAGCAAGAGAACGTGCCCTTGCTACTGCAGATGTACTACTCCAAAGTGTAAATTCACATGTCCCCTTGCATATCCTGGGAAAAACTAAAAGAAAAATATTTAAAATAAAGTTACCTGTTTCACTTAATTCTTCAACTGAACCAACAAAAATTTCATGTGAAAACACTGGAAAATTGTCATTAATGTCCACAACTTTAATGGGGAGGTCTATTGGCTCTTCCAGTTTTGCCCCATTCTTATCTAGTGCATGGCCTCGGACCTGATAATACAGACAGAAACAATAAATGAATCCAATGAGTGACTGTCATATATACAAACACATGTGCAAAACAGAAATACACCCACTAGTCTAAATACTGTAAGAGCTTATTACATATGCTTACAAAAACGAGCAGGCATACACAAATATACAGAAATACATTATATAGGTATAATATTTAAAGCAGACACATTAAAAGAAAATAAATAAAAAAATGGATAGGAGGGGATGTATAAAGAAAAAAATTAATTTTCAACTTACAAGAAGAAAGGGAGTCTTTTCTCTGTCCACAATTCCTGTTATGTTCAGGTCACCAGTCTTTCCATTGATAACAAATAATCCATAAGGGGGTTCTGTTACTCCTTGACCAGATATAGTGTAAGTTACTACTATTCCTGTATCTTCAAGATCTGAATGTATCTAGTAGGAAAATAACAAATTAAATAGCACTCAGTAAATAAAATCACATTTAAAAGTGCAACAAGATATTTTTCATGTCTTGTAATGAACTAACAAAAAAAAAATTTAACACACTCCACTGACTGTGGAGATGTAGAGATGAATGCAGGAAAGGCTGCATGTTCTATTTGAGAATCTGGTGCAGGGAGATGAGAAACATTTGGAGCAGGGAGTTGACCTGGAAGGTAAGACCTCAGCTAGCAAATACACCAGGACTGGAGAAGGGATAGGGTGGAGGAAAAAGGTCAGACCTGGAGATGAACACATAGAAGAGGCTGCAGAGACTAGAGGTTACACCCTTTCTCTGCTGTCAGCAGATATTCAAACCATCTGGAAAAGTGTGCATTGTACCAGTATCACCACCAAGGGGCATCCCAAGCAGAGGGCAACAGCTTGCCACCACCTGCAGTCACTTCATATGCTGAAGTGGTAGGAGTGGTGAATTCAGGTCTGAACACTGGTGCTGAACCAGATGCACATCACTCTTTCACATAGGATAACACCTGGATTATTTTTAGCTCTGTTTCCTAAAAGACCAGGCATACATAATCATGTTCTATGTACATCCTTCTGCCCAATCAGCACCAGCACATTTGGGACTCACTTGCCAAGTTCAATCCCACCTGAGCAGGGGTAGTGGGGTGAAAAAACTCAAAGATATTGCATTCCCAAAGCTTAATGAAAAATGGGGCTATGAAAAGATGAGAGACTGAGCCAAACCAGGCTTTAAAAGTAAAGGAAACAGAAGGAAATGTGTCAATCTTCAACTGGCATTCAAGCCCTTTAAAATTAAAGAAATATTTGTGCCTCTTTTTACGGAAGCCACACTCTAATTTTACATTTTAATCTCTATTTTTTATGTGTATTTCATATTTAACTGCTTTCTGGGCTTACTCTAGCAATTGGATTCTTGTAGGAATTGTCCTCCTCCTCCCGAATGAAAGCTGGAGGGACGGTCCATTCTCGCTTCTGCCTGACTGGGCTGCTGGGATGAGAAAGCAGGCCACTCCTGTCATTTCGATTATAAACCTGTGAAAAGACAAGATGGAATGTCAGCACTGCATTTACTCATTTCAGATAAATGCTTTATTGCTGTTGTAGCCAAGACTTCTGAGAAACTTTTGCTCTTTCAATAGCTAGGAACTTCAAAATCATGGAGCAGCATCTGCCTTCTGAGTCACAATCTAAGAGCTATACAGTCCTCAAGCTGGTTTAAAGAGGAAAACTGCACTGGTCTTTTAATCAAGTCAGAATTAGGCAAGACAGGCTTTAAAAATATGAGCAAGTTTCCATGACCAGCGGTAGGTGAAAATACACCTGCTCTGGAAGATTTAAATGCTTGTCATCAGATGTGGGAGGAAGTTTGGCACTAAGGCTGTTTTGAACCACCATTTCTGCATTACCACCGTGTTTATCTTCCCACCAATACTGCCTTGCATATTTAACCTTCTCTCTGAAACAGAATATATGGATGAGCAGGCCTCTATTCAATCCACCCAATGTCTCAACTATCCCCATTTAACTACATCTCATTCACATTGTGCATGAGACTCCTCATCCTTCTGTCCACTTTATTTTCTTCTGTCTCTGTTGACTCCCAGTTTAACATATTCAATAAAACAGAGTTTTTTTCATCGACTGAGTTCAAAAAGCAATCTTCATTTTTACTGTGTTAGGGGAAGTTTCTTAAAGTTCTATGCTACTCTAGGAGATGGATGTAGGAATCTATTCACTTACTTTTCAGCTTTCATTTCTCTATTCATTATGCAGTTTTCACATTTCAGAAAATGGCAGAATTCAAGACATTTATCAAGTGAAATAAGGTATGGCTTTGACAGGTTGCTCAGAGAACACTTCTACAGGCACTGATAAAGAAAAAGCTTTCCATTATATCCTACCTTCACATAGAGCCCATGTCCATAATTCAAACAGATCTGTAATGGAAATTATGATAGTCATTATTAATTCTATGTCTCTTCAGCAGCACTAAAACATAACTTTTGTGACCTGCTTCATAAGAGCAGCAAAGCCATAAGGAAGAAGGCTTCTGACATGTTTAAATTAATATTTATTATTTACCCATAACAGCTTCTGAAATATTCACCCATAACCATTGTCATTAAAAACATCCAGCACTTTGGAAAAGCTCCCTTTTCTGGGCAAGCCTTGGATTTGTGGCTGTTGTGGGTTACCAATTGCATCAGAGAAGAAAATCAGAAATGGTGTTTAAAGATAAGGATTAACCCAAACATCTGCTGAAGTGTACAAGACAGAAGCAGCTCTCCTACTCAGAACCTTGCTGGGAGGATAAATGGCATCACTTATTTAAACAAGGCAGAGGCGCTTGCTCTGACAAAACCTTGCAGGCCAACATTCAGCATTGGGACTGCCCACTTCTTCACACAGCAGGACAGGCCAGGACAGCTGTGCATGGCTTTGAATGACTCAGGTGACAAATCCTGTCTGGAAGAGGCCAACTTTCCAGAGACCCCAGGTTTATGTCAGCTTTCCAGGCACCATAGACTCTGCAAGTAACAACACCCCTCAGACTGCAAAAAATGTAGGTATTGGGAAGCAGCCACAATAAAAAGTAGGCTATTGCAACATAGGAAACCTACAAATCAAGCTTTTGAACTTTGCACAGGCAGCAAATACTGTTGTTCTGAAAACTATTACTACTTATATTTTGCAACTTAGGTGATTATTTTCTTAGGCATACTATGCCTACGGCAAAGCAGGCTCAGAAAAGGTGGTTTTCTACTCAAATAAGTCAGTCACTGACTGGTTTTTGTCTGATCACTGGGCTCTCCCTATTCTTCCCTGTGACTCAGCCTTGATTACTGAATTGATGACAGCTTCTTTTTTTTTTTTTTTTTAAGATGTTATCTTTACCCACACAACCCAGCAGATTGTGTTGAGCAATACAGCAGATTTCTGTTTCAACTTGTTCAACAAAACTGTTTTTCAAATGGTATTTTTTCCAATGTACAGAATCTGAAGATAGAAATTACCAAGCAGTAAGTTTCCTAATGGATATGCATCAGGAAGGGTACAGGATCTCCCAACAAGTTGTTTTCATGGATGTTCTTAATTTTATTTTATTTTACTAATAGTATGGATTTTCAAAATTTATTGTCATGATAATAAGATTATACCAGCAAGAGTGCCAGGAGAATTTTGCTTTATATTCAAGGTTTTCCACAGAAGCTCCAACTCTTTTGGAAGGTAAATAATGGACAAGATATCATCAGAAACATCCTTGGTTGTTCTAACTGGTAAACTGGAGGGAAAACTGTTTGTGTCTCAAAACTGAATGAAGACAAGAGGCAGACACTGAGAAGTTTCCTTGTATTGGAAACTTGAGAACCCAGCATAAACAAAAATGTCTGAAAAAAACAAGAATAAGCAGATCTTCCATTGAGATGAGTGTCAAAAATGAGTAAAAAATACTAGTAGTCATTATAAAAATAAAATCTTTCATTAAGATAAGTAAAAAAATCAATTTGTTTGCATAGTAGAAAATGTCCCTCAAAACTTTCTAGGTTAATGCTAAGATAGAAAAAATACTTTCGTTCTTCTATTATTCAACATGCAGTCCACACATCATCATTCCTCACAAGGGACTTAGAAGATAGCTACAAAAAATTTTTAGGAATGATGATTTTATGCACAAGATGCATAAATACAAGGGGGAAAAATATAAAGGGGTCCAGCCTTTTTATTGAAAAATTTTTTAAGTTCTAAAAATTTTAAACTGGGGAAAAAGCACTGGTGCAAAGTGACATTTTCTTCAAGGACAAGTGAAATGTCAGATTATACTGCCCATCAAACATGTGAATTTTCCCCCTCTCCCCCCTATTGTTTTTTCTTTTTAGTATCTTTCAACTCCCTTCTGTTAAATGGCTCAGAGAAGGAAAGCTCTGTCATTTGCTGTGGATCACTATCTTGGCTCAAAAACCAGACACCTACTGATGACACCTGTTGACCAGAGCTGAGAACACATTGTCAGGAGAAAACGAGATGATTACAAAAAAAAGTCTGAGGCTTGAAGTAATGAAATTCGAATGAAACACTATAGGAAAGAAGCAGGAATAGGCAAGAAGGCACAGGAAAGAAGGGAGTGACTGCCATGTATAGTGACTGCAAGGCTGCTCTTGCCCAAATCCCTTCCCACCTATAGTCAGGAAGTGACTAAAGGACACATTTTCAAAATAAAGCTCAGATTTAAGCTGTAAAACTATAAAGACTGAGTAACCAAGAAGGTATGTGTCTGTACTTACTACACTGGGAAACAGTAATGACTAGAAATGCAATCTTTTCCGTGTGCTGTGTGTTAGGAGATTTGGAGCTTGTACCTCCAGGGAGTCAGCTTGGTGTTGAAGACATGTGAAGACCTCAGAGAAGCAAGCAAGGGGGACCCTCCAAAGTCACGTACTAGTACATCTCCTGGCCCTGGGGAAAACAAACTACACTCAAATGCTTCCTGACAACTGTTTATCCTGTTCTTAAAAATGAGGGATGGATGCCCCTCAGCCTTGCTAACCTAAGGGGGCTCCTAGACAGTCCTACAGATGAAAAGTCTGTTAATTTTCATTTAATTATCCTAATTCTTAGCTCCTTGCAAGTGGACCATATTGCTGCTTGCATGATAGTCAGAGTAAGGCACACAAACTTACATATCTAAATGAAAGTTAAGCACCTAAACTTTCACTATAGCCAGCAGAAATATAGCCAATACCCACAGAGACCAGAGCACTGCTCAACTTGCCCCCAAAGCAGTCCATATTTATTTCTCCCTGAGCTCTACTGATTGACTGTAAGGATGTCCAATTAAGTACTGTAAACCCAACACAGGAGAATTTGTAGGGCAAAGCATTTGATGCAGAGAGCCCAACACCATACAACCCATGGTTTGATGGATCCTTCAGACTAGAATTAGTTTGTCCCCACAGATCAAACATCTACAAGCAGATGGATGCATCTCCCAGCATGGTTTCACTCAGGAGGGATACAATTCACACACTCCTGAGATTTTCTTCAAAAGTACAATATGAGCCAATCAAACAAGTGCACCCAGCATCCACTGCATCTCCACATACCTTCACAGAAACTTTTACATCTATACTGAGATGTCTTATCCTCAAACCTAACCTCCTTTGTCACATTGCTCTCATTGTATGGTGCAATTTGCTTTTCTTCCGCTCTTTGTGTAACTGCAAACTTATCACTTATCTTACTCACTGTCTTTTCTCAACTACCAGTTCTTTAATTTCCCTTAAAAAATCATAAACCAGGATTTTGTGACTTGGGATTTTTTATTTTTTTACTGTTCTGTAGTCTCTTCTGGACATAATCAGTTTTTTTCTGAAGTCTGGGCTCAAAAGTAACACACTACTTCAGTTCAACAGAATGGATAAATACTAGATCTTATGTATTTCTCAGCTGCTTTCAGACCTCACCACAACTGGGCTTTCCCTAATTTTTGGAACAATATTAAAATGTTGAATCAATCCACAGATGGTTGTAAATACTTTTACCACGTTTCAACATGTTACTGGCAACAGAAGCTAGGTTGCTTTGAATTAGCTCACCTCTGCTCTTCGTAAAACCAAGCACCACTTTGTGATGGTTTTTATTTAACTTGTTCCTGTGACTTCTGAAAATTAACTGCTACTGACTCTGACATTACAGAGTCACAGTTACAGACATTACACCTTATACATTCAGGACTGAATTTCATCATACCCAGCCTAAATCTAACATCCCAAATATCAACAAAGTACAATCTGAGGAAGACGTTCAGAGAAAAAGTAAATTTTGCTACTCCCATAGTAAGATTCATACATCTCTGTCAACTATTCTTTCACTCAAATGCAGGAAGTGTTCTAAGACTTCTTCTCTTGAAGCCATGATGTCCACCCCATTTAGAAATGACCAAGAAACCTCCCAGTCTAATAATCCTTGATAGCTGTGCCCACCCAGCAGGCCCCTGGCTCTGGGTGTGTGCCCTGGACACGCTCCAAGTCAAGCCCAACCCTTGGGTGCACCACTATTCAAAAGTTCCTGGAAAAGGGTCAGAGGCAGGAGCCTGGGGAGATCTGCCATGACCTCTGCAAGGTACCCAGGGATGATGATAAAGGGATGCAGCCTGCAGGCAGGGAGGGAGCACTGAGAGATACTTCCAGGAAAAATTGGAAGAGGAAGAAACTACCATTCCTGATGCTTGTAAGGTAGAAGACGCTTTGAGAAGACACTACTTTTAAACTAATTTTGTTTTCCAGTAGTTTCTTAAGATTCATAAGAAATAAATGACCTTAATCCAATACTCTCAAATAAGAAGCTTGACTATTTGCTACATGAATGCCCAGATTAGGAAAAAACCCCCAACATTTCAAAACCCAGCAGTGCCTCTCTTTCTCTTCTGCCACCAGCCAACTAAGGCAACTTTATTCACTCTAATATTCTAACAATGAGTCTTTTAGGCCAAACTGAGTTGACTCTCAGTACATTATATCCTGACCCAGCCTTAGCTAAAACTGACAATGATGAGGATTGAGAATAATAATATTCTTCAGGCAAAATTAACAGCATCCTGAGTCAGTGCAAACCCTCCAAAATGGATGATGGTGTGACTTCAGGTAGTGCAGGAAGATATGTAAAAATTTTTGCACAAGCGGTGCTCCATGTTTTCCATCATTAATTTGGACAAAATGAGGATAAAATGTTTTTCAACCAAACCCCAACTACCAGCTTGCTGTAAAAACAGGTTTAAGTGTTGCTGGCCAACTTAAGCAGTCATGCACTTGTACAGACATATGGTTATATGTCTGTATCAAAGTCATCAGACAACAGGTCTCCAGATAACAAATCTGATTTTGCAGGTTCCCGAGAGCAGGGAACAAGGTCCCGACCCCCAGCTCTTTCCATTCTGTCCATGCAACAAGCCATTCCTGATCCCTGCCCAGCTGCTCGGCAGCTCCAGGCACAGCCCAGGGATAGCCTCCACCCTCACCTTTGTCTGACTGGCGGCAGCCCAACTTCCGCAGGCGTTCTGCCAGCCTGGAAAGGTGAAAAGCAAAAGAAAATGCCGCAGATACAACGAAGAGTTTGCTGTAAACCAGCTAGAAAGAGCTAGAAAGCATCATTCCAAATCCAACAAACCAAGTGTTTTGTTCTCAGTTTGTTATGAGACAGTCATTGCTTTTAGCCTGAGAAAGAATTTCATAGGATGGAAGATCTAAAGGCTGATGGCTGAAAAACAGTGAGGGAAGGGCAGGAGAAAGCCTAAAGAGTCGTGGATTGTTAAGAATTTGGTGTAATTTTTCTAAGGCGATAAAGAATTCCAAACTTTTTGATTCATCTTTCTTCTTGGCACTATCCTCTTAGAAGGGAAATGCAATTTACTAGTACAGAGAGTATGTTGAACATGAAAACGGCAACAATGCGACCTTTTCACTGCGTCCGGTGCCTCCCAGCACCTCAGCAACCCCACCCATTCCAGATACCGCTCCTGTTGGGATTTCCTACCTCCACCTGCTTTCGGGCAGCAAATGGCGATGGCTTTTACCTAATTCCCAAAGAAAGAGAGAAAACCCCCGTTCCTAGCCACATGCAGCGTTAGGAGGGCTGCCAAGTGCCGATGGAAACACCTCTTTCCGGCGGCCGCACTCGGGACGGCGGATCCATCCCGCGGCAAAGCAGCGCCCCGGTACCGAGGGAGCCCCGCGGCAAAGCAGCGCCCCTCACTCACCAGCAGCGCCAGCAGCCGCCCCACCGCCGCAGGGCCCCGCGACATGACCGCCGTACCGGGATGGGACAGGACGGGCTCAGCTCCCGCGGCCGCCCAAGGCGGGAATGCCGGCGGCCCGTGGAGGGGGGCACAAGTAGCCGCGGGTGGGTGGAGTGTGCCGGGCGGGATCCGCGCCGGGACGGGGCAAGAGGCAGCCGGCCCCGAGCCCCGCCCGGCCCGCAGCGGCGAGGCCCGTCCGCGCCCCGCCCGCGGAGGCTGCTCAGGGCAGCCCTCAGAGCGCTGGGCCCCGGCTTCCCCAGGGCTCCCAAAGTTTACTTTGGTTTGTTTGCCCTGCTTCAGCTGAGGAAGGCGAGTTAAAGCGTGCAGGAGGTGCGCAGGGCTGCGACAACAAACGGATCCATTAAGGTGTAATTGGTAGGGGGGAGCACAGTCTCACGGGGAAATGAAATTGTGGGCGTTTTTAGGACAACCTTCCCTGTAATCCTTATTTTTTATACGCTCCGAGCCATATCCTTCCTACTCTTATCTGGCAGAGATCTTTCCTGGATACACCTGATTAATTGATGCTTACGAAGGCATAACTGATTCTTCATGATGGCGAAACAATTAAACATACTTTCTTGTACATCCTCACTGCTGGGGCAGTTACCTGGTTAATCTTTCCAGGATCACACTCAGCTGTGGTGAGTAACTTCAGAATCTGCTGGTTAGGATACTATTTGTGATACTATTGGGGTCGGAGAGGGAAATCAGCCTTAGGGGAGTCTTTCCAATCACATTATGTACCTTTATTGCATGTTGTAACAATGCACAGTAAATAATCCAACGTCAGTTGCAGCAATTATAATTTCCATGGTGTCACGAGGGGAAGAGCTTTACCTCAAAAGTTTTTCTGAAGTGACATATGTCTGTTTGTGTTCTTTACTTAGAATATACCACTTTATGGACTTTGCTGATACCTCTGCATAAAAACAGTTGTCTTCATTTAAAAAACCAAAAGGCATAAATGAGCCAGTATATGTGAAAGGCACAGTATTAAGGGCTTTGGCTTGCCTTCTTTGTTCTGTCACCAAGTCACTGTGCTGGACTGATCACTTTATAACCACACAGAACCATGCACATTCACACAGCAGAACACACTGAGATCCTGTGAGGATTCTTCTTCAGGGTCTGGAGGACAGAGGTGTATTTTGGCCCAGGTTTAACAGCTGTTGTGGCTAGTGCAGCTAATGGTAATAGAAGTACTGTGAAATTTTCTCTTAGCTATTCCTGTTTGAGATAAATGAGGCAGAGCATGTCTTGGAGAGCATTCATATTGCAACCCTTCTAATTTGGTGATTTAGAAGTAGATTCTGCTTTCAGATGTATGTTATGTTTCCTGGACTGATGGTCAAGTATTTCTTTGCATCAAAAGACTGTAAGAGAAGAACCATGATTTGTAACTTTCTTTTCAATCTGCAGGTTGCTTTGTGGAATTCTGAAACGGATTTTCATTGCCGATCCAGCACACTATTAATGAGATGACAGTGTGTATGTGTGTGTGTATATATGTATATACGTGTATATATATATATATATAAATAAAACTATTTGCCAACTTCAAATGATGATATGGTGGAGTAAATACATTTCTTTTGAAAAAGTCTTAGCATTGATTTCCCTTTGAAGGTGTAGGTGCTTACAGGAGAAATGAATAGAGTAATCTTTTCCCAGAGCTCAATAGCACAGGAGCTCTTCTGCAAATTATTTTGCCAGAGCTTAGATGTCTGTTCTTAAGTTGTTTATGTCTTAAGTGTGGACCAGCTACATGTCTTGGACATCCTACAAGAACCTCAGCTATTATAAAAGTTGTTTGTTGTTTTTTTTCTCTTTGACTTGGCTGCCTTGTATGAAAAGCTTCTGTGATCCCTATTTTACAAAAATAATTATCCTGCTGTTACGAAAAGAATGTCAAACAGTATCAATTTTGTTTTAATATAGCTAGTAAGCGTGTCAGTAACCACTGAGGCTGAATTCCTTTCTGTCTTTCCCTCACTTTAACCTGGCAGCAGCTAAACACTCCTCCTCCCACAACCAGGCTGCAGTTCTGCCCCTACAATCAGTTTGCAAGGGAGGATCCATTGAGCGTTAGATTTTTTTATTCCCGGTGGGGACAGCAGCAATTCAGAGTTTGCTGACACTGCAGAACAAAGAGAAAGTTAATCTTTGCTTTTCAAACCATGAAAGCAGCTGAGCCCTTCTTGGTGCCTGGTGAGGAGAGGGGCTTTCAAGGTGTGAGACATGCACCAGGTTGCTGTTTTCTACAAACATCTAAAAAAAAAATCTAAATTCTCTTGATAAACTTTTAACAGCAATTAATTAATCATCCAAATAATTAATCTTCCAAACCAGCCAAACTTTTGTCAGGAGGGAAAGAGAGTGTTTGCTCTCAGGAATAACAGTTGTAAGCACAGGTGTTCTAGAAAGTTACTGTCACTCCCTTGCCATAGTGGCTGGATCTTGGTGACTCCTTTGAAACCTTGCCTCGCCCCAGCTCTGCCTGCCGCTCCCTGTTCATGCTGACTAATCTTCCCTACAGCAGTGCCAGGGAAGAACTTCTGGCTTCCCTGGGGTGAAGGACAAGGACATGCTTGATCAGACCACCAGAGTCCGCCTCTGCTTCTTACAAAAGCAAGGTTAACTTTACAATTGTGTTTTTTTTGTTGTTTTTCCTAGAACAATACAGTTTCTTCTTGACAAGAGATTCAACTAAATAAGACAAGTGTGGTACCTAGCAAATGGCGTCATAATGGAAAATCCAGTGTATATTCTTAGTAATGAAATGTTGAAATTCATTTATATCCACATGAAGCTATTATACAAACATTTTGCATTGTTTGAGATTGTTATTAATATTCTCTTCATTGTTTAAATATTCTTTACTGCTCTGTGGTCACAGATGCCACTCATTTTTTGGGAACAGATCCCAGTAGAAAGGGATGTATCCGGGAATTACACGGATATATCAAAATAACATTCATTTGTTTGAATTAGGTAATGGATAATGCATAATATGTTAAAAATTTTACACATCACAGAGGGTTTCTAACACCCAGACCACTCTTGAGACTGGAGCAATTGCAATAGGTACAGTCACCAGCTTCAAAATGCTCACACAACCGAGCACCTGCATTTTTTTTGAGAGCAAAAATGCTCTAGCTGAGGAGAGTAGATTAGCACCAGGATTTGATACTTTAAACAAACACTTGGCATTCTAAAAATGGAGTCATTGTTGTTCCTGTGTGGGTGAACTATGTTTTTGATTCTCGATGCCTCCTGTCATGCGCGGTAAACAAATTCAAGCAGGAATAATCCCTCCCTTTCTTTTGCATTACCTCTGCTCTCTCACTTAACTGCTTTCTCCTTATCGTTCTCTGTTCAGCTCTTTACCTTATATGCATTATTCTATTTGCTTATTTGCTACTTGCCTGGGGTTTTTTTTTCCTTGTTTGGTTTTTTTTTTCTTTTCTTTTTCTTTTCTTTTTCTTTTTTTTTTCTTTTCTGGTGTGGCCAGGTTGTTTAACTTTTCAGGTGCCAGGTTCAGCTGTGGAAATGAGTAAGCCTGCTGAGCTGTGGGATTGGCAGAGCTGTAAAATAGCCAGGCCAGATCCTTGCCCTGAACACAGGCGTTTTGTTACTGACAGTGTGATACATGGTCTTTTATGTGTGTGTGAAACAAGGCGTGGCAGAGTAACCCTTTTGTTGCTTTCCTCTGCGTAGCAGCTGGCTCTGCTCTGAAATTGCCTGTAGACTTTTTTTCAAGGTGGTGTGGCTCTCTTTCTGGGAAAATTCACGACAGAGAGGGTTGAGGTAGATACAAATAAACGACTGCTCTGCTGTGCAGCTAGTAGAATAGAATAAAATAAATGGAGTAGAATAGTTCATCTGGAAGAGACCTACAACGATCAGTCAGTCCAGCTGCCTGACCACTTCAGGGCTGACCAAAAGCTACAGCATGCCATTAAGAGCACAGTTGAAAAGCCTCTTAACTATTGATAGCTTGGGGCATCAACCACCTCTCTAGGAAACCAGTTTCAGCCTCTCATAAAAGAAATGCTTCCTGATGTCCAGTTTGAAACTCCCCTAGTGGAACTTTGAGCTATTTCCACATGTCCTGTCGCTGGGTACCAGGGAGAATAGATCAACACCTCCCTCTTCACTTCTCCTCTTCGAGAGGCAATGAGGAGGCAATGAGGTTGCCCTTTAGCCTTCTTCTCCACAAGCTAGACAAACCCATAGACCTCAGACACTTCCCCTAGAACATTCCTTCCAGCCCTTTCACCAGCTTTGTTGTTCTCCTCTGGACACATTAAAGACCTTCACATCCTTCTTAACTTGTGTGGGGCCACTGCACACAGTGCTCCAAGTGAGGCCACACCACCACTGAACACAAGGGAGTAATTTCCTTTTGAGACTGACTGGGTGTGCTGTGTTTGATGTACTGCAGGCTGGGGATTGCCCTCTGGGCTGCCAGGGTAATGCTGCCTCCCACTGAGCCTCCTGCTGGCCAACACCCCTAATACTCCTCTGCAGGGCTGCTCTGCAACCACTCCTTTCCCATGTTAGACTTGTGTTGAGCATAAGTAGAAATATTAGCCTCCTTTTGGCCAGTGCATTTTCATCAGTGCTGAACAACTGAACTGTATTCAACAGAAAGACAATTTTGAAAAGTTTCACCTTGCAAAAAAACCTCTGCTGATCTTAGTCTAATCTGTCAAATCCAGTATTGGCTGCAATGGTACAGTGTAAGTTTTCAGGGACTGTAGATTCAGGAATGTGGGATTCCCAGACTCAGAAAAAAAAGAGTATTTTTCTATTATTTTTTCCTGTCATAACTGAGGTATATCAGCTAATAAATGTAAAACTATGGTGTGTGCCTCTGTGCTATGTCAGTAGGTAACCTTAGAAGGGGCGGGTTTAGTAAAAAAAGAAAGCTCCAACTGAAGAACAATGCAGGCAGGAAACCAGATAACAACTGACCTGAAGTTTAGGCTGGAAATTGGAGAAATGTTGAACTCTCATTGGTGGAGTTTGGAGTGTATTGGTTGGAAATTCAGAGAATATAGCTCAATGGATTTTTGGGCTGATTTCAATCAACTCATAAAAGAGATTCTGTAATGTGGTTGCCAGTTATCAATGGACTGGTGGTGATAACAGAAAGTCACTTCACATTTTTTTATAGAGTCAAAGAATGGTTTGGGTTGAAAGGGACATTTAAAGGCAATTTAGCCCAGTGCAATGAACAGGAACATCTTTGACTAGATTGGGCTCTAATAATAACATAATATAATATATTAATAAGAATAATTCCAAATTAACTAGAAAGACCCTTAAGATGCAATATATGTACATATTCTCTAATTTTCAAAGCCTTTGATATATAAAGCAAGATGCGTGCTCAGGAGGAGTCACATGATTCACACTAATAAAGATAAAGTGGTCGGTCTGAAGATAAGAGGGAATCTTGGTTTCCTTTTATGCTTACAGGCTCCAAGAAACTTCACTAAGGCAGTAATCACAAGCCCAGGAAACTGGACTAGAAAATCTTCTAAGAGGCTTCCAAACCAATCCATTCTATGATTCCATGATTTTTGAAACATACATCAGAAAAAACTTAGGTGGTCTCTGCATTTACAGAGAATGACAAATTGCAAAAAAGGAAGATTTAAGCAAGCTACTAAAGTTGAACTTTCCAGTAGGAGTAAAAGGACAACTGGGACCCTGTTGAATCCTCCTTACTGGAAATTCTTAGGGTTAAGATGGCCATTTGTCAGGAAATATAGTGCTGGAATTAACCTGTTGAGTCTCTACTGTTCCCATTTGCATTAGGCAAGTCTGACTGAATAAAACATAAACAAGTTAGATGGGACAGTGAACTCCAGTCCTTTAAAGCACTGGCCTTTCCTATTCAGTATCTCCTGGTGACATGAGAGGGACTGCTGATGTAGTCAGGTGCTGTTTATTAGTGATTGGGGGTGTAGAATAACAGAATCTTAAAACCTTAAAGATCATCTAGTTTCAACCTCCCTGGATGGGATGACTTGCAGAGAGATCTAGATAGATTGGGACATTGGGCAATGATCAATGGAATGAAATTTAACAAGTTGAAATGCTGGATTCTGCACCTAGGATGGAGTAAAACTGAGCACAAGTGTAAACTGGGAGAGGAAAGACCAGAGAGCAGCCCTGCAAAAAGAGGCAGGGACACCTTCCAATAGATCAGGTTACTCAAAGCCCCATCCAGCTTGGCCTTGAACACTTCCAGGGATGGGGCCTAGTGTCTCAGCATTCTCGCAGTAAAGATTTTCTTCCTGATCTCTGATCTAAACCTTTCAGTTTAAAACCATTCTCCGTTGTCTATCACTGCATGCCCTTGTAGAAAGTCCCTCTCCAGCTCTCTTCTAGGCCCTCTTCAGGTACTGGAAGGCTGCTGTAAACTCTGACCTTAAAACTTCGTGTGTATTTAATTTTTCTTGTAATTACTTGAATGGATGGCTCTGTGGTCTAAAACACTTCCCAGAATTAGAATTTTCCCCTCTTTCTTTTCCCCTTTTGTCCCAGCTTAGTTTGTATTTGTTGACCTGTTACACATGAATTTCTCTAGTCCCTTTCTAAGGCTCTTGGGGCACCTACAGCTTACCATGGTGTCTTTTATTCAGTAATATATTAACTAAGAAGGTCACAAAGATAAAAGTCAGATGTACATATCTAGAAACAACACAAGAAAAGCATTACTTTCCTACTAGTATTTATAAAATTTGCATGTCCAATAGCAGTTATTTTGCTATTTATATTCAAACATTTGATCTAGAGTGGATTTTACAGTCAAAATAGCATTCATGTAATAGATATTCAGCATCAAAGACTCCAGGTGTCCCTCTGCATATGTGCTTCAGGCACATGGCTGACAACATATTTATGGGGGCTACCAAAACACCTTAACACCTGAGCATCTTGCAGTCATTGCTGAATTTGTAATCATATTCCTAAGGGCAAGAGATTAAGTTGCAATTCCCCTTCTCAAAGACAATTTATTGAAAAGTCAGAAAAATTAAACAACTTACCAAGATCCTGTAGGGAATCCTGGGGAGCCTTTGTCTCTTGAGTCCTGTTCTGGTGTCACAGTTCACCCCCCTGACAGCCTGAGCCTGCAGTGACCAGCAGAGGAACAGACCCTCACCTAGATATTTGGTACTGGAAAACTGTAAAATCAAAGTCTGCAGGTAAAAAATTCCATTTGTTTTACCTAGATTTTGACTGCCTTGAGACAAATCTTCAATGAAGGAGCTGGAAGGAAGCCTGTAATAATAGTTGTTGTTGTTTAGAGCTGTCCCAAAAAGTACGAATAATAAAAAAATTAAACTGGTAACTATTTAAATTTGCAGGTAGGCCCAACAGCACATGATGAACATCAGAAGTCAGGATATATGATGGGCCTCAACTAAGCAGCTTTTGTTTCCTAAGTCGTCATTTTGTGACTGTTCTGTTTCATAACTTATTTCACTATATCCTGAATTACAAGATGCTATTTAACATATGGTCCCAATAAGAAAACATGACAGATTCATCATTATGCAAACATGCATCTAAAACTGTCACCAGTTGTAATTTTGTTATTATTCTCCTTTTTCAAAAATTTAAGTGCACTTGGAATATGAAATAACATTTTCTATTGACCCATTTTTGACTTGTATCTGTACTCTCATATATTTAACTCAAGTTGCTTGAGCATAAAAACTGGTGTGTGACATAGATTTGGTTCATTTCTGTTTAGGCAGGTTCTAAATACACTAAAGAAAAATGATAAATTATCTTTGTTACACTGGAATTGGCAGCATCATCAGACTGATCAGCAGAGTTGCTCTAAATTTGAAAATGGACAATTTTTTCTTCTAACTTAACTTCCTGAAAAGACACTTAAATTATTATCTGAAATATGTATGAGTGCCCATAATCATTCTATATGAAACTGCAGAAATAAGATGTCAAAGTGTTAAGGCAAAATAAAATTATAGATTAGATGACATTTGTTTAGTACATGATACTGTTTTTCAAAGCAGTATTTTACTGAGTTCAGACAAAACTTTTTGAAAAATCTCTGTACAAAAGAAAAAAAAATATTATCATGAACACCTATCTGGAACATTAGAAAGGAATTTGATTTTAGAACCAAAATTATTTTCCTTGGTTCAGGTCATTCTGATCAATATGCAGTGAATGTACCTGTGATGCCTGTGCTGCCCAAATATCATGTTTCTAGAGACTTCTGCTGTCCTTCTCTCTGTGGCTTGTAGTCCAGCATTAATTTATAGCTTCTCTGAAGCACTGTTTCAGAGTGGCAGGACAGAAGGGTATCACAGAAAAGGCTGTTTAAAGAGAGAGAACAATGCAGAGAATGATGGGTTGAAGAAATGGTACTGTAATTCTTGTGAGACCTGACACACATTTCTGCTTGACAACCTGAAATAAAGTATTATAGTCAATTCAACGCATGAAATAATTTTATTTTGGAATTACCTGACTTTCTAAATCAAAACCTTCTATTTATTTTTTTTTCTTTCATGAAAGAAGGAGATTTTTTTTTCTGAAAAAACCCCATCAGTTTTAAGGAAACTGTATTTCCCATTGATAAATGGAAAAAAATATTCTGAGCCACTCTATGTAAAGCATGATGTTCCAAATGATCATTTATTGTATTTTTTCAGTGCCATTCAGAAATTATTACAAACAAGCCTCTAATGTTTTTATTTATGAAAACACAAGCCCACAGTAATATTACTTCTATTTTAAATAAAATTAAAATGATGCATTTGGTGACTCAACATTGAGGAACATTTGAATTATGCAGTTATGTTAATTCAAGCAAAATGGCAGAATTCTTTTTAACTGGTACTTAAATTGTGTGGCCTTTTTGTATTGCACAATGTGCTGCTCACAACAGTTTAAAAGTGTTATTTATTACCACAGAATTAGGACAGAGTAAAAAGTATTGAAACTTGCATTTCAAATTTGAGACAGTGTTCCTAAGATAGAAATCTAATGAGACCCTCAGCTTATGGCTCTGTTTTCTTCCATGTCAGTATACTTCTCATCATGCCAAGATCTCACTGAACCTGTTTAAAACTGTAGGATCCTATTCCCAAATAAACCCAAGTTAAAAAAAAACCCCAAAAAAGTAAGCCATACACTTGGTATTGCATGCTGCTGACTTGAAGTAAGAGCAACTTCTTGAGTGGTTTATAACAGAACTGATATCACTACTGTCTTCACTTCCCTGAAAACCATTCCTTCTTCATTACATTAAAAAATACAGTTAAAGGTAAGACAGCAAACAGGCTTTTAAATTACAACTGGAAGAAAAGAAACAAAACTAATGTCTGCTGGCTAGAATTAAACTATATGCTATTTTTAAACAATAAAGCTAGAAAAAGAATTTGAACAGAATTTTTAATGAACCAAGTATTTGTTCACATCTTCACATGCATTTTTTTCTTCCACAATTTGTATCTAAAAGATTTGAACCTAAAAGAATCCTCAATTCACTAAGAAAACAATTTTTAGGAAGTTTGTAAAAATTACAAAGCAATAGGAGTTAATATTCAGAAGTGCACAGGATAATGCAATTGCTGTTTGTTGTGAGAAACCAATATTAAAAAATGATAGAAATATTTCAAGAAGCTGTATTACATAATGATTAATAATTAAAAAAGTTGGTAAAAGATAGTACTAGAAGTAGACAACCACCACAAAACCAAAATCTGTCCTTTGAAACAACATTTTTTCTCTATTTTGTATTAGATTTCTATTTCTATATTTTTTTCTATTCATTCTTCCCCTCTTTCTAGACATGCAAGAGACCATAGTTCAGACACTCATACTTCACACAGCATTCCTGTTCAAGGAATTCAGCATGTGCTCCTGAAGACTAGTTTCATTACTTTGAACACAATTCAGAAAAATATTTCTGATTTGCTTAAGATGATTAAGGAAATATTTACACCAGATTTAACTTTTTTTTTACATTACAATATTTCTAGTGTTCTACACTAGTGTATTACATAGGCTTTTTATATACCAGATAGTAATATGTATTTCAAATATTTGTTTTTTAATGTAAACAGGTGGTTAGCAAAATGAAAGGGAGTTTGTCAGCATTTTAGTGAAGTTCTGCAAAAATTCTCAAGATGTAAAAGGATATAGCTTTATATGTTAGTGCCTATTTTCCTTCTTTAAAGAATGGTTCCAGGAACCATAATTACAGTTGGTACATAACTTATAGGGAAGATTAATCCCTTCGAAGTCAATGCAATTTTAGTGATACTTAAGATAATCAAGGCTACAGACAGAAGGAAAACCAGCAATATGTCAGATTCATGGGGAGAGCATCTGGCATGCTCAGTTGCTGTAGAAAAGAACCTGAAGCTATGGAAGGGACCTTTCCTGGAGGTAGCCTTGGATTTGGTCATGACTCCTAGGGATTACTGATGTTGACAGTGGCATGGACTCAGGGGGCACTGCAGGCTGTTGTTGACAGCAGATCTAGTTGTGTTTCCAAAAACATCTTTTAAGAAAACTTTCTTGGTATCAGACTCAGAAACTGGTCATCCATTCCTTCTGAGGTAAGTTAGTCTGGATACAACATTGAGTTTCTTTTCCATTTTATAGAGTGAGAGGTTCACAGACAACTCTTAAACTTTTCACTAACTTATCTGTCAAAGCCAAAGAAGCAAAATTTGCAGGAAAACTACTGATTTGGTGGTCCAGCAAAAAAAGCTAGTCCCTCCCTATAACTCTATTTTATTTACAGTGAAGCAATGTTGGGTGTGCTATGGTTACTATACATATGATACAGAAATAAAATGAGATAAAAGATATATTTCAGTATTTTGGTCCTTCAGATAATATTCTAAGACATGTTAAGGTATTATTAGAATAACAGAGTCCAGCAGAGCTGTTTTTTTGGGAAAATAAAAGCCAGATTTAATTAAGTTTATCAACTGATAAAGACTTTTTCAATTAATACATTCAAATAAACTTTCAAAATATCAATGCAAAATACATTGACATATGAAATAAAAATTCTCCACATTGCTTATTAGCAAATTTATATTACTTCCAAGTGTTTTTTTCTTTTCAGGAAGACTTCAACTACCAGTGTCAGTAATACAATACTTGCTATTGCCTCCTTACATCACAAAGCTTCCAAGATTTTGGTTTCTTATCAGTATGTGAGACGAGAATTGGCACAGTATATTATAAACCTCTCAATATAACCTGACACTGGCAATTCAAATGGTAGTCATAGTTTGGCACAAAAATCTGACTAAGAGTTCCTGGTTGTCACTGAAGTCCTTTTAGATTTAAGCAAAGCTGTAAGGGCAATGGAGAAAGGATGAAGCCAACATCTTCTTGGGTGAAAGTGTCAACGTGGCAGCACCAGCTGTGAAAAATTGCTCCTCGCCATGACAGGAACAGCATGGCAGGCTGTGTCAGGGTGTTTACTGAGAACTTCAGAAAGCAATGGAAGTGTGTTATGTTTATATAATTATTATTTATAACTATTGTTGGTGATGGGAGAAATGGTTGAAAGTGCCGTTTTGTAGCGCTTCTTGAATTACATGCAAAGTAAAATGATGCGTTTGAAAGTGCTTATTTAGTCTTGAGTTGACTAATTATTAACTACATTCTTTTCCTCACTTGTCAGTGAGGGCCTATTAACCCAAATCTGCTTATTGTGAGAGATCACTCAGCTGTACACTATTTTGACATGTTTTTGTATGACATTAATTCATGCTGTGTGCACTCAAGGATCCCCTCTCACTGCTCTCCCCGGTAATCAGATATCTCTCCAAAAATACTAGTCTCTTTATACACTTGCAGTGCTAGGTGGAGAGAAAGAAAAAATTTTAAAGCTAACTTCTATTTTCCCTTCACTGACAAAGTGCATTTGACCTCAAAATGGGGCACCCGTCAGAGATCCTCACACAGGCAGGAATCCCTGAAATTTTAGCGCTATTTCTTAGTTATAAATAATAACAATATTCTTGGTGGGTGGCAGCTAATGAGTGTCGGTGCAAATGGCGATTTCAGCAGGAAGGGGTGCCAGCAGAGGCCTTACTGACTGGAGTACTGCATGGTGCTGTACTTTGTCACTCGTCTCCGGGAAGTGCCTGGAGATGCCATGCCCATTCCCTGACCAAGATGACTTTCGGCACTGAGCATCTGACCCGTGCTGCTCAGGCCCCCTAGATTTGCCCCTCCCAGGCTTGTTCCTCCCACGCTGCTCATCCCAGCCCCTGACACTACTCTCTCTGTGACCACCACGTTGTGGGCATTGGATAACTCTGAGGGAATATTTATTAGGCTGCCCGGCATGCCGGAGGCAGGCCTGAACACCCTTTCTGTCACTACCACATTTGACCCATCTACCAAATCAGGAATGCTCAGAGATGCCGGGAGTCGGGAGTTAGGCGCGATTACTCTTTCCGTGACGATGACGTTGGAGCCCTCTGTGAGGTCAGGGATATCTAGCATGCCACGGAAATCAGAGGCAGATGCAGGCCCCACAACCCTCTCCGTCACGACGACGTTGGATGCACGCAGAGGGTCAACGCAAACAGAGGGCGAGCTGGAGGTGTAGGTCTCGGTCACCGTCATGTTGCCATGGAGCAGTGGATCCGGCATTGGCCTTGGGGGCTGTATGGTTGTCCCAGATGTGTAGGTGTTTTCAGTAATCACTGTTGTCGTGCCAGCAGCGGTAGGCATAGGTGCACTTCCATTGACAATGATGGTGGTGCCGGGTGGCGGGAGGTTTAGATCACTTTCAGGACTGGGGAAGGGAATGTTGACAACGCCTGGCCAGGGTGGGTTAGCATCAGGGAAAGGTTCAATCTCTTTGCCCAGACAGATCTCTGCTAGGGTCTTAAATTTTGGTCCTAATGTTTCCAAGTATGTTTCGTCTGTATCTTCTCCAATAAAGCTGCAGCAACCCACGGAGCCAACGGGAGTACCGACTCCTTCATGATCATAAATTAATAGGCAGTCATTTGCTGGCCGACCTTCATCTTCATCTGCATACACAAATGCTTTCTGTAGTTTGCAAAAACAAAAAAAATAAAAAACAAACAAACAAACAAAAAAGAATGGAATAACAGAGTGAATTTTGTCAGGCTTTTAACCATAAATAAAAACCACAGTAAAGTTACCATAACCACACTAAGGCCCACCTGACTTGAAAAGTAGGACATTAACAGGACAGACTATACCATCAACATTTTTTAACCTTGAAATACATTTATTTAAATAGTCCTTTGCTTTATTATAAAAGGGACAGGCAAACAGATGCCTTCTTTGGGCAGCGGTATCTGAGCAAAGTGGTAGGAAGAGGAGTGAAGCAGGGTGGCAAGGGGAGCAATGAAAAGACCAGGAAAGAAGAGATGGGATGGAGGATTGTCCACAGGGGGGAGACTTGGTGAGTCCAGAGGGGAATCAATTTTGAGAAAGAAGGAAATCACCAACTGGGAATGATGCTTTGGATCCTGGCAAGGTCATTGCAAAGAGATTGGGCAGGAAAGAGGAGAATTTAAAGTGAGTGCTGAGTGGGGTTGGAGGAAGCAGAAAATGATGGAAAGGGAGGCCTGGGAGGGAGAGTCAAAGAGTTTGGGAATTGAGATGGTCCAGGAGGATAGCAGTAGTATGTGGAGGCCTATGGCTGGCAGACAATTAATACATAGTGCTTCAGCCCAAGGCAGGAAGACTGCAGTCAGGGAGAAATCCATGCTCAGGATGTCAGGACTGCTCTGTTCTCTCCTCCATGAACCTTGTTTAGATTTAGAAATACAGAAATCCTTATCTCTTAATTGATATTTTGGTGACATGCAGTTATAACGTTTATGCTTCACAGTTCATGCATATGAATAAAAATATAGCCCATGAAACCATTAATCATGTAAATTCCATACCATTTTTTTAATCCCATATGTAAAGGCAAATTTAGGTGTTGCCAATTGAAAAACTGCATATTGGTGTCACTGGTAGTTCACAAGTCTTTTAGGGAGTAGAAATGGCAACAAAAATAAGGAAGAATTGATGTTTAAAGTTCTTTCAGGATTAAAATGACTTCATCAAACAAACTGTACAGGAAGTAGGAGTGAACAATTCCAAAAAGTTATTACATATTTATACACTGAGAAAGGTTGAAAATACAAAAATTTGGTGGGTACTTATGAAGTTGAAATAATTTAATTGCTTCCTACCCTGACCCGCATTATGTCCATCAATTTTACAAAAAGGCTGTTGAACAATCCACCATGGCAGCAGCTACTATGGCAGCAGCTCAAAGACATTACTATTACTAGTGTTGTAACTTTTCCTACCAGAGTGGTCAGCTGTGCTCTCACACCAGTCTTAAAGCATGGAAGTTTCAATTTGAGTAGGATTAGTTTGGATTTCCACCATGTAATGTGGGAAGAAGAATCTAACAGAAGGCCTGCTCACAGCAGTAGCTCAAAGAATAGCATACCTCAGAGAAATAGTTGTCTAGGAAGGCCATGTTCACTCCCCCTTCTCGATACTCTTTTATTGTTCCTCCAATTGACCCTTTTGCTTCCCCTGTTCCAGAAATTCCTCCAGCTGTTCCGTAGCCAGTACCAGTGCCATAGCCAACACCTGTAGTTTCTTCAACACCAGAAGCTACTACTCCTCCTCCTCCATATGTGTTATTATATATGTCTGAAAGCAGAAAAAGTTATCGCTCCTGTGCTCTGTGAAACTTTTACACACAATTTTTACACACAAGTTGTTTTTAAAAATGCAATAATGACACTTCTGAGTTTCTAAAGGTATTTTAGACCAATCTCAGCTACAGGTATGTGCACAGCTACCAAACTTTGAAACTGCAGTAACAATTATATACATATTAACAGACACCTAAGCGCTTGGTTTTATTCCTGAGGCTGGGCAGCATGTGTGCATGTGTTTTAGAAAATATGATTTATTTTGTTATTGGCTGGACAGATTATTCTGTCTAGTGTGCTGCCATGGCATTTGTGTTAGAACATCAGATAATGTTTATCTATGCAAATACACAATGCATATTTATGATCACATTGACATTAATTTTTTTCCCCTTACACACTTAGAAAATAAAGAGGTTTGTAAATCATATAAAATACATTTTTGTAACTACATTCACATTTTCTAGTATGAGATTTTTAGAGGAGAACAAGAATGGATCGTAATAACCACCAGTTTATAATTCATAATGCAAAGGGCCTTTGCCTTTATAGTGAGTTATAAAGTAATACTTACAGGATTTTATCTTTTCCATATTTTTAATTCATGATAAAAAGGAAAGAGTTTTCTTAATGATCAGCATATATTAAAATAATTGCATACAGTAGTCTTGACTATTGTTACGCTGGTAAACATTGGCTAAATTGCATTTTTTTTCATTTCCATGAAATGAGAAATCTGAGAGCATTTTTCTATAAATAAATAGTCAGCAGAGAAACATTTCTTCCTGTCAGAAGCTAGGGAAATTGGATCTGTGCCATTCCTCTTCTGAAGTAAGGAATGGGGGAGAAGGAGAAAATAGCACTGCATAGCTGGGCTTATTCTCTATGATCATTGGATTCCTGGAGGAATCTTATCTCAGAAGCATACATTTATTGTGTTGTGCATCAGCTTCTCTAGGTTGACACACAGATTGTCCGTAATTAACTAGCTACTTGACATGCTATCTTGTGGGAAGCAGGAAACTGGGGAAAACTGAAGATTTTACCCAAGTTATGAAAGCAAATATCCTTATTCTGGCTAAAGATTGATTTCTGCTAAAACTGATGTCTTGAAAAGGCTCTCCATTCAGTAGCTGTGCTGATAAAGAAAAATTGCCTGGGGTTTGAAAGCCTTGGCAGCTATTTCAAAATAAGTGTAGTTTGCAGAAATTAATCTGTTCAAAAGCTCAAACCCCAGACTTTTTGTTCATACTGGAAGTCCTGCCAGCATGAGTTTGACTATCTGCAGATATGAGATTAGAAGGGTTGGGTTATAGCTGGGAATCCAAAGGACTGCTTGAATCTGAAGGCATGAAGTTCTGAAAGACAGCTTTATGACAGCATAACATAGAAGATTTAAGGATCTGCTTACCAGAAGGTTCACCAAAATCACCTCCTGCAGCAGTAGTTGGGGCAAGAATGTGTGAGACATCCTGGAAAACAACATTTTGACTCCTTCAATGATTACCTTGAAATTCCCATATGAAGACCAAGACTTTGTGAGTTATGTTAAGGAATTAGCAGTCCAAACTGTTAATGATAGTCATTATCACCATCTCCATTAACAAACAAAACAAAACAAAACAAAATAAAGAGACTACAAGTTTTTTCCTTGTCAACACAAACAATGATCAGTGGAGATGATCTGTATTCCTTTCTCCTAAATTTGCACTGAAGAAGCTTGCTTGTTATTATGCTTCATCTGAAGGAACAGTGGCACCAAACTGCTGTGCCAAACTAACTTACCACTGCTTAAAACACATAACCCCATCAGTGAATGTTTATTAAGGATCACTTTTCATATCTGCCCAGCAATTGTTGACAATTCCAAACTGGTTTTAGATTTCAGAGTGTTTCTATCACTTTCTATAGAAAAATGTAGCCTTTACTCATTAATTACTTCTGGTTTTAGAAACATGGGATGTACTGACCCTGTCTTCAGGCTGTGCACCTTCTATTCCCCATGGATGAATTGCCCCTTCTGTACATTCAGGTACAGGTTCAAATCCAGTTCCAACTCCACCTGCAGCGCCAGGTCCACAGCCACAACAGTCGCTCATTGACATCAAAATTGGAATCACTTAACAGAAAAGGAACAGGAAACAATGACTTAGGACATCTCTTCCTTGCAGAAATAGCTGCTCTCCCCAGAGGGCAGGTGCTCATGAACTTTTGAAAATATGACTTTAAAATATTTTTAACCAAGCAGCCTGTAAGTCTGGCTTTCAGAATCGTTAGCTGCTTATGGAGATCTGTATTTGGAAATTCAGAATAATTTGTACCTTTAGTTATAGCACAGCAACACAGGGGTGGGGCTGCTACTCTAAATTTATGCTTATACACCTGGGAACAGACTTTGATCTGTCTCAGCTGAAGCAATATAAGTTGCATACATATTAAAATTAAACAAAGAGAACCAGTGTTGCTATGTATAGCAGTCATATTCTTTCCGGATATATGAGCATACATTTTTCTCTTCAAGTATTGTAATTGAAAAGAAATGCAAATTAGTAATGATAGACATATGAGAATCACTGGAGAGCCCACCTGACTACAGTGATCATTGGCTAAGGCTCCAGTTGTACATTACATATACATAATGCTTGATTTGAAAAAGCAGTAGGGGCAATCCCCAAGCCCTAATTTCACCTAATGTTTACATAGAGTGAGTCAGGTTTCCCAGAGTGCTGTATTATGCTTAGTTGTTTAAATAACTCAGTGCTGGAAATAGCAGAATGCTTGTAATGGCAGCATCAAAAATACTGCTTAGTTTAGACAGGCAATGAAATATTAATTCATAGAAACATAGAATGGCTTGAGTTGGAAGAGATCTTAAATACCATTTAGTTCCAATCCTTCTGCCATAGGCAGGGACACTTTCCATTTACCAGGTTGCTCAAAGACTCATCCAGCCCAGCCTTGAACCAGGGATGGGGCACCCACAACATGTGCCTCTGTCTCATCACTCTCACAGTTAAGAATTTCTTCCTAAATCTACTGTCTTTCAGTTGAAATCCTTTGCTCCTTGTCCTGTCACAACACACCCTTTCAAAAAGTCCCTCAACAGCTCTTTTGCAGGACTCCTTTAGGAACTGGAAGGCTGCCCTAAGGTTTCCTTTGGAGACTTCTCCAGGCTGAACGGTTCCAACTCTCTCAGCCTGTCTTCATAGGAGAGTTGCTCCAGCCCTCTGATTACTTGAACATCAAAGTGAAATGAAAAGGGGAAAGGACTATACCATGTACAAAGTGCTGCCTCACACAGCATGACTAAGGATGCATTTACTCCAGACTACGAGGGGAGATTTCCAAAGGCAGAAAGACAGTCTGTCCTGTAAGACAAACCGTCTGGGGACTACAAATTGCACAGCCTTTTGAAGCTTCAAAATTGTGTGTTTGATGATTCCTACTAAACAAAGATCAAAACCTGAACCAAACCCCCCTCCTCAAAAAATCAGGGGAAAAAAGATCGATTTCCTCAGGTTTTGTAATCAGTATTTCTGCAATGGGAAATTTTAGATGTTGATTATTTGATACCTAGGCCATGAGAGAAGGTTGATCACCTATGATTGTGGTAGTCTGAGAAGTAATTGCATGTATAAATTCTAACTTGAGTCCATGAAGCTCATAATTCTTCATGAGTGTACTAGGACAAATGAATTAACATCCTGTTTTGATCCTGTTTTCATAAATGCTACTGTTTTTTTATTAGATGTAATGTTTGGAAGGAGTAGGCAAAAGTTTCAAAATCTATGACTTATTGTTCTGCTACTGAAATCTGGCTTTGAGTTCAAAGGAATCTTGCTTTCAGATCCTTTCATACCCAGCTTGGAGCTGATACTTGCCCATTTCTGCTAGTAATGTCATGGAAGTAGAAATTGAAAAATGTAAGTGACAGGACAGCTCTGTCTAGGAATTGGATAACAAGTCTTAGGAAGGAAATACTTAATTTTGAATGAAAAATGTACGTATAACATAAAACATATGGAAATTCTTTTCGTTTAAAAGACAATTTTTTTTTCTCTGTCAAATGGCCAATAGCAGCTAGTGGATTAACAATCATATTAAAAAGTAACCTTATTGTAGAAGAATTAAAAAATGCACTTTTTACGTTATTTAGAAAAATAATAGAAATAGTTTTCTTAATTTTATACTCACAAACAAATATTAATCCGCCGAGGAACATCAGGCCAATGGCAGCACCACTAAGTGTGGTATTTGATTCTAATTGCCTGCCATAATTTTCATTTCCAGTGTAGCTGTCATCAGTGGAGGCAGTATATCCATCCTCACCTCCTTCATAGCCATCAGTATAACCCTGCCCCTCTGTGTAGTCCCCATAATCTCCTCCAGGTCTAGTCTGGCCATAATCACCACCACCTTGCTGTCCTGTGTCTTCTCGGTCTCCTCCACCGGTGCCACCACCACCACCTCCAGTAGTGCCACCACCACCAGTGCTGCCACCACCAGAGCCGCCCCCGCCACCGATGATAATTATTCTTGTGGCCCCACTGGTGCAGTAGTTCCGACTATCACACTGGCAGGCTTGCACAGGAATTATGTGTGGTCGAGCACAGCGCCGGCCTTGGCTGTCCCTTACGACAACATGGATCCTATAAAGGTAAAAGTCTATGTTCTGGCCCACTAGCTCTGCAGATGAATCTAGGAGGGACAAAAAGAAAAAAAAAAAGAAAAAAAAAATACTTGGATGAAGGTATTGTTTATAAGTGTTCTACAAATCTATACTACTTGTGTATTACATTCATAAAACATGTTATCTTTCTAAGAACCTCAATTACTTATGCATCTACAGTATTTAAAATACTCATCTATGACTGGATTTTTTCTTGCAAAACCTGAGCCAAATCAGTGTAGTTATCACTTCAAAGCTTGAGAAATAAAAAAGGGGAAAATTAAATCTTTTATTTCCCCTGCTGCCTTTCCTGACTTTTTTTCACACAACGGTAAAGATAAAAGTTGAAGGTTTTATGTAGTTGAAGGTTTCTTATTCCTCTCTCAAGGAATTCATGCATGTTTTCCATAAAATTTTTCAGTAGGTTTAAAATATTTAAAATTACATATTTGCAACTGTTTAGGAGACTCAAGAATACTTGCCATATAATGTAGTCTTGTATGTAAACAGTAAGTTATGCAAATTCTGTCATTTAGTTATGCATGGGATTTGATTAATTCATTATTTTGTTATGACATATTGAAGGAAACTGGCAAAGCTTCACTGCCTAAAATTATTTTCTTTAAAATATAAGTAGGTCTGACTGGTACAATAAATTTAAAAAGTTTAAATCTTAATTTGCCATTTTCATATGCCTCTTATAAAAGTAAAGCTCTGCTTACTATAAACTTTATACTTTAATAAACACATTTGAGATTTTTTTATATGCTTAGGAATTTTTAGATGACACAGAAATAAAAAAGTGCCAAATTACTCCTTTTGATTTACTTCATTATGTTTAGACACATAAAGGTGCTTGCCATAGTTATGCTCAAAGTACAGTTTTGTTATTAAATTTTCAGTTGCCTTTAAAATATAACACATTTAATAATTCTGATTTAAATATTCTAATATATATATGTATACATGCATATATTCAAATTTGGAGTAACTTCTTAGATTCGTATTTAACTGAGATTCGGATAAATTCTAATAAGTGTTTTGTTTGTTATTTTAGAGAAGAGCTTATTGCTATCATTTATTCTGTTATAAAATGTAGGTTAATTTACCATTTATTCGTCTGATAATCCATGTAGTCTGAGGTTCACCATGTATGCTGAATGTGAAGGGGGTAGCATAGAGATCACCATCCCTAGGCTTTGCTGAGATAACCACTGACGGGGAATTCATACATACTTTCCTCATTTCAGTATTAATAGTTGGGCAATTGGCATTGATGCCATCTATTGAAAGCACAATGGTGCCAGTAGCAGTATATCGAGGAGACCCTGTAAAAAAATAAAAAAGATATTTGTGGTCAGGAGGGAATAGGGATACTATAAACAATGCAATTAGGGTTGGAAAACTAGAAACAGCAAAAAACACTTAGAGCAATCTGGAACACAAAGAGTTTATTTTGGAAAACCTAATTTTTTCTTACCTCTGGTGATAGCCAGAACCTCTGCTTGGTACTGCCCATTGACTACGTAGACAGAATCCCGGGTAATAACTTTGTTCAGTGTGATTTCACCAGTGTTTTGATTGATTCTGAACCAGGCAGCTGGATCACGTCCTATGCTATATCTGTGTTTGGTGAAGTAAAAATACTCAGCATTATGTTATGAATATATGTATTACATATTTATTTTTGTAGATAAAATTTGGCACTTTGGAGCATTTTTTTGGCTATGTTAGATCCTATTGCATTTCACCCAGTTCAAGCAAAATCCATGTAGACTCCAAAAAAACCAGAAAAGTAATTAGAAACAAAGCAAATGCATGGAAACCCATTTTATTTGGAAAGTGGCATTATGGTTTAAAAGTATAACTTTTCTGGATCCTGTAAACCCTTTACTAGAAACCTTGTTGATAGCAATGGTTAAATCCCCAGCTCTTCCTATAACATTCTACAGTTGTATTTGCCAATACATTTCTGTGTTTTAGGAATTTTTTTTCAAATATTTGTAAATAGGTTGTATTTATTTCTGCATGCACAGAAAAGCAAATTATAGTCTCAATTATTATTGTTAATTTCAAGAGAAACAAGTGTATTTTTTTTTTAATTAGAAAATGAACTAGTAGGGATCTCTTCTATTCTGATTGGATAATATTGACTGTTATTGGAATTTTCTGTCTGCTTTTCTTGCAATGCTAACAAATTCCCTCCTTGTAACAAATGTTTCAAAGAAAAAACATTCTTAGGCTGAGTAAAAAACCAAACCTTATTCTAGTCTATTTAACTAGAATAGTGAAGCCTGTTAGAAAAGTGATATTTTCTTTGTCTTGTGCATAAGGCTAAGGAAAGCAGTCAGGAAAGAAAAGCAATTATAGTACAAAAATGGGCTATATACTATTCTATAATAATATAGAATGTATGATTCTATATAGTACTATTCTATTGCCATTTTTCTATTGCTAATCAATAAACATTGTTTTTTAAAGCATCCTTTAAAATACCTATTCCTCATCCCATTGAAATCTCAAAAGAATTATTCCATCCAGGGAGTTAAGCAGAGCAGAGCTTACACAACATTTGATGCAATGGTTCTAGTGTCCTCATCTATGGCTGTGTATGTTCCTACAACATAATTCACTCTTGCTCCTTCTGCCAGGGAAAACGCAACTGAAGATGGATGAAATCTTGGTGGTTCAATCAAATTTTTTACTTCTACTGTGAGGGGTGTCCCAAATATTTGGTACTCATGTGCAACAGAGTGGTGGAATGCAGCTACATTCCTGACGCCAATCATCAGTGAGTGAGTCCGCATGTGTTCAAAATCCAGCTCCTAAAAGGCAAACCACAGAACACTAGATAATACATAAAAGCTCCTTTAATATTTAAAAAATATTTTTTATTTTAAATGGTTGAGTGACAGTGTTTTTACTGCCTGCTTAATTCTACTAACAGTTAATTAAAATTTTGAGTCAAGAGCTGAATCACAATATTTATCCATACCTTAATTACTCTAAGGATTCCTTGATTTGTAGCTCGATCTGTAATAATTTCAAAACAGTTATCTTCATTACCGGATATAAAGAAAAACTCTGCTAACCAGTTGTCTGTAAACTCTTCATCAGCATCCAGAGCTTGTATTCTTAGCAGTTCTGAACTGAGTGAATTTTCTGAAATACTTGCTGAAAACTGAAATGACAGACAAAACCTATTAGCAACCATATATACGTTTGGAAAACAGGAAAACACTGCTGTCTGCAGAGATTCTTTTGAATAATGTTTTGAGCACAGTCCATGCCAATTTGATAAAAAAATGTGTTCTGGGAAATTGTGATTATGGTTACAGATTTGAAAATCTCCAAGTGTCACCTCCAAGGTTTGTAGGAGGCACCTTTGAAGAAAAGGATTTGTGCTTTCTATAAGAAATTGTTCTTCCAAGGATTGTGCTATTTTACATAATCTCATATTGCATGGATCTGGGCACCTGGATGACAGGATTTCTCTGAATGCAAAGAAGTCAGTCCTGACAGTGTCAGGATTTACATCTCTGAATACAAAAATCTATGTGCATGTTACCAGAATTGTTGCACAAGTGACATATTGTATTTTGAGCACTCTTCAAGTGAACAACCCTGTAAATCCCACGGAGCATGTAAATGTGAACGTTCTCTACGGGTTAGTAAGGGCTCTGTTACCAAAGGGGTTTTAAATGGGGTTTTTAATCAGTATTGCTGCCTTTGTTATTGGAAACTTACAGAGCTTTGAGCAAGAGTTGGAAAGTTGTCATTAACATCGATAACTTTCACATTACAGCTACAAAGGGATGATATTCCATCTGCAGCCCCATCCCGGTCTGATGCCTTCACAACCAGAGTGTAGCTACTATGTTGCTGTCACAAAAAGAGAAATGAGTATGTCAGAAGAACGTCTGTGCATCTTATAAATAACTCATGCTTGCTACTATTTCCTAATACAGGAATTCAACTTAGACATTTTATTGCAACACATCAAAACCATGCATTTCTCCATTAATATTTGAAAAACCACAACTTTTCTCTCTCCTGTATTTTTCTCGCTCTCGTAGCACATATTCACTACAGCATAATTTCATTTAGGTTTGGAAGGGGAAATGTTACCTCTCTGTCAAGATAATTTGCAAGATGGAGTTCTCCTGTGTATTTATTCATAATGAACATGGGTGGACCAGAAGGTTCCTGACTCTCTATTTTGAAGGCAATTTTAGAATTCAAGTGGTTAGGTTCATCTGCATCTGTTGCAATGATTTTCATCACCAGTGTGTCTAAAAATAAATTAAAAGATAATAGTAATTAAAAAAACCCCACAAAACAAACAAATAAAACAAAACAAAAAACCCCAAGAAAATCTCTCTAACAAGTTCCTGCAAACAACTCATCAGGACAATGCTAAAACAGTGTATGAAAATGATAGAAGGGTATCTATTCCTTGACATTTACAGAGAAAACCAAAACTTTAGTTTTGTAGTACTGATTCTGACAATGTTAATGGCTTCAAATGAATTAAGAATCAAAGAAAGAACAATGCAGAGTTTCACTGAACTTCTTTAAAGAAGTTAAATTCCCTATCACCATAGGGAATATGCAAATACAGTAAGTACTGAGCTTGTAGAGATTACTATAAGAAATCACAACTTTAAATGAGAATTTCTAGAAAGAGGAAAATGAGTGTTAGGCACCATTGCCTCGGTGCTATTTGCATGTCTAATGTTAATCGCTGCACTTTTGGTAAAAAGAACCATTTTAATGGTTTAAGTATGGAATTATTTAATAATGTTCTGCTGCAATTGCAAATACACAGGCTACAAGTACAAATATTTGAAAGAGAAAAATGGGGAAAAATGTATTTTACATACCCTCCAAGGAAATAAGTGTAATGATATTTTTATTCTAATAAGAAGGAATGAAATTATTTCTTTTACATTTTCACATCTGAGAGAATTTGCATGATGGTATGGTTAGAACCTGGAACATTCAGCACTCATGTGTGGGAGGAAAGGGAGAAGGAAGCATTGCTGTTTAATTTATAGCAATTAGCCCAGGCCCTGGCTGAAATAACACTTGGAGAAGCATCTGCTGCTCCCTCCTCTGCAGTGGCCCTGACCATTTTATGTCATTGCCTAAGAAAAGCAGAAAGAGCACCCCAGGTTTGTATTAGCTGTATTCTGTGAGCTTCACTAGTAGTACTGGAAAAGACATAGCGTAGGTACTCACTGTCCATGCTGCTCTCTTCAACAGATCCCGTAAATACGGTTTGTGCAAATACAGGAGGGTTATCGTTTATATCCAGGACTCTGACTCGAAGTTCAAGAGGTGGTTCCAAATCTATACCAGTCACTGAGTGTTTAGCAAAGCAACGTATCTAAACAGAGAGATTTACTCATTTTAAAACCAAAAGTTAAGTAAGTAAAGTAGCATTCTGAAACAAACGAATTTGCTGTCTGTCCCACCCTGGATCCATCATTATAAAGGTGAAGAAAAAGGGGAGTACTTACAACAAATACTGGTGTTATTTCCCTATCCACTATTGATGTTATATTAATTTCTCCTGTTCTTGGATTAACAACAAATATTCCATAGGGTGCACGATCAATTCCAACTCCAGAGATGCTGTATGTGATTGGATTGTCTTCTTCACAATCAGATCGGATCTACAGTGACAGATAATAATAATTTATGCCAGTTTACCGAGGACACCTACAGGGTTTTTTCTTCTGGTCCTAGTTCCTGTAAAAAATTCTGTATAACTTCAGATTTTCAACCACTTATTACAAGGTTCAGTTGACAGAATCAGCGGAAGGCTCTTCTACAAAACGTCAGCCTAGACATCCATCTCCCCTTAACGGCTGGATAGGCCTTCTATTTCTCCTACATCTGTCAGGGAAATGGAGAGATATTCCAAGGGTATAACACTGTGTCTGGAACTCAGTAAGGGTATGGTCACAGTGAGAGAACAGGAAGGTATTTATTTTCTTCTGTTTCCCACAGGTCATCTACAGTCTTTGAATTTCTGCTCAGGGGTTTCTTGGGATGAGAGAGAGAAGAAAAATGTCACTGGTTGGAGCTGCCTGGGAGGCAGACTCATGGCAATGTTCTAGGAAGCCTCTGGTTACTCCTCAGCAGCCACATGGATTTACCTTATGAGACTGTCTCAGCAGAGCTGGGAATGTTCCAACATCTTTCTTTTATTCTACATTCCATACTTTTACTACTCTAAGCATACATATTTTTAAATCTCTCTGCTTTTATCAGCCTGTCTTTGGCAAAACTTCCTTGTCAGTGAATACTTGTGTTTTTATTCTACTTACTCTGGCAATTGGATTTCTCTTGGAATTGTCTTCTCCTTCTCTACAAGCTGCAGCAAATTTGATCCATTCACGTTTTTGTCTTCTAAAGGTTTTCCATCTTGCCATTCCATTTTCATCCCATTCTTTTACCTTTGACAGAGAGTTCCAATATCATGTGACCTCAATCCATTTTAAATAAATACAGACAATTATAATTTCCATCAATAAGAAGAAAAAAGATTTTTGTAGACCATGTGCTTTTTTACATGTCTGTGAGTCCCAAACTCTATGACTGTACATTTTTATTTTAAAATTACTCACTTGTATGAGATACTTATTTAGATTTAGATGAATTTCTCTTGAGAGGGTTAGCAGGTTATTACCTGCAGCTGTTTAATATTTAAATATATTTTCAATCTTCAGCTTCAGAAGTGTCTTAGTTGAGTATTTTCCATGTGATTTTTTAATTTGTTACATTTTGTTAAATCAGAAAAATAGTTTCTAAATAAATATATATTACCTCTACATGAAATCCTGTGCTGAAATCCAAGAGTACCTGCAAGAATAATAAAAAAAAAAAGGCATGTAAAAATGCAAGGCAAAATGCAGCAAGCAAAACCCAGCTGCAACACATTGCTATACTGCAGGCCTATTGCAATAGCTTACCTAGCTGCAAGATTTCCATAAATGAGTTAGCAAAATTCAATTTTTTCTATATCCAGCACTTAAATTCCTTGACAGTTAAAACCTTCAAAATCTATTCTGTCTTTTAAAAGAGAACTTTGGGCTTGAAAGGATGTGCCAGAGCAATTTTCAAACTATACCTTCATCAAAATAAAGCTTTCACACAGATTTTTAGCACCTCAGCTGAAGAGAGAAATGTTTTACCAAACACTCTGGGAAACCAGGGAAGTATTTATTATAAATAATTTATTCTTTTTTTCATTAATTTTTTCCAGTATAGAAAGTTGACAATAACCCGGGATGACTTAATTATGTAATTTAACCAAAAAGAATGAAAATGTGTTCTTTGGAACTTCTCAGTGAGATTGAAGAGATTCAATGTAAAATGGAAACCCATCGAAGTTTTCAGGCAAATTTCCCTGGAATGCAATTGATTTTGATTTGAGACTCAACTATGGAACTAATCTTGAGTAAATAAAGGTAGCAGGATCAGATGCAGTATGCAATTACTTTAAAACAAAAATTTAAATGAGAGTATCCTCAATTTCTTGATTAGCACAATTTAAAAGACAGCACAATTTAATTAACTTCATTCCTAAATTTGGTGTGAAAATGAAGTTCACTTTCTTCAAAGCATCTCTTTCAGGTTTAAGATCTGCTTTGGCTCTCTTCAGACAATAAAGGGTGGAGAATGTGGGATTTTCAGAACTGGATTCTTGTTTCATTTATCATTGGAAGATACAAAATATCCAGGTGACTTAAAAATTATTGCAGTGTTTCTCTTTTCTCAACTAATGTCAACAGCTGCAGTTATGAGTATTTCACTTCCTTATAATTTCCCATAGCTTTTTGGTTTGGTTTGGTTTCTTTGTTTTTTGTCTGATATATCTGTTGGGGTTTATGTCAGCTATACTTGGATAAAATCTGGCATCTTTTATCCTTACATCATGGGACTTTCCTCACTTCAAATTTATTGCATTGTACTGGCAAGACTGGAACACGGACACAAAATTTTTTCCACTTACTTCATGTTAAGACAACTTCTTACAAGCAACAGATTAATGAACAGCAGCTTCACCCTCCTTCCTTCTTTCTCTCTTCCCTATTTGCCTTTATGCTGCAAGAATTCACCATCTGTCATTTATGAAACAGTGTTTCCAATGATCTGGTTTTACCCAAAACATTCCTTGAGACCTTGGCCTATAATGGATGCCTTAATCTGCTTCTCAATGGAGGAGTTTAGACTGGATCTGCCCATTTGATGTGCATACATAACTTGAAATTTTTTTGACTATTCACAGAGTAAGGATTTTCTCCTTATTTGAGCCAGCTATTGAAGTAAATAATTAAGAAAAGTACTCTGCAGGAGAATCTCTACAATATGTTCATGTTGTGCTAAAAGGACCAATACATCTTCTAACTTTTGTTGGGGTTATGACTGTTTAAATTTTCAGCTTCAGAATAGGGTTCAAATTCATGTGCAGCAGTTCTGTTCCTCATCTCAGAGAAGGGACAATATCAGACTCCCTGTGAATGGCAGGGTTTGTTTGCCCCAGTGGGAGCACAGCCGTGTTTTTTTACAACTCCCCTTGGAGCCTGGGGGAACATGGAAGAGTCAAAGGGGAAGACTACACCCTCACAAGTGATGTGATGAGGTCCACCAGAAATAACACTAATTGAGCATCTCTTATCAGTCTATCCCACCTCATTTGGTGAGCACAATGAAATCCTCTCCACCCTTAGGCTGAAATCCCTTCTGGCATGCAAACAATTGTCTTGACCCGGCAAAGCATGGGTATGCGCCTCCCAGTGCAATGTTAGTGAATCTTGTCTGCTGTCTGCATCAGGTGGCCTGTCCTGTTACTTAACAGTGAGACTAATACCACACACCCAGCCACATCACTCTCATATTCTGAAAAACTATTCTGAATTTTTCTGAAATAAGAATTATAACTGTGAAGAATTCTATTACTTAAAGACATGAGCATTCATAAATCTCTTGATTCCAGGCTGTAGTGACTTCTGTTTTCAAGCAGTGAAAAGATATATTTCACACTGGAATCTTATCCTTTGTTTTTGAGCACCAGTAATAGGAACATCAAGAATTTGTCAGCTGGTGATGCTGGGGATTGTAAATTTAGGCCCATTTTTCAAGTGGGTATTTTCCCACTTGAAAACCCCATTTTGCTACTTGTTGGTAATGGAAGATCGTGAATTCAGAGTCCTTAGTACAGTTCATGTTATTATTTGAAAAAATCTGATCCAATCAACTCCGATGGTGGCTCTCTTTGGTATATCTCAGTTATAGCTGTGGTATAGAAAGGAGGGCAGGCAGACATCAGATGGAAATGTCTAGTGCACCAGATAAATCTGAACAATTTTGAAATTACATTTTTCCTACTTGATTCGGGGATAGAGACTTCTCCACCTCCCCAAATAATGCCTTCTGTCATCAGCAGTTAGAAGTCTTCCCCTAACCCAGTTATCTATTTCTAATATTTATCTGAGATGCAAACCTTTTTTTCTAGTGCTATTTCCAGGAGATAAGTTCTGTCTCCTAGCAGCTAGCCCCAGCAAGTTTTTAGGTAGCTAAAAAAATTCCCTTCTAAACCCATATCCAAGTACAGTACTTTCCAAAGACACGGGGATAAACAATAATTAAAGCAATAGGAGCCACTGGAATGTGTGGGATGCATCCTGAGGACCTTGGGGTAGGCAAGCTGGTCAGAAAGATGCCAAGATTTGCTGTCCTGTTAGTCTCTGAGAGACTGTGAAAAAAAAGAAGCTGCAAAGAATCTAGATGCTGGTTGCACAAGCTGTTTCTGTTTTGGGTTGGGAGATGTGCAAGCAGGAAACAAGTCATCTTGGTTTCTGTCAGTTGCAGTGTTCTGTCTGAAAGCTTGTCTTTTATTGTAATGATACCTGGACACTGTGTCCAAAATGACACCTTAGAGTCACACTGCAGTTATTCTGGATTTATTCTGATGTAACTGGGGACAGAATTAGGCCCATAGGATGTCTACTGTTCCTTGCACCCTCAAAGCAATTTACAAACATGAATTAACTAATCATTAATTGAGTGCCAAGCAATATCATACGTAATTACGGAATCCTCCCTTCTCCACCTACTCAAATCTAAATGACTGAACATGCCTTTAACATCTTCCCAGCATTATTCATATGGGATCTGCTTCTCTCTCTTTGAAGTCAACAGTGGCATTGTTGTTGGCCTGGATGGGAGGAGTGCTGAGAACTCACATGTATTATGTTAGTCATCAGGCTGCCATGGTAGCTCTGGTACTGTCAGCGTTTTGGGACTTTTACATCTTTCTTAGTCATCCACAGCCCTGACTAGAAAAGGGTTGCAATAATGAACCCTTCCCCTTTATTCATTCTGCATCTCTTTAAAAAAATGATACATCAGTGCATATGAAATAATGAGAAGCAGAGTTCAAATATAAGACAAACCCTCATATTTTAAAAATATGACATTTTATCACTTTTTAATTGAAACATTATTTTCTTTTTCTATACTTCACTTTTTCATATGTCACTTATGAATGCCCTTTATCCAATTTAAAGGGAAAGACCTTCTGGATTATTTTTCTGGCATTTTGTTTTCTAATTCAGAGGCGGTCAGGTGTTTCCTATGTTGGCAATACTTTGAATTGCACCCAGGATGGATGATCCATTACTCTTTCAACAATTGTGACAGGAATAATTCAGGAATTATGACAATGCTCATGTTAGGCTGAAGAATATACTTCAAAGATTTATTTCTTTTAAAATAAGTTTATTCAAAGACAACTTTAGGGAAGTTTCCACTGAGATTATTTCTGTTCTGCTATTATATCTTCTATTGTATGCAGATACAATACATTTCCATAGAGTAACTGAGCTTAACCATTAGAAAAATGAACAGAAAAGCAATTTCAATATAGGGTGCATGCCATTATCATTAAAATTTGAATTTTTCAAATTAGTCATGCTAAGTGCCCTGAATAAATCTCCTCAATAAAACCTGAATTCTGATATGACTTAGAGTGTTCTGGCTGCAAATGCATGTTTGCTTAATGGCCATTTAACTTAGGAATGTAAAACTGCAGGCTTAAGTACCTAATCTTAGTTGATAGTTCCTGGATGTGGAATTGCTTTAGTTTATATTTCTACAACAGAATTATTTGGCAGAAGAACCTGCAGGTTCCTGATTCAGTTCTGGCAGATGTTTCACATTAATATACAAAAAGAGGATGTAGCTCCTGACTACTTTTACGTTATTTTACGCAATCAAGTTGTGAGTAGGATGTGTAACCATAGCCTTATGACTGGGGGGAAAAAATAAGCCTAGATAACATATGGGAAAATCCAGACAAAATGCATAAGAGATGTGGTGAATTTAAAATTATTGGCTGTCACATGATAGCTGGCAGGAGAAGAGTCATACCTGATCAAACAGGTTATTTCCATAAAACGTGTCTGTGCTAGTATCACAAACAGAACTCCCTTACTCATGAGAATAATGTCTTTGAAGTCACATGAGCAAAGGTTGCAGAATCAGTCCCACCAATGGTGAAATCCATAGAGAAAATTATTTGTTTCAGGGCTGGTAAGTTTCCTTTTGTGTTTTTTTTTGAAAATGCAGTAGTGTACTAAAATATGTATAACTCCATGTTAATTTTATTTGATGCAACTTATTAACAATATACTAACCAGACACACCATTCAGACAGGTGATTTTCATGAAAGATTATTTAAGCTGAAAGCCAAAATTTTTTCTCAGAATACACTAAAACTGGATACATAAATGTATAATTTGATCTCAACAGTTTGTCTGCCACCTTTCTTTATAGAGCTGAAAGACGCTATTAAGCCGTACAGGCCATCATGAACATTGCTGGGCAGAAGAACACATAACAAGAACAAGGGTTTCCTCTGGGGAATAAAAGATCAAGTATTTGATGGTCATCAAAACACAATGGCATTTTCCAGAATCGCTCTTTTTTTCTGACCCAGCACCTACCCTCCATCACTCACAATTGTAACTACAATTTACTGATAGAATGACAATGGCTCCAGAGTTGCTGAGAGAAGTAAAGCAGCAAAGTGCCTTTGAATGGACAGGTCTTAAACATAAAACAGTCAAGCAGTTTGAACTTCGACACACCGGGAGTGTGCATCACCAGGTAACTGAGTGAAATGAATAGTCACTAGTGCTTCATGAAAATCCAGAAGTGTTAGTGTGATGTGCAACAGGCCAGGCTCACACACCTCTCTGCTGCCTTGAACAAGCTGAAACTTATCCGAAACATAAATTGCTTTTGCCAAGTTTTGCCCTTGCTTGCTTGGCAGCTGCTCTGTGTTAATTAGTTCTACTTTACTGATTCCAGAGCTGTTACCGAAAATTAATGGATTGTATTTTCATAATAGTTTTAGGATTTCTTAACCTATAACATAAACTTTTTTTCAGACTACAGCATTTCTAGAGAAGTCAGTAATGAGAAGTTAGCAAACATTTACACATACTAATACACTGTGTAAAATGTAAAATTTCATGAAAACCACAGGACATAACTATAGTAGAAATCCTGCTCTTCTCAGTCTTCAGGGTCTTAAACCTCTACCGAATTTCAAGAGGTCAGCACAGATGAGTAAAATGAATCCATGCAAAAATCAGATTGCAAGAGCAGTAGGGCACTCATAGCCCTTTTAAGTCCCTTCTGGGTAATTTCAATGCCTTGATGAACACATTGAACAACTATGCCACTTGGCCATAGCCACAACTTTCCTTTTACAGTGAGAAAAACAAACCCAAAGAGCAACACTTTCATCATGCATTCACTTGCTCAGCACATGGCGGCTCAGACACAAGGGCACAACAACACAGGAATCCTTTGCAATGTGAAATAATAGGCCAAGTCTTGATTTTTACTTAATTGAGATCACTAAATTTTGTCTTTTTTTTCTCTCTTGAAAATAGCTGTAGGATTTGGTCAGCTCTAAAACGATCTCGCTAATTGTTTTAGAAAAAAGACATTTTAAATTTTTAGAAGAAGGTATTTCCTCAACTGATAAAAAAGTAAAGTCATAGAACCAAATTATTTCAACCATTAAAATTTTTATAATTATAGCAGTTTATTAATAACTGTGACCTTTAAATAGCAGGCACAGAAAACATTTGCCTGAAAAATCATGCAGTAAACATAGAAAGTCACATCTTGAACATCAACAGATCACCAAAAGTCTAAAAAGAAACATTTGTCAGTATTTAATGAAAAGCTAATATGATTTTATAGAATGTTCAGAAGTACTGTTTAAAATGAGTAGAGCTTTGGTTTTTATGGCAAATTTCACAAGACATTTTTGGGGAATATTTTACGTTGTAAAACGCATTGGTCTGCCGAGGAAGATGAAACTGGCGTAGTCACAGCGTTCACAAATATTGTTTTAAAATCTGACTTACCAACAAAAGGAACAGAAAAGCAGCCGTTCGGTGAGGGAGCCAATCCATGGCATCTGACTTCTCAGAAACAAGTCCAACTGAGTTATGGTTACAAGCCTGTTTCTGTTCCCCTCCCCCCCCAGCTCTGGTGACTATTTAAAAAGACACTCTGTACATGTCCTTATACTCAGCCCTTCAAGGTGTCTCTGCCTCCCTCTGAGGGAAGAACTGAAGATGCTGTATAACAGAGTGTCTTTCCCCACCCCAAAATCCTGGGCTGGTCTCACCTGAAATGCTTGACAACATCATTATTGCTTGCAGGTAAAAGCTAAGAGACACACCTTAATTCTTATTGCACTGAAACCCTTTGTTGGATACAAAAAGGTACGTTTTAAAAACAGAGGCAAGCTTTGCTGAGAAGATACCGGGTGATTTATAAATTACTCACAACATAAGGAATCATTAAAATGGTAACTTATCATTGCTTTGAATGCAACTTCCAGTTTTCTCTTTGCACCCTGTATAATAGAAGAACTAAATGAATATTACGATAAAGAATATGGAATTTAAAAAATTATTCGTTTAAATTAGTAGTCCATTTGTTTACTTCCAGGGACAAAGGAGTGAGTTCCATGTACATTGTTCACAGAATGAAGCACTCAGAGCAGAATGGGGCTGTCACTAAAGAGATATCATATTAATTTTGGGGAAAAAAATACTGCTTTATTCATGAGGCTGCAAGAATATCTGAAGCAGAGGAGAAAGATTTTCTGTCTTTACCAACTGCAAATCCTCCTCTTGCCATACCTTTCCCTTCCAATGGGCTGTGCTCTCGCTGACACAGTGGAGAGGGAGAGTGTTGGAGAAACAGGAGAGCTGCTCAGAGCAGCAAGTAGTGGAGGAGAGAGAGGATGTGCTGCACAGCTCTCTTCTGGCCTCGTTTTTGATGGCAAGAGCACAGTCGTGTGGGGAACAAAGAAATCACAGAGGGTTCCCCACTTTGCTGTCTGTTCTGCAGCACAGGCTTTGTTGAGTGCCTCCTTGTGTCTTTGGGACCCCTGAACCTCCCCTTAAAGGGCAAGGAGAAGTTAGAGTGGCCTTCTGCTCTGTGCCTGAAATGGGAGGGGGGTACACACTTCACCCCCAAAAGCACAATACCACTGGTGTGCTCTGAGCCTGCTGAGCCCTCCATGGTTCTTGGCATCTCCCAGGGCTGGACTTGAGCTGGGAAAAGAGTGCTCAGCACCTCTGGGGCTGCTCAGCCCCTGCCAGGGTGAGGTCCCTGCTCCTGCTGGGTAAGCAGCTTTGCAGCACACCGCGTCTCCATGCCACTTAGCACAGCTGCTTTGCTCTCTCGAGACTGGCTGGGGCTGCCAAAGCCAGTCGTGCATGTCCCCGTTTGTCAGTCAGCCCTTGGTACCAAGCTCAACATGCCCATCAGTGAGTCAGTGAGGCACACCGGGACAGGCAAAGTTGAATGGATTGTATCTGCAGTTTCCTTTTTCTGGGAAATTCTCAACAATCTGAAATTTGCTTTTGGCCTAAGTAAAAAGTTAATTGTTGGAAATATAAAATATGCATATTCTTTTATGAACCCAAGTATCTTATTTCAGAACTTTTGCTTAATCATATATTAAAAAAAGTAAATTTTAAATCATTTTTACTTCTAGATTTTTCAGTTGTTCAGTTTGTATGGATTTTTTTGGTTTGTTTGCAGAATTTGAAACATTATTTTTATATTTTTTTATTCTTTCATACCAGACTGATAGCCAAGAAAGTCTGACAGTATGTATCACTCAAAACCTCTCCTGGCAATGAAATTCTATTTTGACCACTGGATAGAAGCTATTTCTTGCAACTGCAAAATAGGCATGTTTTATTGCAGACCAAAATATCCCTTGCTGAGTCAATTTTTTTATTTTAACAGAAGATAATTTGATCTACAAAGCTGATAAAATGCTTCAAACAACAATAATAGCCCCAGAAGAGAAAACGAAATTACCAGCGGTTGCACTGCATCCTTCTTTGCCATAGCTCATTATGAAGAGTGCACATAGATTTATGAGAAAAGATAAATAAGAACAATTCTTCAATGGGAAAACTTGTAATGAAATTTCAAATAGGATTCCCAAATAAATGTTTAAAAATATAATTTGCACATTTATAATGTTTAAAAAATAGTTTCATCTAAATGAAAATGACTGAAAAATGTACACTAGTTTGATGCATCTTGGAGAAGAAATCCTAATCTGCTGGCCATTACCCTTTTGGAATATGGGAGTTAATAAAACAGTACTAGTGGCATCCACCTCACAGTTGTTTTGTACTCTTGGTGCTTTTCTCTCCTTTATATTCTGAATGAAGGTTTTTATGTTTCTTTCACTTACCCCTGTCAGCACCTCACAAAATACTAGAGAAAAGGGCCGTGGATCATTTTGGAAACAGAGGTACATAATTAAAAATATAATTGGTGTATAATGCAGTTAATTAAAACTTTTCATGGAAAGATTTTTCAAATTTTTTTTGGTATCTGAATATTCAACCAGTCACCTATGCATATTACAGAGCCAGCTGAGAGTCCACATCCTAGTGACTCCCATTTTCAGGAATTAGCTGACATATTTGACTGCTTCTGAAAGCACCCTTATTCCATGGCAGTGGTCTTGTTACTTTTAAAACAGAGTTCTTGAGTAATTTTTTAAAATTGGGTTTCCAAGATTGCAAACGTCCAAACCTGCAGCTGATTTCAGACCTATTTGATTTCATCCATATTTGATGCAGTCTACTTTCAGACAAATATATACATATACACACATTTCAGTCAGCTTTCTGAACATTTCACAGGAAAATATTTGGTCCTGTACCTCTCCTGGCACAAAGTCTGCAATGACTCATGGCTGCCCCTGTTGTGGGGTTTGGAGAGGAGGTGTTTGATCCAGGTCAGCAATGAGCAATTTCTCCCTCAAGGGTCTTGTATCTACAGAAGATAATAATGAACACACACCCTAATACTGCACTCTCAAAATAACCTTCCTGTGTGGGAAGTGAAAAACCCCAACAACAGAAACAATTAAACTTTTCTGCTCTAGCTTTACCCTCTTGATTAAAGGAAGTTGGTTTACTCAGCAATTACCTGGAGAATCTGTCATACTTAAGTTAACAAAGAAAGAGTTTCTCTCCATTCTGAAAGAGAAATCCAGCCTAAATCCTGAACTATCAGTTTTCTGGCAAACACCCAGGAATGTGGATTTGCATTATTTTATCAGTGTCATATTCAGACCTATATGCAAGGCTACAAAGGAGAGTTTTGTAATATGAAGAGAAGGCAAATGGAAAATGCCAAGTACTCTATCAAAGCAGTGTGTGATGATGTTGGTAAGATTTAGTATGTTTTTTGTTTTAATATGAGGAACCCAAGGCACAGCAAGATGCAATGGCTTGCCTGAAATATCTCAGCAAGGTAGGGGCAGCACTCTGTCTCACCTGGTGCACTTGAAGATAACTCATGAGTGGCATATGGCAATGCATTCACCTCTGGTATACCTTATTTTACATTTATGGAGATGAAGCTCCTGGGACTTGTTTGACAGGTAGGGCACACAGACACACTTTGCAATGCTTATGATGCATAGGTTTCTGTTTCATCATATACTTATGTTTTGATATATTTTGGGAATCTCACTTAAATATCAGCAGGACCACAGCAGGCTGAGAAAACTTTTATGCACTATTGGCTTCTCCTGTCAACATTATTTTAGATTGCTAAGCATACATATCAGTCCAAAAGAATTTCTCTCATTATACTATCAACCCATCTGTCTGGGAAAGAAATTGAATGTTAAAATTTGATTTTGTCAGGATTATGCCAAAGGCAACTTTCAGTTTCCTCTGAATAGATGATTTTTGCAGCCTATTCATTCAACTTTCTGCTTCCAGAGACTGTTGATACTAATAATCATGATGACAAAAATGTTATTTCTGAGTTGCTGAAAATGTGTGGGGCAAACCTAGGAATATAATCAGAAAGACAGCCTTGCATCTAAGCTAGAAGATGTATATAAGAAAAAGTGTGCAGAAATAAGAATGACTAGAGAAATGCAATCACAAAATTTCTCACTCTGAGGTTATTCCTGTCATTTCTGTCAAACCTTTGTGTTCAACAGCAACAGAAAAATATTTGGATTTATAAGAGCTATTTTTGTCAAGTAACTAGCATCTCTTGGCTGCCTTCTTATTCTCCGATTTTACAATTTTATTTTTAATGAACAGTTAGAGAGTTTGATCTTCTGCTGAAGCCAAGTTCAGTGAAGGGTCTAGGCTTACATGCATGACCTGGATGCCTGAATGAGTTACTTCCACAGCTCCCTCTAAATGAAGAGTCCCACCACTGAAAGACAGTCTTGCTATCTCTCTGCTATTACAATCATGGGACTACTTCCCAGCTCCTGGGCCTGACTGCACAGCCCAGGAACTCTCCAAGACCCATGTCCAAACCATGCTACTCCCATGAGTTTTCTGCTTACGTCTGCAGCTCTGCAGGTGTAAAATAGAACATTCACTGGCGTGGCAACATCTGGGAAGTGATACCAGAGAAAACATGAGGTGCTGGCCAGAGAAGTTCTTCAGAAGTCTTCAAGTATCATCTTGGAAAGTCAAGAAAGTCTTTGGACAGTATAGGCCTTCCCATCTCTCTTCAAGCCCAAAGCTATCCTCTGCCATTCATTATTGTCTCCTAAAAAGGAAGATTTAATTGAGAAGGTAAAATTCACTTACTACTGAAATCATTGCAAGCTTCCTCACTTCACCTCTTAGAGGAAAAGACACTAAGCAGATTCTTCTTCTCTCATTGAGTTTACTTAGCTTACCTTCAGTGCCTAGAAAGGAAGACCTGAAGGCAGGGCAATAGACATCAAATAGCCTCTAGAAAGCAGCAGCAATCCAGGAGCTGTAAAGATCAAAGAGATCTTTGCTCAGGTTGTGAGTTTAATATGCAGTGGCCAATCTCACAAATTATTCCTTTAAAGATGGGGATGATGGTCACCTTAATTTCCTTTTCTAGATTTTATTGCCAATTGATTACTTCTGTGTTTGGTTTTCAGAAACCAGATGCAGCTATGCAGCTGCTCTTCCTCCCTCCAGCAAGATCTAAGGATGCTTGGCCTTGGCTTTGTAGCAACCTGGGTCTCAAAAACAGTAGATGCAGTTGTGTATAAAAGATTTCTGGTATTTGTCCAGACTAGAATTTGCTTTTGTTTCTGGTGAAAGAGTATCGGTTTGTGGGGAGTGGACTCTGCCTTGATCTTATCTCACTCTCACCACAGAGAGCAACAGACAGTCCCAGGATCATTGCTCTGAGCAGGATGCAGAAGTGCTGGAGAACCAAAAGAAAGGAGCTGTTCAGAAATTTCTGCAGGTTTTACTCAGACATCACAGAAAATAACAACCCTAGAAATTTATGGTTCATATAATGTAAGGTTAACACCTTGTATTCCTGGTGGGATTAGCAAAGTCATCACAAATCCATACCTTCACTGGCTTTGGCCTGTGATGTTGATTTTAGAGCTGCTTTTTTGATGTTTAAGTATGAGGGGAAGCATCCTTGGAGCCAGGAACTGAAACCAAACTATAAGCATACTCACTGCTTACTTGAGGGAGAAAATGGTCTTAGTCAAGAAGGTTGGGCAGGTCACTGCTGCGGGACCCGTGTGCTGCTTTGCTGCAGATTGCTCGTATCTGTTGTGCTGCATGTCAGAGTAAAGTATGTTGGTCTGCTTTCTCCTAGTTTGCTAAATAAAGAAATAAAAATAAAACTTACTGATACAAAAGGAGAGAGGAAACCTGTTCAATTCAGACAGTAAGCAAAGGTCATGTGAGTACAAAATAAATGGTTTCTATTACTGCATTTTAAACATTATGTTTAAAACATCACTTGCAACATATAATTAACTTCCTTCTTGTTAATCAAAGACATTGATCTACCAATTTTATATGAAGAGCAGCCAATTTATAAATGTATCTCAGTTGATAATTGGCTGGACTTGTTTTGGGTAAGGATGAAATTCGTGTACTTCTCTGTGCCGTGACAATGTCTGGACAGCATTTTGAAGATCTGAATATAATCCATTGCAAATTTGTATGTGGATGTGGGGTTGGAGACTAAGGGCCACACTCACAATTCAGGAGCAAAGGGAGCACTGCTTGTTTGACTTCAGAAGCACTGGAGGGCAATTGGTCTCTGCCCATAAAACCACATGAAAAAGTAAAAAAGCAATTTTGTAAAAAAAAAAATATGTGAAGAAATCCCCATCTGCTTCTGGAATTATTTCATAAAATACTTCATTATAGCTATTGAAAAGTTGTTCTTTGTAGCACCTGTGACATATTGGCAGCTAGATAAATAATGAAAGATTTTCGGAACTGAAGATACTGCAATGTTAGTGAAACATCTATCTGCAGCCACAAGCAATCTACTATTTATATTGCAAATATTTTAACATTGTTATAACTTTAATTATTTATTTCAGTTTTTTTGAATAATCGGTGTTATGTGAGACATAGAGATGTCTGATTACATTTCTGGCATTTAAATAATGCCAAAAATTACATTTTATCCACAGAAGTTTTTAAAAAAATGCTAGGCAACCAAAAAAAACCAGTAAAGTACATGAAAGAGAAGTTAAGGTTAGTTTGGGGAAGAGTAGCATGGCTAAAGCAATGTGGATAAATAAAACTGTGGCATAATGTTTGAAATATGTTCTATATTTTACTGTCTAGACCAAATTTTTCAGTGCCTAGTGAATAAAACCAATAATATTAATTTGGAAATTTTGCTTTTACAGTATAACTTGTTTAACTAAAAATAAATTAGAAATCTCATGAGCTCTCCTCCTTACAGATAAAGAAGAGAACCTCTGTGCTGGAACAAGGAACAGTTATAATCCTAGATTTGAGGGAGAAAGTGTCAAGAAAATAAAGATCTAGGAGGACAGGAGCAATATGGAGCTACCTAGGACAAATTTTTTGACAAGCAGAGGCTGAACTTTAGGCAGCATCTGTAAAAACTCTTACCAACTAACAGACTTGTGAACTCATGCAAGCATCTAAGTGGCATGACATTGAAACCTGTCAAGCACCTCCAGATTAGTGCTGCTAAAATCAGGCCTGCTAATTAGAATTCATGTTGGGTAACAGCATCACAGCATCACCTCAAAAGAAGAAGCTTTAAGCAATCTAATTTCAGCAGTCACTGAAAAACCCCAAAGAACCACTACAAACCAAAAACTAGAAAACCTTGGCTTGTAAAGCTGAAGCATGAACCCTTATACTTCTGGTAGTTAAAGGTGAATTTGATTCAGGTGGTGAAAAGTTAGGTATCACTTTCATTAGATTTGGCTTCAAATAAACAAGTGGAACAGCAGAAGCATATGTGGGCAAAAAGGGCAAAGCTATAAAACAGGCAAAGCTGGAGCCCTGCTTCACTCTTCTAGTGTTCCTCCTTCAGCTGACTTGCTAGCTCTTTGTACATGTCAAGAAGATAACAGCAAGGTTAGAGTCTGGGTATAAGCTTGAGAAGCTCAACATTCATGACAGGATAATTCAGATTTTTTAGATAAATTTTCACATGTATTTTTTTATATGTCATTCCAAATTCATGTTTAGGCCCCAAATAAGCTAGGAATGTATGTCTAAACTAACACGAACAAACTCATCTCTAAGTATGTTATATAAAACATTAATGAATTTGAAACCCTGAACAACATTTTTCTTCAGTCTTAATGCCTTCAGTACCCAAAAGCAAAGTAAACTCCTGCAGGATAGTGCTCTCATCCTGCTTTTACTTTCAACTTTTTTCCGTTCTTGTCAAGAGACGTCCCATTCCCATTTTAGTTCAAAGTCCTATTTGCAGGACAACTGTTTTATCTCTGACATGCTGATATGTTTCTTTCCTCCTGAAAACTGCTAAGCAGGATGGGCAGATGAGAGACAGACAGACAGGCCAGCTCAGTCCATCTGTCACTGCAGTGGAGCTAGAGGAGGGGTAGCAGTATTGCTGGCTGAATGTTCCTTTCAATGCTTCAAACGTGGTGTAAGGAGAGTTAATCCCTCAACTTCCCCTTCTTCCTGGGAAGAAAGGAAGGAGAGATGAGAGAAAGGAGAGCTGTCCTTTCCTTCTAGCCCTTAGAGCCTGTGCTCTAATTAATGGGTATGCCTGACAGTGATTGGAGAAGTCCCAGTGCAGCCTTGGAATAGCAAGGACCAGGTATTTGTAGATGCTGGTGCAGGACATGGTCAGCAATCTCCACCTGCTGCCTTTGCTGTGGCTCAGGGAGCATTTGCACTTCCACAGCACTCACAAACCAGCTCTCAGGGCACCACTGGGAGTGTGATCTCTTCTTTTCAACTGACTTTATAGTGCAGGTATGCGAGCTACAAGCAAAGCATGCAGTTTCTTGTCTAATCTGACTGCTCAAGCAGCGATTGCTGTGTGAATTGCATGACTAATAGCCAAAGATATTCTGAATCCAGCCTTATTCAAGTATGAACTGAGTCCCTGAAGAGGTAGCCCTTTACTTGGATGTTTTTTACCATCTCAGTCATGTCATTTATAGTGACTTCAGGTGCTGCCCTGCCCCTCCAAATTCTTTTGGTGCATGGACACCTGTCTTTTTTCCAAAGCATATTTTTGTGGTAAGCTTGCATCTGGGTCTTAGGGTTCAATGAGAAAGTGGAAGTGGGTTTAGCAATCATCATTACAGTATTGCTATTGGCAACAGTAACCAGCAAGTTTAAAATCATCTCTCTAACACAGTGCTTTATTAAACATTAGTAATTAAACATGAAAATCACTAAGTAAGATCTAAATATTTTTAGATATCAGATTTTTAATTAATTTTCTGTTTGAAAAAGTCAATGGCCAGGCTTAAGCCTTGGAATATGTATTTTAATATTTTACATAATGTAATACTTCTGTTTTACATTTTATTTACATAACATATTACACATCACCTTCTTTAGTGTGGTGGCATTGTTGTTTTCTGGTTTTATATGAGCACTAGCATCATTGGGATCTGAACTCTTTTTATGTTTCAGACAAAGCCTGTAAAGTATTATGTCTGGATCTTTATATATTCTATGCTTGCATACTGAACTTGTGAGAAGATGTCTTAATAAAAGTATTGTGTCATTTTAATGACAAAAATGTATCACATCACTAGCCATAGATATCAGACCACAGTTCCCTTTAACTTAACAGCTTGAGTCTAAGAGTGGTCAACAGCAATTGCTTGGGGTAATAGCCAAGTTCAGAAAGGAACTGAAGGAAGAGTGTCATTGGTGGTTAGGAACTTCATGATCTGGAAATTGCATCCACACAGTTATACCTACCTAGTATTTGATGCACCTTTCTTCTGTAATTTCATACCACCAAAACACCCTGTGGCAGTGAGTTCCTTAGATTTAGTTGGGTGCAATGTGAAAAAAGTTCTTCCTTGTTTTTTTAAACATAAAGACTGATTATTTCACTGAATGCACTCTGTTATGAGACCAATAAGGAGCTGTTCATCAGTCACCTTCTCCAGGTCATTTACTGGTATCTTACTGAATGATGGGGCCTTACACAATAAAATAAAGAGCCTACCTTCTAAGAATCACAACTAAACTTCTCTTTTAATCAAGAGTAAGCCTTCCCTGTAAATAACCATCATTATGTACCATTAAGGATTAATGTGGTGCACTGCCGGAAATAAAGATCAGCTTGTTTATCTCTCCAGTTGTTGAGGATTCTGTCTTTCATCTCTGGGAAGTGACTGACCCAGAGATTATTGAATTCATGCAAATGGATATCCTTGAGTTTCCTGAACTTTGGAATAGGTCCCATGAGAGAAAATCTATTTCTGTAGGTGAAATGGGTTTCCTCCCTACAGTATAGCAAGAAGCATCTCCGCAGGAGGTTTGAATCCAGATCCATGAAGCTGTAGTCCTAAATCATGTGAGTCAGGCTTTTCATTTATTCTCTTGACACAGGTATTTTTTAACACCTGTCTAGTTTGTTAGGCCTTGCAAACTCTCAGCTGAAGAGCAGATGGTGGAGATTTCTCACATCTATAAGGGGGCCAGAAGGGGATCACCTGAGGCTGGTGAAGCATTTAGTAAGCTGTCTGTCTACTATTTCCCATGCCTATCATACCTGCTCTGTGGACCAGCTTTCCCTTACCTCCCTCCAAGGCCTAGGTTCATGTCATCTGCTTAAGTTAAGCATCACAAATGGTTCTATTGTCAATAGAGTGTCACCTGCTCCAGACAGCTCAAAGATGGGCCTCCAGAGATGGCTCTTTCTGCCTCTTGAGAAAGTTAAAATGACTGTGCTTTTAGTATCACACCCTGTGGTGCCTTTATTGGCAGGCACTTAGTTAGCCAGGTGGGATTTAGCTATGCCTGAGTTCCAAACTCTGTGTGAGCTGAAGATATGACCAAGCCTTGTGCTGGTCACTTGATGATGGGCAGGCTCATGGTGTGCTATTCCATTGTCAGCTTCTGTTGCAATCTGGCCCATGGACATCTCAGACAAGTTGTTGGAGAACATCTAGACTGGGTTGGGTACCTATTACAAGCCTAATTAAAAGGAAGCAATTACTGGGATTACATGTACGACCAAGATTCTGCGCAAGCAAATATCCACTTTGGTATTTATTGAAGCTTCATTTTAAAAAATACATCTTACAAAAATATTTGTCTCTTAATTGTGAATACAATGCAGAGATTTAGATTTCTTATAAGGTTCTGCATTTTATCCAGATCTGTTTCCTTTTGAATCTTTAGACACTAATTTTCTGGTTTGGTCACCATCACATGGAGGAAAGACATTGTCCCTCTGAAAAGTTTCAGATCCTTTTACTACACCTGTGAAAACTCCCTGCTTTCTGTTGTTTACTCACAGTTTTTACAGACACCACAGCTCCCAACGCCCATGATGATGACAGTGCTGCCTCTGAGCACAGGGGGAGCAAGTGCCAAGTTCTCACTCACCCTATATATGATATCTAAAGGACACATGATAATTTTAAGTCATGCTTAGTTTAAATAATTCGAACAAGCATTCTAGGTATATGAGAAAATCTAGGGAAATAGGTATTCTCCATGTTGACTAATCTAGTTTTTGGTTGGTTGTTTGGTTGGTTGATAGGAGGTTTTTTGCTATTTCCCCCTTTCTGCTGATTTATGTGGGAATATTGCCTCTAGAAAGCCCTTTAAAACCAGAAGATATGGATTTTTCTAATTTTGTTTGCATGGCATTTTGGCTAAAATGTTTCAGACCTGAGCCACATAAATGTAAAAGTGTCTATTTTTCTGCTCGTAGCTAATGCACACCCCCAGTGGCAGTACAAACTTGCAGTGCTTGCAGGGACTGGTACTGAGTCCTGGGGCATTTTAGGGGTTGTCTCAGAGGTGTCCCCTGGGGAAGACCTTGTCACTGTGGTAGGTCCTCCCCTGGTACCTGCAGTGGGGGTTTTCATTCTCTAGGCCTCTACCATGCCCTCCACTTTTCCCAGCCCCCAGCTCACTCTTCTGGTGTCATTGCTGAGGAGAGGTCCCTTGCTGCAATGGAAGATACACAGGTGCATTCTCTGATCTCTGTTTGGTATATCTAATCCATGCAGGAAATATGACAGTGTGCATGAACACACATTCAGAAGTTAATCAATATGGTGGGAACATATAAACACCTGGCATCTGCCAAAAGATGCTGATGCAAAATTAAGTTGTCTGACATTTCACTGAATTTATAGTCATTCCCTCCTTGCCTTTCCTCTCCATCTGTTTCTCAGCTAGACATGTTCCGAACTTTGACCTTGAGAGAAAGCTGCCTGTTGTAGCAAATGTAGAAAAAACACACAACCCTCTGTCATCTTTGAGCTTTCTGGGGCACTTTGAAACTATTTGGGTTTCTTTTACACAAAGGCAAAGGATGGGTAGGTGAAGCCAATGAAAGGAAAACAGGTATTAAGTATTCAAATATTGGATTTCACACTAGTGTTTAGTTCTGTAAAAAGTAAATCATTACCAGCAGTTTATATTTTTATGACTCTGATGCATAGATGATGTTGTCAGAAGAAGCAAAGATTAAACACTAAAAAATGTCTCAATCACTCTTAAATATAAAACTGATGCCTCAACAACAACAACAACAAAAAACCAGAAGGAAGCATTGTCATGATATTAGCAAGTTATCCAGTTGCTTTCACAACATATGACAGTGCACACGTAATTAGACAAGGAATGAGAGTGGTGAAAATGGAGAGGTGTGGCTTTATAGTGCACTGAGTACTGGCACACACCTAAGAAAACAACCAGTCACTCAGGAAACTGAGTGATAAACAGTTTCTGTACCCCACATCCAAGGTGATAAGCTGAACTCCAGCAAGGCAGAACCCCTCATTCTCTGGTTCAGCTGTGTACCTGAGAAGTGTAGGTCTGCCAAACTAGCTTTAGAAAGGTATGTGAAACCTTAATGTAAGTCTATTTCAACCAAGCACGGACTTCAAGTTGACTGGGACAATGCAACTCCAGGAAGCAATAAAGAGGGTTCTGTCTGTTCTGCAAGGATAGGAAACTCTGCTAACCATTTATACCTTTCTTGCCCTCTCACCTTTGGACTATGACCTGACTGTAACTGTATTCTATCTTTTTTTGTTAATTAATGACAAGTGTCTTGTCATAGAATGGTTCTACTTGAGAGGGCCTTAAAGATCACCTAGATCTACCCTCGCTGCTATGGGTAGGAAACCTTCCATTAGACTAGGCTGCTCAAAGCCTTATCCAGCCTGGTCCTGAGCACATCCAGGGATGGGGAATCCACAATTTCTCTGGGCAACCAGAGTCAAATTCCAGTGTCTCACGACACTCACAGAAAAGAATTTCTTATATATCCAATCTAAACTTAATCTCTTTCAGTTCAAAGCCATTCCCTTTAGTCCTATCGCTACATGCCCCTGTAAAAAGACCCTCTCTAACTTTCTTGTCGGCCCCCTTCAGGCACTGAAAGGCTGCTATAAGTCATCTCCTAGAGCCTTCTCCTCTCCAGACTGAACAACTCCTACTCTCTCAACCTGTCTTCATGGGAGAGGTGTTCCAGCCCTCTGATCATAGTCAACGCCCTCCTCTGGACTTTCTCCAATGGGTCCACACCCTTCTTATGCTGAGGGCCCCAGAGCTAGATGCAGCACTCCAGGTGGTGTCTCACAAGAGCAGGCAGAGGGGCAGAATAATCTCCTTTGACCGGCTGTCCATGCTGCTTTTGGTCCAGCTCGGGTTGTGGTTGGCTTTCTGGTCTGCAAGTGCACGTTTCTGGTTCATGTTGAACTTATCAACTAACAGACTCTGGTCCTTCTCCTCCGAGCTCTTAATCCATTCTCTGCCAAGCCTGCATTTGTGCTTGGAATTGCCCTGATCCAGGTCCTTGCACTTTGCAGTACTTCGCACATTGCATTATTGCACCTGGGTCAGCCTCTCAAGCCTGTCCCTGTCTCTCTGGATGGCATTCCTTCCCTTTGTTGGCTGCACCACCCAGCTTGGTGTCAGCAGCAAACTTGCTGAGGATGCACTTGATTCCACTGCCCGTGACACTGACAAAGATTTCAAACAGTGACATTCCCAGTATCGACTCTGCGTAATGCCACTCATCAGAGGTCTCCACGCAGAAATCAAGCCACAGCTGATCACAATTTTTTCATTTGTGACCATTCAGCCAATTCATTATTGACCAACTGACCATCCATCAAATTCATGTCTCTCCAGTTTAAAGATAAGGATGTTGTGCCAGACAGTGTCAAATGCTTTTCACAGGCCCAGGTGGATGACATCAGTTGCTCTTCCCTTATCCACCAGCTTTGTAACCATGATGTAGAAGGCCACTAAATTTGTCAGGCATGATTTACCCTTAGTGAAGCCATGTTGACTGTTATCAATCATCTTATTTTTCATTTCCCTCATCACAATTTCCAGGACCATCTGGTGCCATGGTCCATGGTCTTGCTGGGCACTGAAATAAGATTGACTGACTGCAGTTCCTCAGGTCTTTCTTGTTTACCTGTTTAAAAATTTGATTTATGCTTCCCCTTTTCCCATAAGTGACAGAAATCCTATGGATTTCTGCACCTTCAGGTTCCCTAGTTCTTGAACCTGATCTTCTCCTGCAGCTGGCAGTTCTTAATTTTCTCAGATCCTGCCTTTACCTTCAGTGAATTGGGTGATGTGGACAGAGCACTTGCAGATGAAGATTTAATAGATTAGGTCCTTGAGTACACCTGTCTTCTTCATACCTCAGGTAACCAGCTCTCTCATTTCCTTCTTGAGAGGACCCATATTTTTCCTTGTCTTTCTTATGTCACCAACCAAACTTCAGAAAGTTTTATTGTTGCCCTTTATGTCCCTGGCCAAATTTAATTTTCTCAGGGATTTAGCTTTCCTGACCTCATCTCTGGCTGCTGGGACAATTTCTCTGTTTACCTCCCAGACTACCCCTCCTTGCGTCCACCCTCATTCCTTTTTATGTTTGAGTGGTCCAGGAGCTCCTAGTTCCTCCACACAGGCCTTCTGGTGCTCTTGCCTGACTTCCTTTTCACTGGGATGCATCATTCCTGAGCTTGGAGGAGGTTATCCTTGAATATTAACCATTGTTTTGGAGCCTGTCTTCCCTCCAGCACTTTATTCTCTGGCGTTTTATGAAGCAGATGACTGAAGAGGCCAAAATGTGCCTGAAGGCCAAGGTAGGGAACTTGCTGTGCACCCTCCTTACTGCTATGCGGATCTTAAATGCCACCAATTCATGGCTGCCCCAGAGCTTCACATTCGCTGCAAGCCTCTCCCTGTTTGTAGAACAAGGCACAGCACAGCACCTCTTTTTGTTGGCTCCTCTGCCACCTGAAGAAGGAATTCTCTATTGGCACTATTCCAAGAATCTCCTGAATTGCTGTGTTGTCCCTCCAACAGATATCCTGAAGTCCCCCCATGAGCACCAGGGATTGTGAGTGTAAGGGTGCTCCTATCTGTCCATAGAGAGTCTCATCTTCCAATCTTCCTGGTCCCATGGTCTGTATCAGACCCCCCCACTACAAAACCACCTGTCCCTGCTCTCCTTTTAATCCTGGCCATCAAGCTTTTGGTTGGCTCTTCATCCATCCCCAAGCAGAGCTCCATGCACTCCAACAGATCACTGACTTAGAGCGCCACACCACCTCCTTGTCTTCCCTACTTGTCCTCTCTAAAGAACCTGCATGTTTCCCTTCCCCTCCAGCACTCTCATAGGAGCCATCCTACCACACCTCTGGTCTCCATGATGCCAATAAGATCATAGCCTGAAGGCATATGCACATCTCTAATTCCTGTTTTTAATTCTTTCTGGAAGAGAATTTGGGTTTAGTCACATTCATAAAAATCACAACGTTGTATAATTGTTTTATAATAGTAGCAATATTGTTAATAATGGTAATAACAGTGGGAAATCCTAAAATCACATTCAAGATTCCTCAAGAGTCATTGAGTCTAACTTCTGGCCCTGGAAACATGAAAATTTTTGTGTTGTGTGCAATAGAATCTTTCTTTAAAAGGAATCTTTAGGGTTTTTTTCCCTTCCAAGCAATTGCTCAGATATTTGAAAGGATTTGAAATCACTGAGACTTGAAAGGAACTGCAAACAAAACCAGAAATGTAAAGAATCTATTAAAAAACCCTGTCAGAATAAAGGAATATATTGGATTGTTGGACCAGGTGCCTATAATAGGCCAATAGGAGAAGTCTGTAGAAAATGAATGTTATTGGTTCCCTCTGTGTGAAACACATGGTCATCTAAAATGAGTTAATAGTCTTCTTAACAGCTGTCAAAAAAGCTAAAAGAAGGGTAGTAAGTCAGCCTCACTGTACTGGTCCAACTGGATTTAGGAAGCGGCTGAGAAAGGCAGTGACGCAGTTGGTAGTTTGGTATGGAAATTGCTAAGTAAGCAAAAAGCAGACTGTCATTCTCTTTAATAGACACAGCTCTTTCCACTTATACCAAATCCATAGATTAGAGGGGGGAACAATGCTTCTAAGAATCCTCTTAAAATTCAACCATGATTTATCATGAATAAAAAGCCAGTACTTCAAAAAAAAACTCTACCAAACTCCCACTATGGTGGCTGTTCTTTGCTGCTTATCACCAGAAATGGCTGGAAAATCTTATGTGATTCATTTTTAACTCTTGGCACAATCTTGGAGTTTCTCCTTTTAGGGAAAAAAATAACATTTTACTGTAAAGTTTAAATGGTTTTAAGAAAGGTAATCAAAACCTTCATATTTTTCTAAATCACGTCTAATTTTGTTTCTTACTTCAGAAAAGTACACAGTTCATGCTCAACCAGTTTTTGAGTCGGAGGAAGGAAAACTTGAGGAAACTTTGTGGTGGGTGCTGGAATCTGGGTTTTCACTTGAAACTTTTTCCTGGGGAAGAAAGGCACCACCTTCACGAAAGATGGCACAGACACAGAATGCAAAACCAGAGAGCTGGACCACCAACACCAGTGGAAGAACTTTCTTGAATCCCAGTTTTCACTCTCAGCTGTGATTTTTCCAGGTGCTTCTCTTGGTTGTCCTGCCCCAGCTGGTGCAAAGTGTGGTTCTTCAGAGAGCAGGATGAATGAATCCTCTCTCTGCACGGGTCACTGTTGCCTTTCATTAACCTACCACACCAATTCCCTTGCAAGCACCTTTCCTTTGGGGTGTGGTTTCAGGAGCAGTGGCTGGTGCAATAAAGTCCTTCTCCTGTCGGCCTGCTGAGTTAGGTTGCTGCATCATAGGAAGCAGTTCATAGTTTTAAGGCTAGAGGGGACCATTACAATAATTTTACTTGTCATGCATTAGAAACAAAGTAGATAATTCAGAATCTATCTGGTCCTGACGCAAGGCTTTTGCTTGCTGGATATTCCATTGCTCCCCATGGTTATCTGTTTAATGTTTATTTTACTTCTATCTGAAAATTGGTACTGCATTTACAGCTTCTGTTTTTCTAGTATACAGATTTCAGCTTTGGATTCTTGCTTAGTTTACTGAAGCTAGAGAATCCTCTAATGACCAAATTTTCTACTCATGTACATAATTATGGCCCATGAAAATATCTATGGACCTTTCTGCCCCCAGTCAGGAGTTGTAGCACCAGCAACAGGCACAACTTGCTGTTCCTCCTGGAAGTCATGAGCTGCAAGTAATTTTCTTCAGTCTCTGTTTGCAAAAGCCATCTCCATCTTTTAATCAAGAGCTCCCAGTTTTCCTCTTCTTTGCATCTAAAGTATACAATTAGATTTAAATACACAAATGACTGATTACATGCTACCAACAACAGACTTTGAGAGGAGAGAAGCAAAAGAGGTGGTCAACAGTAATTCAAAAACTCTTTGTAACTGGTTATCGATGTAAGTGACAAAGAGTGATTGATGAGAGGATGTTAGACTTGGTATCCAAACACTCCTAATCTATTCCCTTCCCACCCACTGTAAATCCCTTGAACACAAGGCATCAGTGTGCTTTGCTCACCCTTCTCCTTTCCTCATGCAATCAACCCCTCACTGGAAAGGTGATCCCTCAGAGAAGCTACTTCTCCCAGAAAGAGACAACCATCCAGCTGTAGGAGCATAAAATTTAATTTCCTCTTAAGAGGAAAGGAGCTGAGTAGGCCCAAACCATTCCCAAAATCTTAATGCAGTTGGGGATAAAAAAAAGTAAAATAAACCTGATTATTTCTGTGAGAAAAAGATATTGGGAAGTCTAGATATGCCTTTCTCATTTGTAGAAGAGAATGCACATATTTAAAACACAAATTCTGCGTAACTTGCTTTCCTGGACAGAAAAGGAAATGACAATGGAAGAAAGCATTGGGATTTCCCTGGCTAGTCTGGAGAACTCTTTAGCATATTTAACTTTAAGCAGTTTACTTGGGTAAAGCAAATAGGAGCACTGCCTCCCTGGGCAGCCACTGGAGAGGAAGTCTCCTGTAGATGATGAATCAGAGCGTCCAAATTCTCAGTTACTTACTGGAGATGCTTATCTCCTCCCAGCGACTACAGAGGGAGCACAGGGTGATGACATTCAGCAAGACAGAGCATCAGCTGGAGACCTACAGTGAGCTGGCTTTCCATCCCTCTCAAGAAATACACCACACATTTCTCTGCTTATAGAAGTTTTTCCACACGGTGTGACTACGGAAACAGTGTTGTATGACTTAAATGGCCTGCATGGCAGATCTACTGCTAAACATTGTTTTCTGGATGCTTAAATAAATTCTTCAGCAGCTTTTGCAGTCACCTTGCATCATCAGACTGCTATTTTGGCTAAATTAAATTGGCAAATACGCAAATGAATAAATCACTCTTAAGAAGTTTGCAGTGCAGGCTGTTTACATACAGTATTAACTGCAAATTGGTTGCTTCATCATCTGCAAAACTTTGTGGACACTTAGGACTGTGCTACAGCTGATGCCTAAAAAAAGCAGAAGGTTCTGTGGTTAGGGAGTACTTCTAGCTCATTCCCTCTCCTGTTACCTTCCCCTACGACACAGAGTCAGACATCTACTCATGATTCAGCTTCAGAGCTCACACTATCCATTAAATAGAAAATATTGTCCTTTTCTAGACCAATTGTTAGAAATCATACTGGAGTCAAGCACCATCAGGGTGCAATCTGGTAAGGTATAATATCAATTGTCCATCCCTTAAAGTAATTTCAATCAAAAGTTTTGCTTGGTGAACACAAGTTTTCAAGCAGTTTTTATAACTGCAGAAGCTCTTACTCCTTTGCAGCTTCTTTCATCTTTCACTTCATCACTTTGTAGCTCTAATTCATCAAGCAGGACGTGTAAACTTCCAGAGATAAATGAATACCAAGCATTCCATCAGGCTCATGCTCCATGGTCCTTTCAGTGCCTTAAACACACGATAGTTTCAAAGCTTTGACAGCTGGCTGGAAAGAAGCCTCAAGGCTTATGCTGTGTTTACTTATGCTACCAGCCCTCTTCTGCATATCTTGCAAAACAAGCTCTGGTGTCTATGCCGCAGCTGAATTTACAAGAAATTCCACAGAGGACTGAGAAGGCAAAAGAAAACCTATCCTGTCATTTGCAGATTACAAATTCAGCCAACAAGGAGGCATTCATGCCTCTTAAACTTGGAAATAAACCATACGAGCCAGAGCAGTGGTAGCTGAAAGTTTTCTGGCTTAGAAACTGTATGTGAGCTGAAATATGCTGATTTTGAGCATGCTTTGAGACATGGACAAGAGAAGGATGAGTCACCCCTGAGGGCTGGCATAATTCAAACCTCCCTGGCCGGTGTCAGCGGTAGTCACTGAGCCTGAGGGGCAGCTGAGCTCCTTGGTGAGGGGAAAGGAGCCTGCACGGCAATTCTGCAGCAGTATGCAAGGCAGAGGAAGTTTGAGAGTTGTGCCTGCAATTCCTGCATGTCTGGTTGCCACAGATCCATCTCTGACAAGGTTATGTCAGTAGTCTGCAGACACCCTGCAGATACACAGGTGACTGAGGGCATGGCACTGCACTGGAGTCCTCTGTTGGGAAGGTTATCTTCACCAGGCACTGCACAGCAGACTTCCTTTGGGTTGCATTGTGGTTTCATACAGTAAGAGTTAAAGCACTCTTTCCCTCTGCAAAACACAATCCTGCCTTTCCTCCTCCTGCAAGGAGTCCCATGCAGCCAGAGGAACAAGTTGGGCTTGTAGGTTGCATATATATCAGCCTTTGAACTGAACTCTACCTCCAGTTGCTCCTCTGTGAGTTAGAATAAATCTTGCCCTTCTCTGAAACTAGCTGGGAAGTTTCATTGCTGATGCAGAGGAAAAATGACAGTTCCAAGAGAAATTTCCCAGTACAACAGCAAAAGGCCAAGTGAAACAAATTTTTATTAGTGTAACCATTAAGTCACCCTTGCTTTCTGAAGACAAACATATTCAGAAAATAATTCTTAGCATACTTCTATAATAAGGTATTCATTGATAAGAACTGAGCTACGGCTTTAAGTAATACATTCTATTTAGAAGTCTAAACTAGCTTAGAAAGCATTTATCAGGTTTATTGACCTTTTAATTTTAAATTTTAAAAAAAGTAACAGGACTTTTCTGCAAGAGAGAGGTACAGTTTTTCTTTCATTTGTGGGAAATATAAAATAACAAGACTAAAAATACAAACAAATGGGTCTGCTGTAAAAATTGTGATTTTGCTTGTTTTCCCTAAAACAAAGGCTTTTAAGGCAGTTTCTGAAACAAATGTTTGTGAAAAAAGTATTTTAGAGAGGAAAACACACTGACAGTAAGTTTGGCTGAGATGAGTAGAGGAAGCCTGTGAAGCGAGAAACAACAGTTCATGTAGAAACTTAGTTTTAATAAGATCAAGTTTTGCCCTGCCGTGTTTTGAAACTATCTGGAAGAGCCTGTTACCTTCCACAAAGAACAAACACAGCTAAAATTACTAACGCAATGACTCTACTTAACAAACAACTTAATACCTGAAGACTTTCTAACTGGGTGTGGAGGTGTAATTTGCTCTTTTGGATATTTGTGCTTGGATAGCAGCCAGTGTAAACTCCCAAGCCAAGTCATCCAGATTTAAAAGCCATTTTCTGAAGCTCTCAGTTCCCATGAAAGCTTAATATCTATTTAATACTGGAGATTCAGATACAACTGAAGCACTTCCTATGGAGGTTTTCACTAAGTCCAAAGCAGTAGAAGAACAGATATCTTTTTAAACACAGAAATATATATGCAGTATACTTTGTTGCTTCCAAATTAATAAAAGGAAATATTTACAAATGAATAATTTCTGTTTATCTGTACTAGATCATCAAGGACAAGCACCTGCATTAATTTTTTTTATGTGAAAGTTGCATTGCATTTGTAGTCTCTTTTCTCATAAGGTGTCCTTATAATTTTAACAGGAAAAAAAAATCTCTGTGATAAATTCCAGCTGCTTTCACATTGTCATAAAAATGTTATGAATATTTTTTGTAGATGCAACAATCCAGTATAAAGGTAAAGCTTTCTATTTGTAACTAAGAGATCATGTACATTTCTGTTTACAATTTTTTTAAAACAGTCTTGGATATATTTTAACCTGTGAATGTTGGAAAAGCTTCACTGTGCAATTGTCTTGATTTTTTTCCCGATAAATCAGATTAACTTCTGCTCATCAAAATATGATGAGCACAAATCCAAAACACTGACCCACAGCAGCCACCATGAAGAAATTTAACCACCCTAGCCATATCATGTACAGTGTCAGAGTTTCATCTGGCATGTGAAATGGGCAAAACTTTAAACTATTTAAAAAATACAAGGATTTAAATCAATTTTTGGAAAGGCTTTTGCACAACTAATTAGACAAACTTTCATATCACTCAGCTAGATCTGAATGGTCTGTATAGTATTTATGGTTTATCTACTCATAGTCTTGGTGAAAGCTCAAGGTAGAGAGAAAAAAGATTGCAGAATGTATTGTTCTTTAGTGAGGTGTGGAAGGAGGAGTAAAGAGCTGGGCTTCCCCCCTTTTTTGTGTGACAGTCACCAGACATGAGTGGACACAGAGGCAGGACACAAACAAGCTGCCCATGCAGAAGGGTGCAGAGGAAGGATTTTGTTCTAGAGACTGACACTGCTGTGTCTGGGCACAGCCCAGTTTATACTCTTTGCTACACTCAGGGCTCTTCTTCAAGTCTAAGCTTATTTCAGAAACAGAAGGAAGTCACAGGCCTCATTTCCACCCAGCTTAATTTTGCTCTTTGTTATATATAATATTTTCTCCTTGAAATAATTATCTTTATCCGGATTACTAAGAATGGCAGGTCAGTAACACTTGCCATCAGCTGAGGTAATGCCTCTCAGCTATTCCAGTTTTCTTTGCCACACATTCCGACATGTTGTCTTCATATCTCAGTCTCCAAGCATGTCTGGAGGGCAAAGTGGCCGAGGTGAAAACTAAACCACAGGTACAATACTGACAGGCGTGCGACCACATGAGGGATGAGCTAATTCTGCCTTGGCAGAATTCTGCCTTGGCTGGGGCCAGGGGTAATGCAGTGGATCTCTGACAGTTGCATTTTTGCCAGACAAAACTGACAAAAAATTTTTTTGAGTGTAATCCTGCATCAGAAATTTCCCAGCACAAATCACCAGGCCACTAGCACCAGTGTCATTTCATCTGTGCTGGTATTGCAGATGTTACAGGAGCAGAGCACATTCAATACCAACTTTCCTGACTTTGCTGAGGTTATATACACATTTTTAAAGAGCTCATGGTTAAAGTCTTCCTGACTTATCTGTTAACACAAGGAATGTTTGTGGTAGGAACTAAAAATAATGAGGGTAAATTGCAATACTAAAATTAAGCAGTAAAAATGCCTTTTGAAGTATTGCCCTGTAGGACTAGCTTAGACTAGTTTGGTCAGGTTTGAGAAGTGTAAGAAGATGGAGAAGCTGAAAATGTGGTGAATCTCCATTCTGAGAGGACAGAAAAGGCATTTTACCCATTTCATCACAGAGATGTAAGACTGGGCAAGACAGAGACAAACCCTCAAAAGGATTTTTGTGTGGAAAAAAACGTGACAAGCAGGTAAGCTAAGTGTTATTCATACTATTTGAATATTTTTAAGATGTTTTCTCCTAAGTACTTTTTATTTCTAGTGAAATAGTATGTGCATTATGGAGCAGGACAGCTGCTGGGTGCCTCTGAGAGAGCAGCACACTGGGAGAGGTACAGGGAATCCAGGACACTCTCTTTAGCTGTCAGGTTCCTGGAGCAGAAACCCAAACACAGAACACTGGTCTGAAGGTTTCTGCTCCAGGAGCCTGACAACCAAAAGCCTGTGCTACAGCAGGGAGAAGGTCCTGTCAGGCTGGAAAATATGCTTTGCATACCAGAAAATGGCCAAAAAGAACTAGGGGGTAGTTTGCAACATTTAGCTGTTGCTGTTACTAAGGAATGATGTAAATTCTTCCAGGAGGAAGCACAAGGGAATGTGCCCACATATTGCTTTACCTTGCCATAGCAATGCCATCCTGCATGGGGTGGTTTGCCCTGCTGACCCCAGTCTGAAAGGCTGGACTCACCCTCTCTGAAAAGCTGTTTTTTTTCTGAATAGATGGGGATGAAGTAGAGCTTGTCTTCATCTGGGGACAGAGTGAAATTCCCTCTGGCTGTCCCGGGGACTTTGCAATAGCAACCTGTAATTCTTTGCTTTTTCTGATACTAGTCTAGCCAAAGAAAAGGTTTCCCATGATCTTTAAGCTCAATGGAACCTTTCCCCCCTGATTTCAGTATCATCTCAAGTGTTTGGTACTAAAGGCAGTTCGCAAAAATTTTAAAAAGTTTAAAAAAATTAAAAAAAAAAGCCTATGTAATAATGGTTGATTCATGTCTCTGTATGCATAGAGACATGGGTGGATGAAAAATTTGTCCCTTTTTTTTCTGTAACCAGTCAGTCTACACAGGCATAGGTAGTAACTACAAGGAATAAAATGGAGGAAAAAAAACCCAGCAAAAAATAAAGAAAGTCCCTTGCAGACAAATAGAGACTCCCTACAGTGTTCATTTCACATGATGAAGAAAGTTTTAAAGTGTGCAGAGAAGATAAAACTTCAGTGTTGTAGCTCCTTTTACAGTGCCTGTGTTATGTAAAATAACCTTTGCAAAACAAAGAATCATGTAAAATATTCCAAATCCATAATTTCTTGTATGCAATGCTTACAGTAGTTAATGAAGACCAGTAGCATGAAATGCTGAAAGGTATCCAAGGGAAAAAAAAAGTTCTTTTTAAGTTTTACAGCTCAAGAGTAAAACATGGGAAATACTTGAACCAACTGCTATCACAGAGCATACTCCCAGTTATATGTGTTAAAAGGTCATATGTGGCACTACTGCTAAACTAACACTTATAATTTCATGGTCATGTTCTTGGTTTTAGCATGCATTGAAGACTGTATATAGGTTTAGCCAGGCTGCTGCCACCTTCAGGAATTAAATTTTTTTGTAAATTTAAGATAACTGCAGCTGTAAAATGAAATAATTCTGGTGGCAATCTCAGTTTAGATAATTTGCCAGGCATGTAAACCACCTTATAACCCCAGTTCATATGACAGTATATCTCTCTGAATCTATCCTTTGTTGTCTAAGGGTAAGAAATTCTAGGGCAATCTAAGGCTGGTTTAATGAGGGTGCCAAGGGACTGGGTAAGGGGGTGCCATATTAAGCAGACAGCAAAAAGCTACATGAATGTGTAAATTACAGTCAATCACAACCCCTTTTAAATTAGTCCCACTCTGTGTATATATTCTACCAGATGGATCAAAAGGGTTAGATGTTCAATTATGCCTTGGAGGCACACACTGGAGTGAAAAAATGGTGTGGAACTGAAATGCGCAAAACACAATTTTCCATCCCTTTGTTCTATTAGAGCTTTTGAAATGAGTCCTGTACCAGACTGGAATGAAAAGGAGATCCATCAGAATTTTTTTTAAAGGTCATTCACATCAAAATGGTACCTATGGTAGCCCCATAGTTAGTACACTTTGATAGAATGTAAAATATGCCGATTTCATTCCTTGTTTTGAATTATTAAGAAAAAAGATTTGTCCCAAAGTCTTTCCTATTTCAAGAAACAAGCTAATCAGTTGGCTATTTTAAACTCTGCCTTGCTCTGGTATTAGTTCTGCTTGATATAATAGTGAACCTTACAAAAACCCTGCTCACAGCGTCAAAAGACCAATATTCATTTGTGTAACTTTTGGTGTGTGAGGTGTAGATCTGAGCTAGTCACAGCTAGTACTAGACACCATCTGTAGTCAGTCAAAGTAGAATAAATACAATCAATGCCACATAGTGAAATATTAATCTGACCAAATGTAGGGACTGGGTTTAGGATGAGACATATCCATCAATTGTTGGCCAGATCTCTGCTGGCAATAAAAGAGCCCAAGCTCATATGTTTGTGTTGCTGTAGTAAACATTAATTTAGTCAGATGAGTCTCAGACAATTCCCCACATTACTTAAATTTGAGGGATTGGTTATGATACTTACCTTGGGTGCCTGGGAACAAGAATTAGGTATTTCCTTAACCAATTTTCTCTCATCCTCCTAATCAAACAGACCTGGACCACACTGATACTTTTTGGTCATCAAGTTTGATTCTATTTGATTAATAAGATCTTTACAGGATGCAGCTTCAGCTTGGATTTGTAAGCAAGTATTGTCCCAATTCTTTCCCTGTACCTTAGATTGTCTTTTAGCTGAAATAAAAATTGTGCATATATATACATACATAAATATATAATTACTTTTTTTTCTATAAATCTTCTTAGAAACTGGAACTTCCCTGTTTGAAACTGAGTGAATGTCCGAAAAATAGGCTTTTAGCTTATGAAAAGTATTTTTTCTTTTATCAAAAGTAGAATTACTTCTTTCTTACTTTCAGTTTTTAAAAATTTAATGTAAAGCAGTATTATGGCATCCATGTATGATAAAGTTTAAAGTTATTATAAAGGAAAAAATATAAACACAAAAAATTATTATTACTGTTTTTTAGTCAGTCCGTATCATATAGCCTCCATTTTCCAGATAATATAGTAACAAACCTCAACAACTCTGGAATATCCTTGTATACCCTACAGATCTAATCTGCTTCTAACATCTGATGGTCACAGCTTTATAATTATGTATAGTTACCTAAAATAGGACTTTGCTTTGACTTGCTTGAAATGCAGCATAAAAGAACTGCACACTCCAAATGCGCTAATGACTTGGCTTGTTAGAGTATTGAAAGGCAGCATGCAGTTAAATTAATTATGGGACAGAGGGTTTATGTCTTGCCCAAGACTACACCACAAACCCAAGAAAGCCCAATTTAACTTCATGTTTAAGTCAGAGGGATTTTTTTTTTTTCTTGTAGGAATTCAGTAGGAATTTCCCTGGATCCAGAAAAGAAAAGGAGGATGCTATCAGGCATCAAGTGCTTCATCTTGAGAAAAACCTGAGGCAGATACAGGACAGTTATCAACTGAAAGGGAAGAGCCTTAATGGTGTAAAGACACGAATGCAGCCTCACCTTCAAATATTTCCCCTTCTGAATCTGAAACAAATGTGTTAGAGTGTAAGTTTTCAAATATTGCCTTTTCCTTCCTTTGATTGCAACTTCTGTTGGAATCAAAGGAAGGAAAAGGCAATATTTCACTGCGCCTGCACCTCAGGTGTAACAGCATTGCTTTTATTCTTTTTAGTGATTGAATTTAAGAAAAACAGTGTGAGTGAAGATGGAAATGGCAGAGGAATCCAACCAGCTGTAAAACCTGTGGAATAATCACCGTTTCATTTCTAGTATCTTCTAATAGGAAGAAATATTTTGTGCAAATTTTTTCTTCTCCAAAACCAAGAGATAATTTTGTTGCCTGGCTGAGCAAAGCGCAAGGCCAGGAAAAGTGACTAGAATTAGGAAGCTGTTCCCATGTCAAGTGTGGCCAGTGGTGACCTTGGAGAGTTCCACCTCTCAGGCAATTAGGGAGGGATGGGAGGGATGGTCCAGGGAGGTGAAGGTAGGGAAAGAAAGCTGGGCAGGTGCATTGCCCATGTTGAGGGCCTGGGAGATACAAATATCATAAAAAAAAGATCTTTCTCTGTATTGTCTCAGATCACTTTGCCTTTGGATAGGGACACTTTCATGGATCCACTCACAGTTTCACTTGTCCTGAAATTACCTTCCTCCTTTTCTACTCTCCTCTTCCTGCAGAAGTTTTGAACAAGTTATGATTCTTCCTCCAGGTCTCCTCTTCTTTGGACTAAGCAACACAAGTTCTGTCAAGCTGTCATCACAGGCCAAGTTTCCCAGGCCTTTGATCAATCTTGTATCCCATGTGTCGGCATCTTACAAACATCCCACAGTCTTACCTGAGATTTGGAGGTCAGAAAGTTGGATTCTATGTCTTACAAACAGTGCTTCTGTATATATATCTCAGAGATACCAGAATAATGATAATTTTGTTGTTCCTACAGGCTGTTTTTATTCAGTAGTTGAAAATCTTGGATGCAATTTAGCTTGTGGTCCTCAAAACATTAGAACCTATTCTGCATTTTTGTTGCTTAGATAGCTATTGCCTATTATTTGTAAAAGTAAGTATTTTTTTATGCAAAAGCAGAATATTTTTTTGCATAACTTGGGTCAAATTACTACCTTTATCAAAATTTTAAAACTATATGTATTGCTGAATAATATTAAAGACACACTTACTGTTGTGACTCAGAAAAAAAAATTGTTTCCAAAGTTAGAAGTTTTCTAGTAGTATTTTGTGTTTGCAACTGTTGATGTGAGTTGAATGTGGGAGTACCTGATAATGTGGAAATCATGTTAATAAATTGCTGCTAGCATTTGTACAACAGCATGCATGTTGCAGCCTGGGTTTCATAGCATTCCACTACATAGGGATCAGAGCATTCCTTGCTCTTTTCAGTACCTATTAACCTTGTTTAGAAGGGCAATGCATCTGAACATCATTTAAAAAAAAAAAAAAAAGGAAGGAAAAGGAAGAGGAAAAAATGTTTTCAGTCCTTACAGTTAGTTTTCTGAAGGTGGAATACATTTACTGTTTAAACATAGTATTGTTTTCATTTGGATTTTTGAAGATAAAACAAAAATAAGGGTCAGCAAAGTGCCTGGAGGTAGATTTGGATCACTAAATCATTCCTCCTGGACTTCATTTAACTGCACAAAGGACAATCAAGTGTTTCAGATCTAAGCTGGATTTTGTATGATCTTTGGGGGAATGGTTGTATGAAAGTGTTACACACACAGGGGAAACATAAGCAGTGAAAAGCACAAGTGGTCTTCTTCAGGTTTCCTGTGCTTCGATATGGTGTAAATATGGTAAATAGCAAAGTAATGTATCAGCAGGCTTTGGAGAACTTCAGAGATTTTGCAGAAGCTCATGGTATGCAGACTTTAAATATACAACAAGATACTGCCTGTTGCTTAGGTTTGACTGAATAATACAGTCCAAGAAAACACACAAAAAATAGTCTTGGCATGTTACTTTCTCCTTAACTGGCATGAAATCCAGTGTTTTCCATCATGCATATTAATGTTTTTGAAGGATAATGAGTAGGCTTGTTTCTCAGTTCGCATCATTATTATCAGTGTTACCAAGACCTGTTTCAAAAAGATCAACAGTATTATGCAGATGAAAAAAGGAGCAAACAATTAGGAAACAAGGCCCACTGTGCTTGCAGTTGTTCACTGAAGGTGCCATTAAGTTGTTATTCTCTACTCCTTTACTCTCTCCTCTGTCTTTCCTTGTAATCATTTATAAAGTGAAAAGTAGCAATTATATATTTCATATTACAAATGTCTGTGACTGCAATTATTTTCTGCACACTTTCCACAGGATAAAATGACTACCTAATCTACAGTTCTTTATTCTACAGGTCTTTTGTGTCAATCCAAATATTTCTAAGTGCTTCAAACAGAGTTAAATTTTTCTGGAGACAACTTTGTTTTTATTCTTTAAAGCATTTATCTTGCCTGAAAGACTACTATGACTAATGACATGCAACATGATCATGATTATAAAGTAGGTGTGCAGAACAGTGCTGCTGGTTGGCTCAGAATTGTTCATTATGCATTATCCTGAGTAATTATACCAAAAATGAGGTCAAAAATAGCCAGTATTGTTCATATAAAATATGTTACCGAAATCTTACGTGTAATTAACTATTTCCTAAGAGTAATTTCTTAGATAAACTATCTTTGTTGACCATAATTAAATGAAACATTAAACATATAATAGAACACTTTAAGAGTTTATGGTCTTGTAATACAATGTTCAAAGCCGCACTAGGGAAGGTTTGGACTGGATGTCAGGAAGCCTTTCTTTACTGAGAGAGTGATCAAACACTGGAATAGGCTTTCTGGGGAGGTAGTTGACATCCAAACTTGACAGTGTTTTAGACACTTTTGGACAATGACACTAACAGAACACTTTACCTTTTGGTCAGCCTTGAAGTGGTCAGACAGCTGGACCAGATGATCATTGCAGGTCCCTTCCAACTGAACTGTCTATTCTATTCTATTCTATTCTATTCTATTCTATTCTATTCTATTCTATTCTATTCTATTCTATTCTATTCTATTCTATTCTATTCTATTCTATTCTATTCTATTCTGTCACCCCTTGAGAGGCTTCCTCTTTGCTCATGTTTGTGCCACCAACCATTTTTGTCTTCAGTTTGTAGTGAATGCGCTGTCACACTTGGAGAAAAAAAAAACCTTCTGTTTAGCAACATGACTGGAACTAAAAGACAGCACCTCGAGCCTCAGAACTGCCCCAGGAAACTCAGCTGAGAAACAACTGCTGTTAAAGGCTAATAAAGAGTAATCAAACAACAGATAAGGACTGAAATGCCATTGGACTGTAACCAGACAAACACTAAAATCAATTTTTGACAGGCATGTTTATCTTTTGAATAACTGGAAGACGGCAATAACTAAACATAAAAGAAACTGTCAGATTTCCGGCAGTAAATGCAAGCTTAATTGATTAATTACAAATTTATGTAAAAAACTTTGACCCCTAATCTCTAATACAACAAAAAATTGTATTAAAATTATTCTATGTACTAAAGAAAAAATACATACTCTCAATGATTAATATTAGTATTGACTATACCATAAAAAGTATATGAAGCCACACAAAGGACTGAAAGTGTTTGATTTTACATCCATTATCTATTTAGTGACAGAAAGAGTATAAAGCATTTCTTCATTTGTTTTTATTGCCAGTTTGAGACACATTCTAATTGCTTTCAAGAGGAACACAGAGAATTTGATGGGCTTTCTCAATATAACATCAGTTATATTGAGAAAAAAAATCCAAACTTGTGAACTACATGCACAATCCAAAATACAATAAAAAAGTTGCAGTATCATAATTTTTGCATTTGTAGAAACATTGAATTTTTATTTGGCTGAAGGATGCAATCATTCTGCTATCTATATTACTAATTCTTTAAAAAATAACTAAATTGCTTACTATTTCTGTGAACTTTAACTCTTACAGAAGCTAGTATTGTACTGATAAGAAAAGCAGCTCTGTGTTTTGCTGAGTGTTTTTCCTAACCCCCTCTCTCAAGTTTCTAGCTCTCTGCACGCACAATGTAGAGCTTTTTTCCTCCTAGGACTAAGCAACACTAAGCAATTAGGTGACAGAGCAGCTAATATGCCTTGGGCCCTGCTCTGGCACCTCAGGTGGGCTAGGACAAAGCTGGCCATGGATCTGTGTGCTTTCCTAGTGAAAACTTGGAGGTTGCTTTTACCCTGAGGAATAGAGTGGGAGGAGTGTTAATATACAATCAACTTATCAGTCTTAAGTAGCCCAATAAAATGGTGTTAGCAACAAAGACCTTTTGTTCACCTGACTGCAGAGAAATATTTCCGGGAGAAATTTTTCCTGTTCATGAAGAAACTGTATGAAATACTTCTGGAATAAATCATTCCTGCTCACCAATCAAAGCATATTCTTTTTTTCAGATGGGTGTGTATTTAACTATGCAGGAAATATTTTACTTGTAATATTATTTGTGATTTTATTCTCATGTATTTCCCATATATCCCATGTATGTTCTACATAAGTATACAAAAGGTATATGTAAAAGTCATTTTCAAACAAATATGAAAATATTTCTAATTTTAACTAACTTGGGTGACCAACATGCTGTATTTACTGTCTGAAGGTGATAACCACCTAAGGAATAAAACATCACAAATATGTCAGCTGGCAAGATTGAATTGCTTTTACCACCACAGAGGTGAAACCTGACGTCCTGTGAATGGTCAGAATCCTTCATCTGCAGACATCATCACAGCCTGGCAATCAGCTCTGTCTGCTTACTTATAGAGGTGATCACCAAAGGGAATATGCAAAGAGGAGCCATGGAGTGTGGCCTAGCTAACCACAGTGGGGCAGGTACAATCTGCTCTTTCTAAAGTTAATCTTATTTGACACTCTTAGAGAAAAACCAGCTGGGACAAAGTAACAGCTTAGCTTGTTTAACTAGTTCTGTTTTATTTAGAGTAAAAGGCAACGTTTACATTGAAGCCTGAAACCTTAATCTCTTTTCCTGTATTTTATCACTCCTATTGTGGTCTCTTTTTTACTTGGCCATTTCTAGAATTACAAGACCTTATGTTAAAAAGAAAAGAAAACAAAGGGTGCTGGGACATTTTAGAAGGATAGCACTGGGTATGCCTGCTCCACCTTTCTGCTTGTGTTTGGGTCACAGAAGTGGATGTGAACCAGTTCCTCAGGCATGGCAGTTCACAGTCCATGTCAACCAAAGTGGATGTTGGCTAATGAACCCGACGGTGAATTACAGCAGCCAAACGTGGGCCCAGTCTTGCTGACTGTGAGAAATCTGAGGGGAGAAGGAATTCTTACACCTGTTATCTTGTTCTTTATAGATTATGGAGGTTTCTCATCTTTTACCACTAGGAATTTTTTGCTGACGGGCACCATCATTCTCAAACCCATAACAAAGCAGGAATTGTATTTTGTTCAGGATTCTTGCCATAGCATATGTCCCACTAACACAGAGTTTTGGCTGGGGTTAGGCAGAACAGGGCAAATGAGGGGGAAAGAACAATAGAAGGGAAAAGCAATTCTTTAAGTATGCTAGTGAAAAGATCATGCTGGAGTCACAGCTTTTAAAACCATCCTTGAGATATAGGGAAGCACAATACACCCACAGCAGCACAGAGGACTATGAGAAGAGCTGTGCAGAGTGATTAGAAATAAGGCTAATGAGAAGACTGGGTACTATTCTATCTCTGAGCTATACACTGGAAAAATCATCAGGTCCTCCTGTTCTGTTGCCATAAATGCTATTAGCAAAACTTTTAGAGTGATCAAATATGAGTCCCAAACTAAAATGCCAGATTAAGTGAATTTTAATGCCGTAAGAGCTTACCAAAACCATCTTGTGTGGATCTTAAAAAGAAACCACAAAGTGAACATTTTGCTTGGTATCTCAGCATGAGACACAGCATGCAGCCAAGCAAAACCACATTCCCCTACTTTTCAAGTATCTTAAAAATTTTATTGCCCATTAAATATTTGTTTACTCAGCCTGTAGTTGAAACCACAGCACTGTAAACATTGCTAACCAATGCTATTTGAGGTTTTGACTAAAACCTCACTCAGATGTGAGATTTGTTGGACTTTCTCAGGGAATCAGCCATGAGTCTGAGCAAAAAAACGAGCCCAGGTATGGGAGAATGTAAGTCAAGGGTCCCACCCAGGGTGTCCTCCTGGCTCAACTTCTCCTTGGCAAGCCCCAAACCTGAGAGTCTGTGTGGTGGAGCCATCATTGCTAAGGAAAGCGTGCAAGAAGAAGGATTCACAGCTTTTTTAAAGTTTAAAAATAGGGAAAGTCTTCTATTCAGAATGTCTGTGAATCAATGGGATCAGAAAATCAGGGGGTTTTGTCATCAGAATTGTGTCTTTTGGTTTTTTTTTTTTTTTCTTTTATGATCCAAATGGACAGAACAATTAAATTCATTTAGAAATTATCTACTAAACAAAGGTGAAAGTTAATGTGTTAAAGCAGCATTATGCTTCTAATCCTTTTTTGGATATTTAGTCTATGCCTAGTATGGAGCTGTCTGTGGTTGACATCAGAGAATAAACCCTGCTGTGTTTCAACTACAGTCACATAAAAGCTTTGTTGAAGAGAAACATGTGTATATTCATGATTTATATTTATATTTATTTATATCTTATATTTTATATTTTTGTCTGTAAGGAATGATATTAGTGTATTTTCATCAGAGGCATTTTAATATGGTCCTTACAAAATGCTCAGACAGTGTTGCTAAAAGTCTGTTTCTTCCTGTCTGTAAAGCACTTTATTAAAAGTCCTGTAAAGTATAGAAGGGAAGGGTTATTTATTAGTCTGAATGAATCCAGCTCATAAATATTTTCTTTTTAAATAGAATAATTTCAGTAAAAAGTCAGAGTATGTAACTCTTGTCACTCTTTTAATATGTCAGTATTGAAAGCAAGATGAAAATAAAGTGCCCTCATCTTGAATTTCTCTCTGAGTGTGTAAGTTAGCCTTTTTCAACCCTCCAAAACTTATGAAAGAATTAGAAATCACAGGTACTTTCTTAATGATTTGTCCACTACTGAGATGGTCTCTTCTTAGTGGTATCAACCACAGCAGTTCAGTAAATCTAAATGTTTGTGTGAGGAGTGTGATTAAAGCAAGTTCAACAGCCCAGCAGTGCAGATATATGTTGATTATATGTTGATTTTATGAAGGACTACTTTTTTAAATCAGAAGCAACTATAACCACACAGGGTAGAAGAAGTAAAGTCTTTTATTCTTGAGAGTTTTCAAAACAATATGTGCAGTTCCCATGTGTATTTGCAGCATCTAATGATATAAGAAATGTACAACATTCATCATGATGGTACAATCTGTGTTTGAATTTTTCTAAATTACACAGTCACAAATTCATTCACTTGTGATATGACATTTGTATAAACTAGAGAAGACTGCAACTAACAACCTTTAAAATGGCAGAAAAATAACCAATTAGTTCATTATTAATATTATTATTATTTCTTCTTTCATGTGTAGGACAGAGAATTTCAGGGAATTTTTGCCCAAAGCCACAGGTAGAGCTGGAAGTGCATCAAAGATTAGAATGGAGGACAAAATGGTTCATTGTGTTCACACTTCTTGCAGACTGTCCAGTGAAGACCACATGCAGCCAGATCAGATACATGAAACAATCTGACTCTTTCTGTTATTTAATAAAACTTTTATTAAGAAAGGGTACTATGTATACAAACCCCAAAAGTATATATGTTGCAAATGATTGATTTATTTTATTTTACAGTCTTTGACAATTGTGCCTACTAAATAGGTCAGGTAAAGATTCTGCTCTGTCAGCACACTGATTCTTGTACATATTGTTCTGATGCTATCAAGACAGAATGTGTCACTGAGTCTCATCTTTTACATGAAAAAAGGAAAAAATAACAAATCTTAAAGTGATTAAGCCACACCAGAATGAACAATGAAGAAACATAATTGAATGGTAATCCTTAATACCCATTTTTGCTCTATAGATACATACATATATGATAAACATGCATATACACACACATGTATACATATACACACAAGTGTATTTGTTGCAGTATGTATGCAAGAGTAAAGATTTTATCACCTGCAACATCAAGATAGTGTATAAACTCTCTAACTTGGTTCTAGCTGTATAAAGACAGATCAAAGATTCAGCCCAGGTGTGGCTCTGGAGTTTCATTGCTCAAGGCTAATTATTCACAAAAAGTCCCCACCCTAGAGACCTGTCAGGCCGGTTTACCTTTTGGTTGGTAGACATTTTAGAGAAGACACTACCTAAGCTCAGCTATTTTGTATGACACACTACAGCATCTAAAACAATTTCACAGATTTTATGAGATATTTGACAAACTGCAGATTACATGTGAATGTAATTTTGGCGCCCAGAAGCAGAGAGGAGTTTCCAAGACGTTGAGCTCATGCTGAGCTCTAATTAAAACCAATTTCAGTGAATAGTCAAAAGCACAGTACTGCAGAGATGGCTCAATGTTTTAACTTCAATATGATCAAACATACCAAAAATATTTATTTTGATCATGACCAAAACATGTTACATACAATAACTCATTTGATAGTGCACCAAATATCATATTCAAGAAAAAAATCACTTTTAGAGATCTTTTTTTAAGGATGGCCTCTACCTTTATTTCCTTATGAGTCATTAACTGTGATCAAGGCTGCTCTAGTCTGAATCAAGAAAAGACAAAAGATTTCTTGCAGCTGTCTGTCCTTGTCATAGTGACACAGAGGATTAGCAAAGAAAAACAATGATATTTTTGTAGAGACAATAGGTCTGTCCCGGGCACCAAGTTGAAGATTTGAAGCTAAACAAGCAGAGATAATCCTGCTTCTTGTTGCAGTATTCTGTTCAATCATTTCTCCTGAATTTCCTTTTAATGGTACAGCTGAAACATTCAGGAGCCTCACTCAAATATTTGAGCCAGAACTCTATAGAGAACATAAAAATTATTTCTCAGTACTAGCAGCCCATTTGCTAAAATAGTTACCAATATTTAGTTCAAACATTTTAGTTTTTCCTTTTAACAGTTGAGATTGCGGGGACACTGGTCCTGCCTATCTTTGCTTTAATTTGAAATAAGATTTCTTTATATTCTCTGCTATTTCTTGTATTTCTACATCTGCCTTTTGGAAATGCCTTGATAGTACTGAAAAGTATCAATATCTATCACATCTGGGGTTTTCAAGAGGTGGGTAAGCTAAGCAGTCAATTTGCATAAATATTTGAATTTGTCAATAAAAGCTGAGATTAAAACTCAGTAAAAATTCTCCTGGAAAACAATACAATTTCCAGGAACTGACTCAAGAATGAGTAACAATTTTGCACTAGAGGAAATCTGAAGAACGTGTAATCTTCCATTAATATTGTAAACATCAACAAATCAATGAAATATGTTTGCAAGGAAGGTGTCATTATGCATAAGCTGGGATGCAGATAGTTTAGTAGAGGAAAGATAAATATGTGTGAGTGATTATGTGAGCTCTTACTGGGATCAGAAAGGTTGTGCTAACAATGTTGTGTCTAGTTCAATGTATTAACCTGTCATAAAATTTTACATCTGCTTATTAAGGGCTATCGCTGCACGCAGAGAGGCTGACTAGGTCACCAGGCAGGATGCTCTGGCATAACCAGAGGCCACCAAAGACTGGCCTCCTCTTTCAGGTCAGTAGGCAAGTATCCTCTTTCCCTCCACAGGAACAACATTTTAGTCCATTAACTTTATTGGGTGGTTATAAATCCCATGAATAGGCAAACAGAAACTGTTTCTGTGTTTTGTGGCTTTGCAGGGCTCAGCCTTTCAGGATGATGGAATATGCGTGGAAATGTAAATGCACTGAACACTTTTGATACCAATGAGAAAGATTTGTATGAATTTTTAGTAGACTAAAAATAAAGTTGTAATAAATCAAGTAAGGTATTTTAAGATGATTCTGATTCCAGGTGTGATTCTCCCCTTTGTTCAGTTAGTGCATGATCTTGGCTATTCATATCAGATTAGAAGACCACAAACATTTCTCTTTTTCTCTAAATCAATGAATAATTTCTTCCTCAGTTCTCACGTATGAACTACGTAATTGGAAAAGTATTGTATTACTATATTCTGCATGGCACTTTCTATCACTTTCTGAGCAGAAGGATGTGTCTTTAATTTTTTTTTTTTCAGTTCAACAATACAATGTAGAAGAATTCAAATGATAATAGCTAACTCTTCTTCCTGCCATTTTGCATATGTGTTTATATGCATGTTCTCCTCACTGTGTTACATCTGGGCTTTTGGCAAGGGTACAGTTTTCTAGAGGTCCTACAGAAAACAGCATGTTCAACATGATTCTTCATGATGTCATCAGAACAACTTCAGTAAGTGAGATCAGCTTGGAAGAGAAAGTAGAAGTTACCTGGGATCTCAGAAGGGGTGCATGAGATTGTCTTGATTCATTAGACCAGGGGCTCATCCTAACAAATACAGCCTTGGAATGGATGGAATAATAATGTTATTTGAAATAAATAAAAACTTTAAATACTTTAAACTCTCAGTTGTGAGATCATTTCTATTTTGGGTCTTGTGTGTTATATGAGACTTGCAATGCTCAAGACTATTTTAATCAGAGCAATTATGATACCTCCTAGCTTTCGTGGAGATTATTAATATGGATTAATCCCCAATGGTTAAAGGCAATAGCTTGTGAAGAAAACAATTAGATGGTGATCTGAAATTTGATCTATTAGGTATTCTATATCAGTTATTCGTACTTTTCTGTTCAGTAAAATGATGACATGGGAAAATAACATATAGGAGTAGTTTCTATAACTTGGTATCATATCATTAGTGAAGCCTTTTTTTGCTACTAACAGCAAAATGCTGTTGTAATATGTAGCAAATACTATATAAAGAGATTAAATATAAGTTACCTGACCTTGGACTCAAATGTATGTGGACTATCATAGCCTGCATGCCCAGTAACTCCACTCAGATGGGTGGAGATTAAGTAAGCACTAAATAAGCAGTGCTTGCAATAGTTTGCACCTTATTTAGTGTAAATAGCTCTAAATAAGCAGCATAACAAGATGGCACAATTTGCCAATAGTGTTGTCCACAGCACATGTGTCACTTCTTCCTCTGAAGAAAAAAGGGAAAGGAGGGAGAGGAAGAGGGAGCAGAGAGGTCTCTCAGGGACACCTTGCCTCCTGAGGGTATTGAAAGTTGAGCTAGAGCTCACTGGACATGTCTGGCTCACAGATCTGACCTGAAATGTTTGTCATGCTAGTATGGAAATAGGAGCAAGGAGTTGATGTCATGCATAAAGCTGTGAACATGTCCATATGTGCGTATGTGGGATTGGAAAAAGAAAATTGGAATGTGAGGAATTTTGCAAACTGTGACTGGAGATTTCTACTTTTCTTTCGAGGTTGTGTATTTTGGAGGGGAAAGGAGGGAGCAGAACCACTGCAGAAAGAGAAACTGTGTTATATGAATAGGCAGTCAGTGTCTTCAGGAATTTGCAAGTACTTAAGAAGTTAAAGGTGCTAAATAAGAACCAGAACTTTTATTTTTTCACAAGCTTCTGCCCATGACACACCTTATTTTAACTGATTATTACACAAATCATGAACTAGAAGATAATTGCTTCCCTGGCCAAATGACAAAAGAATTCTTATTTCCAGTATATGCCCTGTTGAATGCCGAAGGCATTGTACATGCTAAGGCTGATGCTTTGCTGTATAATAGACACCTACTGATTAGTAGTTCTCAAGCTTAATTTGGTTATGGTATGATAAACTAGGGAGTGTCTTTCTAAGTAAAACTGACATAATGCTTTTCTTCCACTGGAACTAAGATAAATCTGTGCTTCCAATACAGAACCTCCAGAAAAGTTAATTAGAATAAATTTAAAGCATCTTTTACACTTCATGTATTTGACAATTAAAAAAAATTATTCAATTTTTCTCACATTTGAGTGTTGTGTCTGTCTAATTGTTTTCGAAAGTTATAATAGGCAACATGAGTACCAGGCTCACGTGTGGCTCCTTCGTCTGTAACTCTCCCCAGGGGACATATCTGTGTTTTTTCCTTACATTCTACCAATGTTGTTATTGATAAGAAGCCAAAGACTGCTTAAACTGATTTGGCTTTTGCATTGGGTACACAAATTTCTCTATTTTAAAACCTACCAGAGGGAGAAACTAAATGCATTTACCTGGAGAAGGTTTCTGAGAAGACAGAGGCTGAAGTATCACTGCAAAGGGAAAAAAAGGTGATCATATTGATGGTGTCTCACTGGTAACTGGGAACATGAGAGATCCTAATATCTTCTGCTGGAATGAGAGTGTGCTCTGTGTTTTTGAGAAAGTTTTTAACTGAGAGATAGAGAAGTGCTTTTGTATGCCTTGGACCTGAGTGACTGCCCAGCAATCAGCTAAGGCAGCTAAGCACATGTGGCTGGCTGTCATTTTGTCTGGATAAGTGGCTCTTTCTCATGCTTGATAAAGATTGATGAGGTTCTGAACCCTTGCCAAATATATGCCAGTATGATTCAAATCAAGTCTTTGAAAAGAGGATCTATTCAGCTTGAAAGCCATTGAGATTGAGGCTGTGAGGAAGAGCAAGAATTTGGGAACTGAGTCAAGTCAAGCTTAATCTGGTGGGCTTGGGCAGTCCCACACCCCTACATCTGCAGCAGGCTGATTTGTCTGTGCTAAGCAGGTGACCACAGTAAAGCCCTGAGGTCTGCTCAGATAAGCTGATGTTGAGGAGCCAAGTGTACCCCCTAGGACCATGTACAGCAATTTGGTATAAAGTGGTTTAAGATTAGTGGTTTTCCACCTGTTTACCTGCCCTAAATAAGTTCTGAATATATTTGCTGAAGAAAACGGATAAGGGGTCAAATTGCTAGGAAAAATATGTAAAATTCATGCCAGAGCAAATATATGAAACATTCAAAAAATATTTGTGCAGGCAAATAAGGGGCTTTGCAGGCATCAGGGCAGTAGGAGGGAGAAACTTTACACCATCCTCTGTGATGTTTGCGCTGTGGTGTTCACGTGGGAGTAGTTACCAAAGATCAAAGGTCACATTTCAACAGAGGAAAAGAATAATGCATTCTCATTAATTCACATAATTATTCCCAATTAGCTAGAAGATAAATGTAACTGTCATTTATAAATTTTATGGATTCTGTTTTTATGTTTGTAGGTCACATGATGAAACACCATAGACATTACATTACAGACTGACTGCACCTTAAATTTAATATCCCATGAGGACAATAAGACCTACATGATGAGAAGAAGGTGACTCCTTGGTGTTCCTACTATTAATGACTTAATACTATAAGGATATCAAAATAAAATTGAGTCAGTATTTAATCAGTAATATTCCTTTAATGGAATACCCGTGGAATGACCATATAATCATACCATATAACCAGCAAGTATGCCTACACATACTTCAGCTTGCTTTTCTAGAAGACAGATAGTTTATCAGGGAAGATATGAAAGAATGATTTGAATTTCAATAATAATTATTTGTAGATTACCTAGTCACACAAGACTCAGCGTCACCTACAGCACATTGCCTACAATGTAATCTTATGTGAAATACTTTAATTTATAAAAAAAGCATCTCTTACTATTGAGTCTATAATTCTATCTAACTTCTTATAAGATTGGAAAATATAAGTGGATGTTATGAAGGAAGCATCATCCATTCTCTCCAGGTTCACAGCAAATACTATCTGTCATTCTTTCTAGATAAAAGTATTTTACAAAAGCAATCCAACTTTGCCCGTTAGGCAGTTTAACACAGATTCTTCTGCTGATTCTTAAAACAGTCATGGGGCTGAAGATCCCAGGACATGCATAATAAAATAAAGTCTTGGTAGCTGATGGGCAGAAGTCAAGATGTGATTGTACCTCCCAGATGCTCACTGTCTCATTTGGGTTGCTGCTGATGTGGGTGTGCAGCTGAGCTGAAAGGTGGCCAAGAAAGTCCCTGTTTACTTGCTTCCACCCAAATCATTTTGAGGATGTAATTCTGTTCCTTTGTCCTTCACTTTGGGGCCAAAATTCAATGAAAGCCATTAAAGAATTGCAGCGAGTCAAATATTTATTTGGGGTTGAAGAAAAATCCAGGAAAGGCTGCAATGAACAGGAAGGGCAGGGACAATTTGTTGTTTTAAAAAGTCAGAGATTTTGTGTGAAAACAAACAAAACTTTTCAGTTTTATAGCACCTTGAAATAAATGTTCTGCTAGTTGGAGTGATCTCATCTGGATAATCTGAGTTGGATGTGGACTCATTCAAAGACTGCAGTCTCTCGAGTGGTACCTGCACTGTGCCCTGTCTGTGAGACACTGTCCCTTCAGGGGTGTACCTGCTTGTGGCACAAACTTATCCACAGCCACCATCCCTTGGAGGTGCTTGTTCCTGCAGGGCCTTCTCCAGGGACCAATGGAGAGAAGACCAATTTCAGAGACAGACCTGCTCCAGCATGGCCTTACGCACAGCCACAATCCTTTCAGAAATAGACCATGGCCTCACCCTTGGCTGCAGGCCCTTCAGGGGTGTTCCTGCTCTGTCCTGGGCTTATCCATGGCCACATTTTTTGAGGCGCTCCAGCACAACCTCGTGCACAGCCACTGGTGCTACAAGGTGCATCTGCTGCAGCATGCATCATCCCCAACCACAGATGCTTCCAAGTGTATCTTCTCCTGCATGGACTTATCCTTGGGCCACAACCCCTTCAGAGGTACACCTGCTCCAACACAGACTTAACTACGGATGCAGAATGTCTCATCCACGGGAATGGTCCCTTCAACTCAGGTTCACACTGGAGTTCCAGCCTGTCCAGGAAAGCAGCCCAGGACCAGAAGTGACACTTTGGCCATCTGCCAGCTCAGGCCCATCACCACTGCTGTTATCAAAACATTCCCAGGCACAGGACTACAGCAAGGACTCAAAGCAAAACAGTGGACATTGGATTTCAATACACAGCTGGGCAAGCAAGGCCCATGGCAAGCACAGGAGCCTGACAATTAATAGCTAAAGAGCAATAAAATAAGAAATAAAACTGATCTATCACATTCCAATGTCTGAATACCCCCTCTTTCTTTCTTGCCCCAGCTTTCTGACAAAAAATCTGCACATTTGTTTCCAAACAGTTGAAATCTTGCTTCTTAGCATTCTTATTATTACATTGTGATAAGCCCCTAATCTGTCACCAGGAATAATCACTGATATTATTTGTTCAAATATTATATACCTAGATTATGAGATAATAAATCATTCCTGAAAGAATTCAACATAGGTTTGTATTAGAATGCTCCACCAAGTGTTTGGCACTAGGACATTGCATTTTCAAAAATTAAAAAACCCAACATACTTAGGAACAAATCTATATGATGCTATGCAGTGGTTGATATTTGAGCTAACATGTTCACAGGCACATAATAGCACATGAAGAAACACTAAGTAAGGTTTTGAAACAGCATAACTGCTTTCCAGCTAATTAGTCTGAATATAACATGCCACCAATGCAGTTAACAGTACTAACTCAGCAATACTCCAGGGATTTCTGCTCTGTTACACAGTACAGACTCCCCTGTAATGTTCTGCATCTTACATTTTTAGGTGGTTTTTTCATGTTTCCTGGCTCTTCATAAAGCTTTTTTTATCTGCAGATTCACACTGAATAATTATAAAACATGAATACTGTATAGAGCATCTGGAATATGTGCAAAATATATTGGTTAATTCTAGGTGTTTTTTAACATTTCTTGCAAACATCATGCTTCAGCACTGGGATCATAGACCCAGAGAATTAATATTTTGTACCACCTTCTTCCTCCTTCTTTGAGGGATGGGCTAGTGGGTTAAAAGAAAACAAAACCAAATTCCCTGTTATAGTTCATGGCTTGAGTGTGGGTAGGCTCAGCCTGCTGTCTCACGACTTGAGGTGGGACT